>NW_022105908.1:24377563-24394091 GCF_000313985.2 Echinops telfairi
CCCAGGTGTCGTCCTCCATGCCTTCTGCTCCTCACACCTGCTCCCTATCCGGTTCCTAAGTCCTGCTGTGTCTGACTCTTACATAGCTCTTGATCCCTTTGCCACCTCTCCACCTGCCTAGTTCCGACCTCAGCCTTTCTCTCCAGACCGGTCTGGCCGCCGCCTCCTCTCCCATCTCCTTAATGCCCTTGCTGCTAGCTTTCTTCCAGTCCTACCAGGCAGGGAGGCCCAGGCGACCACCCTGACAAAGAACAACAAACCCCACCGAATCTCCTGCTTGAGCTTTCCCCCAAGGGTCCCCAGACCCCCCCCCGGGGACAAAGGGCATACTTTGATCCTGGCACTCAAGGTCCTCTGAGTTTGGGGTCCCTGCTGAACTGACGCCCCATCGCTCCCTTCCCCTAAGCGATACTAGCCAGCTGGAGTCTGCCCGTTACCCACCGATCCTATAATATCCACCCCCTTCCTCATCCTGGACCCCCTGCCAGGGACCCCTCTTTCTCTCCTATCATCCAGGTCAGCAGAAGTCACCCCAGAGTCCCCGGGCCCAGAGTGGGTGCTGTCTTCCCAGGCTTAGAGGGGGGCGGGTAGGGGCCCATCTCCCAAGAGCACTGGTAGCAGAGAAGCCTGGAGTTTGGGCAGACAATCCAGGCTGGGTATAGAGCCGAGTCTTGCAGCCTGGCCCTCAGTCTCGTCCCTGAATGTCTGGAAGGAAGGAGGAAAAGGAGGTGGGGAAAGAAGGGAGAGAAGGATTCTTCTAGAATCCTGAACCTGCCAGGCAAGACCCACACTCCTCTGGGAGGGGGTGGGGACCCGTATACCAAGGAGCTAACCTCTGTGGATCTCATTGTCTGCCTTTGCCAAAGGAGAGAGAAACTTTCCTGGCTACCTTCCAGGGAGAGCAGTGCTTCCCAAAGTGGGGATGTCGTCCCCTGGCCGGCACTGGAATGATCCAGGCAGTACTTCCTACTCGAGGAAGGAAAGCCTGTACTTTCCCAGAACTCTCTTCTGCCCCAGTGGCCTTGGGATGTCCCCACGGCTCCCTGATGCCTGGTCTTCCCCCCTGAGAAGTGGGCATCTGGGGTGTGTCTGCCCGAGTGTGTGCTCATCGGGGGCCATCAGGGAGGGCCTTCCCCTGGAGCGGGGAGGGAGGAGGAGGGAGGGGGCCTCGCCCCTGGGCTCTGGCCCTCATTTCCTTCCTTCCTTCCTTCTTCAGGCCAGAGGTCAGTGACGAGCTCAAGGACCTAATCCTGAAGATGCTGGACAAGAACCCCGAAACAAGGATTGGGGTGTCTGACATCAAGGTGGGGAAACCAGAAGCTTAGGGCTGGCCTGACTGTTGACCTGGGAACCAGGCCTCAGTTTCCCTTCTGGAGAGGTCTCCAGCAGGACATGCATGCTTTGGGTTTGGGATTGGGTTAGTAGGCATTGGATCCCTCTCAGGGACACTGATTGGTCAGATGTGCATCCGGAGTTCCTTGCTGGTTGGGTGTCTGTCTGCTAATGGACCTGACCCCTCTCCCCCTTCCTGGTCTCTGTAGTTGCACCCCTGGGTGACCAAGAATGGGGAGGAGCCTCTTCCCTCAGAGGAGGAGCACTGCAGCGTGGTGGAGGTGACCGAGGAGGAGGTGAAGAACTCCGTCAAGCTCATCCCCAGCTGGACCACGGTGGTAAGAGACCCGGAATAGCTGGCTCCCTTGTCCGAGGCAGGACACTTGGGGCCTGGGAGGGCAGTGTGTCTTACCCGAGGCCGGCCCAGTCTGTGCTGGGTCCCGTGGGAGGGCGGAGGGCTATCTAGTCCAGCAGCCACAGAGCTTGGCCAAGTGCTGTAGGCAGGCTGGCCCAAAGCTTCACCCTCCCTGCTGGGTCCAGGCCTCCCAGCTGGCTGAATTCCTGCCCTCTTTGCTTACTTGACTCTATGGGACCCTGGAGCCTGTCAGCCCCCCTGGGGTCCCCACCGCCACCACGCTGGACTCAGCTTCCATCGTCTCGACAGTCTCTAAGTTACCCTTCCACTTCCGCCCTTGCTCCCGCTATTGTGAATGCTCACCTCAGCAGCCGGGAAGGTTCTCAGCCTGCTCACTCAGGCTCCTGTCTCACCCGAAGGAGCACCCTGGCAGGACTGGGCCTGAATGGGCCCCACCCAGCCTGTCTTCCCGCCTCCCCCAGTCCCCTGCTCCCCTTCCTGGGCTTCAACCTGCTCTCATGGAGACTGTACTGCCGGGATGCACCTCTGGAAACCCCTGCAGCTCCCTCCCTCCCTCCGGTCTTGACGCCAAAGTTGCCTTCCTGAGCCTGCCATGGCCCCTTAGCTGACACTTTAACCTTCCCATCGGGTCCCCCAGTGGTGGTGTGGTGGTTACCTGTTGGGCTGCTATCTGCAAGATTAGCAGTTCAAATCTACCAGCCACTCTGCAGGAGAAAGACAAGGCTTTCGACTCTCATAAAGCTCTAACAGTCTCAGAACCCCGCCGTGGGCAGTTCTACTGCCCTCTAGGGTCGCTGTGAGTCAGAATGGGCTCGATGGCAGTTGAGTTTGGGTTTTTGAGTCTAAAGGAGCCCTGGTGGCTTAGATGGTTATCCGTGGGGCTCCTAAGCACAGGGTCCGCGGTTTGAGCCCAACAATCACTCTGCCTGAGAAAGAGGAGGCTTATGCTCTCCTAAGGACCTCTAGCCTTGAAAACCCTGGGGAGGGAGTCTCCTCTTCCCTGCAGGGGCTCCATGAGCCAGAATCCACCTGCTCACAGTGGGTTTGGCTTTCTGGGTCATTCCTTGTCTTCCTTCTTCATTTCTGCCTCCTTAGCCCTTAGCCACCGACACCGGTTTTACCGACATCTCCTATTTGCCCAGCCCTCTCATGGGAGTACCAGCTCTGGGAGGGCAGGTGTTTTCAGTGGACCGATAGAGCCCGAGCGCCTGGACCAGCGGTCCAGCAGGGGGTGGGCACGCAACAGTTGAGTGAATGCATGAAAGAACAAGTGACTCAGGTGTGTGCGTTGGTGTGCTGGGGGACAGAGGCAGGGAGGGGTCCTTGTGGGAGAGGAGGGACAGAATCGGAGTGCCACCACGGTGTGTTGTCCAGGAGGGCCGGGCAGCCTGGACATTCGGTTGCCCCAGCTGACTTCCTCGGGCACGGCATCCCCTGAGCTCTTCTTCCTGGGTTCTGAGGCCGCTTCCTCTGAGCTGCTTCTCCCAGCCTCTTGCTCATGCTCCTGCTGTCACTAGGATGTGTTAAGCCCTGTCCCTCCCCAGTGCTCCCTAATGATAAGTACCCAGCTGTGAGCCCAGCATCCCAGCCCCCACACCGGTCAGTCCTGGCCACCCTGCTCCTGTGCAGAGCACAGTGGCCCCCACTTCCTTACCGTTCCCAGGATCCCCTGAACCACCAGCCCTCGTGCTCCTGCCCTGTTCTCTGCTGCTCTGAGCACTCTTGCTTCTCTGCCCTGCCTGCCGATCAAAATGGGCGCCCCCAGCAGCCCTCACAGAGGCCACGGGCCCGGGTGACCGCCTCACCCACATGTCCTCCCCAGATCCTGGTGAAGTCCATGCTGAGAAAGCGTTCCTTCGGGAACCCGTTTGAGCCCCAAGCGCGGAGGGAAGAGCAATCCACTTCCGCTCCAGGAAACTTGGTGGTGTAAGTACTGGGGTGGGGGGCTGAAGCCTGCAGGGCACTCCCAGTGGCGGTGGGGGGTGTCTCTGGCACATCTTTCCCGTTGCGATTGGGCTATGTGGAGCCTGGGGACTTAGTCAAGTGTCCTCAAAGCTCATTGGGGGCATCAAGGGACACCCCTCGCTCACATCCTTCCAGGGATGAGGAGCCCACTGGGCCTGCTTCTTGGGAGAGGAAGATCCCTTCTTTGGGAAGTGTGATGGAGTTCTGGCCCAGCCCTCTGGGGCCTCAAGTCTGTTGCTCTCTAGTCGGGCTGTGGCCTGGGAGAGGTTTGGAGACAGGCCTCCCCTAGAAGGCTCATTCATCTGCAGAGGGAGGACCCCAGGGAAGTGCTCTGTCTTGCTTCCAGCCTCTGCCTCGCTCTGTGCTCAGCCAGCACTTTGTCCACCTGCACCCACCCGCCCACCTGCCCGGTGGTAAGTGTGGGCAGGCCTGCTGACTGGGCCAGGGCCTAGGGATACTGAGTTGGTGAGTACTTACTGTGAGCCTCCGAGGAGAGTCCAGGGAAACATGTCCCAAACCTCTCCTCGGGTTTCCACTGAGATAAGTCAGGCTGGAGTCCAACACGGCCCGCCGGAGTCATGTTCACAGAACTGCAGAGAGAAAACCTGGATGGGTTCTGGGCAGAACTCAGTCCTGGGTGCCCCACACCTTCCCCTGTGGCCTGCGAGGGGGCTGCGGAGAGGAGTTGGCTGGAGTTGCCCCTCCCAGCGGGCTTTGCAGGGCCACATGCTTCTCCTAGAGAGGTGACCGCTGGGCGGTGACCAGGCACCTTGACCTCTCCGAAAAGGAGTTTCACTTATTGCCGGTCCAGGGCTGCAGGGGTTGGAACCCAGCACCCCTGAGGGACTCATCTTGGTCCGCATGGTGTCCACATACCAACCTTTACTTCCGCACAAAGGGGCTGCCTAGGAGGAGCTGACGATTCCCCGCCTCTTCAGGAAGATGGCAAGGGGACAGGGTCCCAGAGCTCATCTGGGGCACAGGTCTCTGATGCCAGCCAGGACTGGGCCCAGTGTAGGGAGATCATCTATATAATTTAGCATCCAACTGGGGCCCTGTCTTTGCTTTGCTCACTGTGGTGACTACGTAGGACACAAAACCGTCGCCACTTCTCCATCTTCCCACGTACAAAGAGGTGACGTTAACTATGTCCCGCCACACCGTTCAGCCATCGCCATTAACCATCAGTGACTTCCCGGATCTTCCTATCACCTTTAATAGAAGGTCACTGTTACAGGGAAATATTTGTGCTTATGCCAGGACGACAGGCATGAACCAAGACTATGCCCAACAGCCTGAACATCCGGTCACCTGACTCAGTGCCTGAGGAGCCCTGGTGGCTGGTTTTGCATTGGGCTGCTAACCGAAAGGTCAGCAGTCAGCAGTTCAAATCCACCAGCTGTTCCAAAGAGGAAAGATGAGGTTGAGTCACAGATTCAGGAAGCCGCAGGGACAGTTCTGCCCTGACCTATAGGGTCGCGATGAGTTGGATATGACCCCACAGCAGAATGAGTTCAGTGTTTGTCACCTGGGCCCCCCTGGAGGTGTCACCGAGGAGCTCTGCTGGTGTCGGGTGCTATCAGTTGAGCTGCTAACCACAGGTCAGCAGTTCGAACCCAGGAGCTGCTGCTCCGCAGGTGAAAGCTGAGGCTGCCTGCTCCTGTGAAGGCTTGCAGTCTTTAGAACCCACAAGGGGCAGGGCCGCTGTCCCGGGACTCAGAATCGGCTGGAGAGCAGAGGGGGGTCGTAGTATGACAAGCCAGCCACAGGTGGTAGGAACATGCAAGCCCAACAGGCAGACCCGTTTCCTTGCCTGGACGTTGAGATCATGCTTCACCTTCTCAACTCCGGCCCCAAGTCTGTGCCCCTGGTTTTGTTTTGAAAAGCAGGCTTTCTACCCTCAGTGTGGAACCCCTTCGTAGACTGGTCTTACGGAATAATGGTTGAAACCCTACAGGAGCCTTCAGTGGGATGGGTCCTCATTTGAAAGGTCCCTAAACCCACCCACTGGTCACTTTCAAAAGAGAGGTGGGGGCAGGGTGGGAATCAGAAACAAATCCATTGAACAAGTGACCAACGCTGGTAGACCCTACCCTGTGGACGAAGCAACAGGAAAATGCAAAAGTAAGCCCCTCTGCCCCAGGCCACTGGGGGCTGGGTGGGGGCCGACCTAAGCCAGCATGGAGCGGCCTATGACCGCTGATGCTCCACAGAGGCAAGAAGTCAGCCGGATTCAATCGGTTAGGACCCCAAAGGCCGAACTGGAAGCTTAGACTTGGTCTTGGGGACAGCAGGGGAGACCGGTAGGACCCGGGAGGTGATATGACGGGGAGGAGACAGGCCCGAGCTCGGGGAGGTGGGTGAGAGTGTACTTGAGACCATGTGACCATGTGGGATCTGCGTGCCGCATGAGGCGGCTCAGAGGGATTGAGCAACAAGTGTATCCCGGGTGCCCCTGCTGACCCTTGAGATCCCTCTGCCCTGCTGTCCCCTGAACAGGAAAGAAGGGTGTGGCCAAGGGAAGAGCACGGAGCTCCCTGGTGTCCAGGAAGACGAGGCTGCATCCTGAGTCCCCGCATGCTCCCAGGGCCACCCGGCAGCACGCTCATATGCACCTCCAAAGGCCTGCCGCCGCCCTCATGCACACAGCCACCCCTGCAGGCGGGGGGCCAGGGTCTGCGCTCCCTCCCAGCCCCCGACCCTGTCGTGCTGCATGCCCTCCACGCGCACCCAGGGGCAGGATCGGAACACGTGTCCTCTGTGGTTTTGAGGACAGGCCGTGGTCAGGCAGGGCTCCCACAGGCCTCTCTCCTCCTCCCGACTGTCCTTGTGGGGAAGACTGGTGGCCCCCGGGCAGTCCCTCCGGAACCCCATCTGGCCGGTTGGCCGGGCCCAGGCACCAGAGGCTAGAAATCAAGATGGCAGCGGCAGAAGCCTGGTCTATCCCAGCTGTGGAGACCGCTCTCTGGGGGCCAGGTGGGCCTGGTTCAGCTATCCTGGGAACGGTGCCGTCCCCCACCCCACTCCAGGGTCTACTCACAGCGCTGAAATGCGGGATCTGAGCCTCTGGGAGGGAGCACAGTGTTGGAAAATCCAGATTCCTTTCGTCTTTGGCTTTGGTATTCACCGGAGGGGCCAAGTGTTGCTTGGGAACATCTGCGGAGCATGCCTGTGGCCAGGTGGCTCCCAGCACACCCCACCTGGATTTGACAGCCAAGTGGACTAGACCGCCGCCCTCCTCAGACTGTTTTGCACTTAGAACCGTCCAGATGAAGGGCTGACTGCATCGGGCTCTGGGCAGAGGCCGGAACCCAGAGCACATTGCCTTCCCACTCTCCTCCCCCGCTTCCTTGGGGCTCCCCGAGTGACGTCTGCAGAGGAGACACCAGGCGCTGACGTTGGCGGGGCCCAGGATGCAAAGGCCCTGAAATAACTGGAATCCAGACTCCGATCTTTAGCCGGCTTCTCTGCCGTAGGAAGCCGGCCTTGCATTCCTCTGATGAAGGACACAACTGCCCGGACTGGAAGTGGGAGCCCCCCACCCCCCTCCGCCAGGGGTGACACGCCTGCAGGTGGCCCCCGAGAGGTGGCCCGCCCCCACCAATGCTGCCTCCCGAGAGACGGTTATCATTCAGCCTCCTCAGAGCTGCAGTGCCCAAGCTCGGGTGGAGACAAGGCCATCCTAGACCCGACTTCCACCTCACTTCAGGACCAGTGCCCACTGATCCGGCTGGCTGGCTAGATGTTTACTGGCCAAACCTCATAGAGGTTGACACCCCCCCCCCACATCGCACCCCCAAAGGGAACGAGAGCAGGGCTTAGACACCTTCCCTTAAAACATGGGCCAAACGAGGGATTTCAGCCACGGACACCCCGCAGATTTCCCGTTTGGAGGCTAGGCAGGGCAAGGGCCCCAGGCCAGAACCCCTCAGTGTTGCATCCTGCTGCGTCTCCATGCCTGTGGGTGTCCATCTTGCCTCATGTGCACACGTGCACGTGCCCATCAGCTGCACACAGCACTCGCATGTCTTGCACTGGTACATGCATCTGTAATCCACTCTGTTCACGGCTGTGAGCAGAACACGGCCCGTTATCGGTGGGTCCACGTCTCTCCTGTGGCTCTGCACTATGGCAAAGGCCACGGCAGCCGGGCCTTCACAATAATCTGGTACTGTTTTTAACCACACTTTTAGTGAGCGTGAAAGGGAGCCAAGTTTGGAGCCAATCAGTCACAGAGGAGCATGTCTTTCTTGGACATCTTGGGGCTGGTGCCTGGAAGTTTCGAGGGGCCCTGGATTGGACCCCCAAGGGCAGCTCAGAAGTGGGGTGAGTGGCGCAGCACTGGTCCTGGCATCTCGCTGGGGAGTTTCAGTTGGCATTATTTGAGTGTAGCTCAAGTGAACACACTCGGTAAGAGTGTTCTAAACATTAACTTCCCAGGAAGTGAGTTAACAACAATAAAAGCCCTTCCTTGAGTTAAAAACAAAGCCCTTTTCTTTGTGTTTCTGGGGAGAAGTTCTTTCCCATCAGCTGACTGGGCTAACATTTTTGGGAGGGTCTGCGGTTCCTGGAGCCCCTGAGCAGGGCGGTGGTGCAGCCGTGGGGGTAGCTCTGGGGGGAATGGGCGGGTCATAGGGCTGACTTGGGGGAAGGTTGTGTGTGGTGTGGGTGGGTGTAGCCAGGCTCCTGGGTAAGGACCCTCTTTTGGAAGAGCAAAGTGTTAGGGAGCAAATAGACCACCCAGGAGGGAGCCACACCTGTCCCCATGGAGACCAGGCGGCTGGGGTCTAGCCCATTGCTGTTCCTCACGGGATCTCGGTCCCTGTGGAACCTCCTAGGGATCTAGGGAGTCCCCCACACTCAGTGGAGTCCCTGTGTGGCCCCTCAACCTTGGGCAGGGGCACAGTAAGGTCCCCCATGGCAGTGATGAGGTTGCCAGTGCTGTCAAAGAACCTTGGGCTCAAATCCAAACCCTACGTAAGTAGCTGTGACCTCACACAAGTCCCTGCAGGAGCCTGGCTTTCCTGCAATGTGGCAATGGTGACAATTCATAATAACCATGGCACCTCCTCAGGAGGGTCTGGGGAGGATCAGTGAAGTCCTGGTGCCAAGCTCCTGGCACAGTGCTAGACACACAGAACTCTGAATGAGCCTCTCTCCACCCCCCACCTAAAAAGAATAAAGACCTGCCTCTGGGGCTGCCTGAAACCAGACTGATATTTGCGCATCTCAGGAGTGCTGCTGGCAGAGTGGTGCGAGTTGGGCAGCTAACCACAAGGTCAGCAGTTCAAAGTCAACAGCCGCTCCATGGGAGAAGGAAGAGGTTTTCTGCTCCCGTAAAGAATCAGGGCCTCAGAAACCCAAAGGGGGCAGTTCTTCCCTGTCCTGTAGGATCACTGGGAGTCAGAGTTGAGAGCGAGTGTGGGTTTGGGTTTGGAAGGAGCCCTGATGGTACAATGGGTGAAGTGTTGGGCTGCCAACTTCAAGGTCAGTGATTCAAATCCAACAGCCGCTCCGCAGGAGAAAATCGAGTCTGGCTGCTCCCAAAGAGATGGACAGTCTTGGAAACCCTATGGAGCATTCTGTTAGGTCCTAGCTAGGCCGCTGGGTTGGAGTGGACTCGTCAACAACATGGGGGTGGAGACCAAGCCGGAGGCTGCCTAGGGTGGTGGTCAGCTTTCCCAACTGAGACACGGAGGCTAAAGCTGTGCCTGCCTTGCTGACTGCACCAAGCCCCCCTCCCCAGGTGGGATGCTGGCGGGAAGACACAAGTTTCCCAGCTACCAGGACCCACTCCCCGCCACAGACAGAACCCTGTCTCACCCCCTCCCTGGTCTCAGAGCCTGGTCCTGTCCTCATCCCCTCCAGCCGTTCTCTAACCAGATGCCAGTGGGAGCTTTCTAAAGCACCCCAGGGTCCTTGCTGCCCCCCCCCTCCCCCCCCCCAAGTCCTCAGCCTGGCCTCTGTGGCCTCTGCCGGCCTCTTTGGGTGACATCCTGACTCACGTTCTAACCGCCACACTCCATCTCCCCCACACTCCATGCCGCCTGCCCATTCCCTGAGGCCAGGGGTCAGCACACTGTGGCTCTCAAGCCAGATGTGGCTCTTTTCCCGACAGATGTGGCTCTGAAGTAAAATTGAAAAAAAATTAAGGAGAAAAAAAAGAAAAAAATTTAAGGGATATTTATTATTCAGTTAGTGGCGATTTCATTTGTTTGTAAAAATATACTTGGGGCTCTTGAGTAACTTTTGCGAGGGACAGGATTGGGTCTTCCATCTCAAAAGCTTGCTGACCCCTGCCCTAGTCTGCTGACCCTCCCCAGTCCCATCTTGTCAAGGTCGGCCCCGCTCTGCTGGGTCCCAGACCAAAATGACTACCATCAGGTTGACGCCACTTCATAGCGACCCCATAAGGCAGGGCGGAGCTGCCCCTGGCGGTTTTTGAGGCTAACTCTTTATAGGAGTAGAAAACACCATCTTTCTCCAGAGGAGCAGCTGGTGGTTTTGAACTGCCAACCTTGCAGTTGGCAGCCCAACAAGTAACCACGACGCCACCAGGGCTCCTTGGGCTTGCTCTACTGTCTAAGAAATCCCTAGGCTGGTTCATCAAGATGGTCACCAAACCCCAGGCCAGATGATCATGCGAAAGAGCTCTGAGTGGGACCATGGGAACTTTGGGTTGCCCAGTATGTGCAGGTGACGCCATTCCCCACCATGACCACCCAAGGAGGCCCACCAGAGAGAACCAAGGCCCAAAGAGCGATGATGGCTCAGCCAGAGCCTCGGACCAAATCTCAAGAGCCAGGTCTCCTGTGTAGACGGGCTCCGCTTGGGCCTAAGCACCCACCTGCCAGGAAAACTGAGCCCTACACACAGGGAAGGGCAACTGGGAAGATCAGAACCAGAGGCCCTACCCTGAAACCTAACCACATGGGGAGCTGAGGGCAGCTCCAGGGGCCCCCATGCAAAGCTTTGTGGGGAGTCTGGGGTGTGCTGCTCTCAGGGAGAACCCTAGGCTCTGGATCCCATGTGTCATTTCTTGGTCTCTGCTCCCCATGCCCCTTCATCCTAAGAGGTCTCAGCCTGGGAGACAGGAAGGAAGGGTGGTCGGGTGGCTGAGGGTTACACCTCTCCAGATAACCTCGTGAGCATGAGAGCCAAAAAAACATCCCCCAGGTAGGTCACCTGCACAGCCTTCCCCTCGGGCAGGGAGGGTCCTGTCTGCAGTTTCATCCACAAAACAGCTCTGACTTGGGAGAACTCTCTTTACCATCCAAGACCCTTTGGGCATCCTCCTGGGCTTCAGTTGACATCAGATGATTTGGCATCCTCCTGGGCCCAGTGCCACCCAATGCCTCCCTTAGCAGAGTCCAGACTCTGTGCACGGGGCCTTCAGACACACCCATTTCTCCAGCCAGGACGTCCCAGAGTCCCAGAGGTAAAGTCTGGGTCATCTCCCAGGGCGGCTGCCAGTCCCTACAGGCTGACTCACTAGTTTGGGATCAGCTCATCCTGAGACCGTGGTCGGCTTCCTGACGCTCAGTAACTACCTTCTCCTTCCTCAATGCCTATGACCTCTAAGTCAACAGGCTGTCACCAGAGGCGTCCATGGTATGTGCTGGTGTCTGGTCTGGCTTCTACAAGGCCAGCTCTAGGGCCCAGGAATCATGACCTTGGCCCAGTCACAAGTTAATCTGCCCGCTATTCCATCCTGATGAAGACCATGCAAAGGGCCTCTCTCAATTGTATGATCAGAATGGGGTCTTCAGCACACCAGCCTGTATGATCACAAGGTGTTCATGGGAACGGGTATTAGGCATCGGAAGACCTATAACAAACAATCGTATCGATGCAAACAAGGGGAATTGGAGTGGAGACCCAAAGCCCATCTGTAGACAATTGGACATCCCCTCACAGAAGGGGATGGAACAAGCCCGCCAGGGTGCAGTATACATAATGGTGAAACATTTAACATTCCTCTAGTTCTTTAATGCTTCCTTGCCCCCACTCCCCAACTATCATGATCCCAATTCTACTTTACAAATCCAGCTAGACCAGAGCATGTACACTGGTACAGATAAGAGCTCTTCACACACGGAATCCAGGACAGATAAACCACCCAGGAATAATAATGGGAGTAGCAATATCCTGAGAGTAGGGGGGAGGTGGGGGAAGAAAGGGGAGACTGATCGCAATGATCTACATATAACCCCCTCCCAGGGGGATGGACAACAGAAAAGTGGGCAAAGGGAGACAACATATGGTGTAAGATATGAAAATAATAATATATCATTGATTAAGGGTTCATGAGGTGGAAGAATGGGGGAGGGAGAGGGAGAAAAAATGAGGAGTTGATACCAAGGGCTCAAGAAGAAAACGTTTTGTAAAGGATGATGGCAACCTATGTACAAATGTGCTTGACACAGTGGATGTATGGATTATTATAAGAGCTGTAAGAGCCCCCAATAAAATGATTAAAAAAAAAAGAATTGGGTCTTTCCTCTGGGACCCTGTTTCTCTCCACCAGACACACACGGTACCCCCCTCTGGACTTTCTGGTCTACCTTGTCCTGTTCCTCAGCAGACAGACTTGCTCCCTTGTGAGTAATATCCAGACTTCTGTCCCCTTTGACTGTCCAAAGGCTGCTGTCTCTCCTGCCTTTGCTCTCGGATCCTCCACCCAGCTTACCCGGCCCCACACCAGCAGGATGGGTCACCATTTGTCCTAGCTGAGGCCCATGCCTTTGCTTGATGTTCTCTGCACGCAAAATCCTCCAATCTTTTGGGCTCCCCAAGACTCTTGCCCCCCACAGCCCATGTGCACTGGTCTCCGCTGAAGCAATGGGGCCGGACAATGGGGAATTGCACCCCAGGTGAGGACGTAAGTGGTGTGGAGGCCACATCTCACTGCCTCCAGCTCCCAAGCTGGCTGCCACCCACGTGGCAGAGATCAGACATGCCTCCGTCCCTCGGCCGGTTCTGACAACGACCATCACTCTCACCGCCCGTTTTACTTCTTCAGCTGGGTTCCAGGACTCACTTCATTGCAATAGCCGCATAGAACTCACAGAAGAGGCTCATGATGATGGTTTATTTAAGACAGAAAAAAAATTTTTAGGGAGTTAAAAGGCTACAATTTGGGTGAGAAATGCTCAAGATGATGACTGTTTCTTCTCTGATGTCCCCAGAGGCAGGTCTCTCTCTGGAGCCTCAGCCACTTGGGCTGCCTTCTGCCCAGCTTGGGCAAAGTTACAAAGCACTTTTGAGGCTGCCAATACATGACCAACAGGCATGCCACTCCACCACAGGCCTCGGCCAGGAGGCACTCGGCGTCAGAGCTCCAACTCCGTGAATCAGCAGTCAGTGCCCCCAATTAAGCACCCAGAGCCACCCCACTCTACTAGCCATCTTGCCCCAAAGCACCCACCTTGACTTGCTCTGTGGGCTGGGAATGTTGTCCCCCTTCTCATGTTCTGCTTCCTGGTCCTGTTTCTCCTCTGCCCCCCACAACCCCTGGGTGTCAAAACTGTCTTGTCTCTTGGATCAAGGAAGTTCAATGTTCAAGGATCTCTGGGTGCATATGATACATTCCACTCCTAATTGTCTGCTTTTGCTGGTAGTGAGATGTCCCCTCCACCTGCTTCTGAAGTGGCTAATTTTATACACAGCAGGATGGCCACCACAATCCTGGTCACAATCACTCACAGCTGAAGCATATAATCATACCACCACCACCCACACACCAGGAGCTTCCCCCACCTTCTTACCCAGACCCTCAGGGAAAAGGCCACTTGGTGGGAGTCACCAAGGCTATAGCCAAAAGAGCCATGTTCAACAATTCACCACATTGCATTGCACTAGAGGAGGCTGGTTAACCTTCTCCAAGGTTGGTCTCCCCCAGAGCCTGATGGGAACCACCCCTAAGGTGTTGGAGGGTCCCCAAAGGGAGAGGGGACCTCTCAGGCACCACCCTCCACTTTAAGGAGATGTGTCAAGACTCAGCCTGGCTCTTGGGAAACCCTCTCCAAAGCTGGGAAGGGGCCCCTCCCCTTCTCCCACCTCCCCTCCCTGGCCACTGTGTGGACCATCTAAAACAGTCGCTCTCAGTAGCCTGGCTACCTGCTAGAACCCCCTAGAGAGCTTTGTGCCTGGCCCTACCCCCCTCGGGGACTCTCCCTTAATCCATCTGGCTCTTGAGATTTTTAACAGCTTCCCCAGCCTACTTAATGAATAGCCTTGATATAGATTCTAGAGCTGAGGCAATCCTCTTTCTGCTTTGGCGGCTCTCAGCGCAGTGCTTCGGCAGACATGAGTCGCAGGGCCATGCAGGTTTGTGGGGGATTTTGAACTGCTATCGGTGTTCCACAGGGAAGGCTGTGGTGTCCGCTGAGAATGGTGAAAGGTGATTGTCAGAGGAAGGAATGTTCCAGCTAATGAGCAGTTAAGTAGACTGAGCGGGCAGAGAGAGGAGTCCAGGCAGATCAGACTAGCTTGTGCAAAGACCCTGTGGTAAGAGGGAGAACTGAAGTGATGCTGGGAGAGGAAGAGTGGGACCTGGTGATGCTGGAGGTATGCTGCCAGCACCACTCCGGGGTGGTGGAGGGAGACGAGTGTACCAACTGGGGAGACGCATCAGTGGGGCGCCATGGCAAGTGTTCAGACAAGCAATGATGGAGGCTGGGATGGAAAGAGCTGAAGAGAGAGGTGGTAGTTGAGGGGTGAGGGAGAAGTCGATGGACATGAGGGACCTAGGTGAGAGCCCCTTGATAGAAGACTACGTGTAGACAGGCTGAGATGTGGGAGAGGAGGAGGATTAGGTTGACCAGGGAGGTAGGCAGCACAGAATGGACCAGAGTCCGAAGGGAGGAGTCCAAGTCTGGGGTAGGTGGAGTCTGAGGGGCCGTCAGACAGCTAAGGCAGTGGTTCTCAACCTGTGGGTGGTGACTCCTTTGGGAGTCAAACAACCCTTTCACAGGGGTTCCCGATTCATAACAGTAGCAAAATGACAGTGATGAATTAGCAATGAAAAAAATTTTATGGTTGGGGGGTCACCACAACATGAGCTGGATTAAAGGGTCACGGCATGAGGAAGATTGAGAACCACTGATCTAAGGAAAGGGGCCCAGTAGGCAGTTGGATATGAGGGCTTGCCTTCAGAGGAGAGGTGAGAACTAACAAGATTGGGGGGCGGGGCTTTATCAGGGTACACGATGGCAATGGAAGCCATGGGTGTGGATGAGGGGGGTGGGGAGCTAGCACGGGATGAGAAAAGGCCCCAAGACTTCAACTCTCTAAGGAGGAAGAGGAGGCTGCAGCAGAGTCTGAGAGGTGAGAGGAAGACCAGACACGCGAGGCATTCTGGTGGCAGTGTGTGGCTTCAAGAGCACAGGTGGGGTCCCCTTCGACAGGATGCATGCATGGTCAAGGGAAGGGAGGAGACTAGAGAAAGTGGGAGACTAGGGGGCTGCAGTCCTGTGGGTGAGCCACCCTGTGCCGGAGGCTGTGTGCAGCACCAGGAGCTGGGACTTTTCTTCACCTAAAGATGGGGCCCATCATTTTTTTTTCCCTCTGTTGCCCAGGGCTAAACCTTCCATGGGGGTGGGGGGTAGGGCTGGAGAGCCCGGAGGACATTCATGTGGCTAGGTGTCCTGTGTGAAGCATCTTTCAGATGTTTTGTAAAGAAAATGCCCTTCCCTGTCTTGGTACTGCCAATGGCCCTCTCCCCTGGCGTGGGAACCAGAGGCGGCCAGTATGTCCTGTCTCCCCTGCATGGTCATCCCTCCAGCCCTCCGGCCATCTCGCTGCTGGGCAAGGATAATAGGGACACCAGGCAGGCCTGTGGAACTGTCATCTTTTTTAACTGTCCTTCAAAACTAGCAGGTGTTTGGGAATAAAGAAAAAGTAATAAAGTCTCACCGCTGGTTGCTGTTACAGTTAATAAAGATCTTGGATTAAAAAAAAAAAAAGTGGGAGACTAGAGATGGCTCTTCCACCAATTCAGGTGTGAAAGGGGTTCAGGGCCAGGTGCTTTTCTTTGACCATGGAAACTTTTCTTAAACCACCTGCCTGCTTGACTATCCACTTGCACACGTTTCAGGGATAGGCAGGAACTGGGGAGCGTGTGAACGGGGTATCCGGTTCAAAGCGCACTGAACCGTGGAATCTGCTCGGGTAGCGGGGCATCACCCCCAGGTGCTTGGCCCTCAGTCACCAGCCTTCAAATGGAGATGGATTTCACCTGAGGAGGCTTTATTACCTCCGAATGGCTTCTCCCTTTGGTACTGCAAAGGGGTAGGATTCCATTTGTATTCTGCTCTTCCCTCTATGGGGGGGGAAAGAGAAAGAGAGGCCAATTCCAGTTTGTTTGTTTTTAAAGGAACCTTTTTGGAAGACCCAGTGAATATGCTCCCAAGCAACCTCCACTTCACAAACTCAAAAGCATTGTCAACTTCCATTGTTAGTCTGCCTTCCTCTTCACAGGCACTGGGCTGTTCAAGGTCACTGCTGTTCTCCCCTCCTGGAGATCCCGAGCTGTGCCATCCTCACCATTGTCGGAGCCCATTGTTGCAGCCACCACATCAAGCCATCTTGCCTGGGGTCTTCCCCTTTGTCTCTGCCCCTCTACAGAGCGTGACTTCTTCCTCCAGGCCCTGGTCTCTCCAGATAACAAATCCAAAGTACCGTATGTACTCGTGTATAAGCCGAGTTTCTCAGCACCTTTTTAATGCAGTTTTGGTGCTAGAATTAGGGACCTCGGCTGATAGTTGGGCGGCTTATACTTGAGTATATACGGGACTTGAGCTCAACTCTCACCATCCTTGTTTCTACTTTTTTTTTTTAATCATTTTATTGGGG
>NW_022105908.1:24394768-24395760 GCF_000313985.2 Echinops telfairi
CAGGCTGGTGTGCTTCTTCCATGTGGGCTTTGTTGCTTCTGAGCTAGATGGTCGCTTGTTTACCTTCGCCATCCTTGTTTCTAAGGTGCAGTCTGGCTGTACTTCTTCCAAGACAGATCTGCTTGGTCTTTCGGCAATCTGTGGTACTTTCAATATTCTTCACCAGCACCATAACTCAAATGCATGCATTCTCCTCCCTTCTTCCTTATTCAGTGTGTAACTTTCACACGATGAGATGATTGCAAAGACCATGGCTCAGGTCAGGCGCCCCTCAGTCCTCAAAGTAACGTCCTTACTTTTCAACCCTGTAAAGAGGTCCTTCTTGTGCAGCAGAGGTACCCAAGGCAATGTGCCATTTGATCTCCTGACTGCTGCTTCCGTGAGCATTAATTATGGATCCAAGTGAGACAAACTCCTTGACAATTTCAAACTTTCCTCCATTTATCATGATGCTACCTACTGGTCCAGTTGGGAGGATTTTGGTTTTCCATACTGAAGGCTACATCCTTGGTCTTTATCAGCAAGCAAGGGTATGACATTTTCTTACCACGAGTGGCCGCAAACTGCTAAATTCAAGACCACTTTCATTGCGGACTTGGGGCTGCACTCGATCCTTGATCACTCCCTGCTGCAAACTCTCCCTAGTCTCACTAGAAAGTGTCCCAATCTCCTGGCTTCCAGGGCTACCAAGATTCCCCAAATGTTGGCAATGGCAAAACGAGGTTTCTGGATTGTCTTATCAAGGTAACTCCAAGCGCTATCCAACATGCCTATTCCACCTGCAGATGATCTCATTTCCTAGGGGTGTCATGCCTTGTTTGACTTGCTATTTACCGTGAATTAGGACCCTTGACCACTCTGTCAGGACAGACACCATCAACTGTGGAACTGACTTCCAGCAGTGGGGTTAGGGGAGAACTCAAGCTCAGGAAAACTCATGACAAATCGTTTTTATCCAAGAGCCGCGCAAATGCTGTGTATGTGGGGGGGGG
>NW_022105908.1:24395860-24401315 GCF_000313985.2 Echinops telfairi
GAAGGGAACTCCCAAGGCTACGATTTATTGTCTTGTAAGGCATTGTTCTTGTTCTTTGCCTGACTAATTCTACAAATGTCCATGCCTCAAGCTAGTCTTATTAGCTTACTTATTTATTCATTAATAGGTTGAATAAAAGCTTTATAAGTGTTTGTTTTGTGGTTGCCTGGAAGTGATGTGTTTCTTTTTTAATATATTAACTTTTTGAAAAGTATTCTTTGCCACTTGCTAATTTTCTCTAGGTGGCCTTGGTGGTTCCCTGGTAGAATTCTCCCCTTTCCCTGTGGGAGGCCTGGGCTTGATTTCCAGCCCACACACCTCCTGGGCAACCACTACTCATTTGTTATTATTGGAAGTTCATGGGAAAGAGAGCTGACGGCGCAGTGGTTATATGTTGGGCTGCTAACCCCAAGTTCAGCGGTACAAAACCACCCACTGCTCTGTGGGAGAAAGGGGCTTTCTTCTTCCTTAAACAGTTAATCGTGGAAACCCACAGGGGTAGTTCTACCCTGTCCCATAGGGTCACCATGAGCTGGAATCGGCTCGGTGGCAGGGAGCGTGCTGCTGAATCCGTCTCGTGGGAACTTGTAGACAAAGCGGGCCTGGGAAGAAAGGCCTGGGGACCCCCTTCTGAAAATCAGCCCACTCATCTGTCTCATCGGGCACTGACTGTGGGACTGGAGCAAGACGGGCACTGTTTCGGGGTTGCCGTGAGTTGCTGACAACAATTCTCCATGCCTGGGGATCAAACAATGAAAGGCACAAAAGGTGTCCCGGAGAGAAGGCAGGGAGCCCTGCTGTTGGATGGCTTGATGCCTTGGCTTGCCCGAGATTCGAACTGACCAGCTAGCTCGATCTCCCTCAGGGGGCTGGTTCTCTGAGCCCCGTGCCAGGTTGTGCACGGAATGCTCCAGCAGTCAGGCTCCTACCTGGCGGGGAGAGCTTGCCCTGCTGTCTCTGCTGGCTACCCAGTGTTCACAGCCTAGAATGGCTTCTTCCCCTTCCCAGCTCGCCGCTTTTCTCCTCCCTCCCCACCCTAAGCCCTGTTAACAAGGGTACTGATGGGGCCTGTGGCAGCTACTCAAAGCTGGCCACCCCAAGCAAGCACAGACTTTCTTTGAAGCCTTCTTACAAAGTCCCACACATCTTAAGTTCCCTTCCATGCCTGCCGCGTGACTGGGCGCGTTAAGCATCACACAACACCAGCCTATTGAAGCGCTCCACCCTGGGTTTATCTGGTGGCGGAGGAGGAGGAAGAGGAGAAGGATGCCCTGAGGTGGGTGACATCAGCTCATTTTACTTAAGAAGCAACTATGCTTTCAATGAAAGAGCTAAGTGGCCTTGCCTGAGGTCACACACAACCCACCAAGGCTTGAACCAAAGTGCATTCCATGCGGGCCATGGTTTATGATTTTCTGTTGAGATGGGAGCTGGAAACGCCTCGTGACCCAACAGAACACCACCACCCAGGAGGTGGTCTAGAAGGAGACTGGAACTTGCCCAAAGTTCCACCAGGAGGAAGATGCAAGAACATCATCCAAAGCAAAAATTGATCAGGGTCTCCTGCCAGAAGCAGGGTCCCCTCTCTCCCCCAACCAGGTTATTGTTACAATTATCAGCTGTTCTCGACCCTTAGGGGGTCAAATGACCCTTTCACCGTGGTCACCAGATTCATAACAGCAGCAAAATTACAGTGATGAAGTAGCAACGAAAATAATCTTATGGTTGGGGGGAGGTCACCACACTATGAGGAACTGTATTAGGAAGGTTGAGAACCACTGCTCTGGGGTCTACAGTGGACAGAACCTTAAACCCTACTACCATTGAGTCAATTATGACTCATCATGACCCTGTAAGACTGAATAGAACTTATCCCTAGGGTCTCTGAGGTGGTCAATCTTTACTGGGACACACAGCCTTGTATTTCTCCAGGAGAGTGGCTAGTGAGCTTGAACCACAGACCTTGCCATTAGCAGTCCAATGAGTCACTACAGTGCAATGAATTATTTTAATATGGCTCTTCTGGCCATACATAGCTTTTTGTGACTCCCACCAAGAGACTTTCCTGATCAGTCTAGATAAAAAGCTGTGGGGAGAGACTGATTGGATTCTATGGTCCAGTTATGAGTGGTTGTTACCAGGATTAACTGTGATTACTATTCTGCTGGGTATAAAGTTAGCCACCTCAGGAGCAGGTGAAGGTGGAGAATCTCACTGCCAGCAAGAGAGAAGAGCCAGGAGTGGTGCATCATTTGGATCTGCAGACCCTGGCATGTTGAACTGGGAAACAGGTTTGATACCAGAGCTGTGTCGGAGAAGTAGCAGGAGCTGGAGCAGGAGACAGGGGGCAGGAGGCTGGCTTGTGGACTGGTGTATCTCTGGGTACTTAATTGCAGGAGCTGACTTTGCTGATCTAGGGAGCTGGAGCCATGTGCCTTCAGGCTGAGGCTTATGGTGGAGTGGCATGCCCTTTGGGCATTTACTGGCAGCCTTAAAAATGCTGTGTAATACTTCCCAAGCAGGGCAGAGACCAAGCTAAGTAGCTGAGGGCCCGAGAGAGGCCTGCCTATGGGCACAACTGTCCTGGCTGAATAGTTGTACCCTGAGTATTCCTCACATAAATTGTAATCTGATAGCTTCCCTAAGAAACCCCGTAATCATGAGTATGACTTGTGAGTTGTTTGGCTATTGCAATGAATCATCTAAGGCAGCCACAGAAGTAGAGTGCTGTGAGAGGGACGGTTGGTGTCAAGCTAGCTTTAAGAAGGATGGAGGATTGTCTGGCTTCTGCCTCCTGGCAATCGACCTTGAGAGCCTGAGGCAATTGACCTTGGGAGCCCTGTGTGGTTTCTGTAATTAGTGCAGTGAGCAGGGTTCATTGGTTTTAATGGCTATAGACTCATGGAAACATGGGACTCTTTAGGGAAGAGAACCAAAGGTGGTATGAGAAATAAAACTTAGGTGGTTGCTTTAGTTATTGTTAACCTCTACTAATGGAAGGTCAGAAATGATATGCTGCAGCTGAGGGGAGAAAGGTCTTCTGGAGTTGTCTGGGGCAAAGGCTAGGCTCAGTGAGCTATACTTGATTGATAAGGAGCCCAGGGTCTACTGGATCTATGCTGCCAGAGGCCCGAGACAATATGCACATAAATGGAGCCACAGTCCAGGGGTGGGAAAGAGAAGATTACATTTACATATTATCAAAAGGATTAGGGGCTACACATTTATTGACTGTTATGGATATTGAATGTTTCTCCTACCTGGTATTGCACAGAGAGCTTGTGAGCCCACTTCTAGCCTATACTTGATGGGATATGCTAACAGGGGAGTTAGGAATTTCCTGGAAGGAAGAGGCTTTATTAAGCCAGTGGCCTATGTAGTGTTGAGAGCCTGGAGTCCCACCCGGAAATGTTGAGAGACCAGGAGACTTACATGTGAAGGTAAGATTTGGGGGTGGGAAATCAATTAACTAACTTTTGATTTACAAATTTTGAGCAAGCAGTTTGCCACTGGATGCATGGATGCACGAAAAGTCTGTGCCCATCATAGGAAGCCCCCTTCTAAGACTGAAAGTTAAAGGGAGCCAGGGAGCAGGCAGCCTGGTAGGTTTGTTGTGGCAACCACCGGGGTCCATTTGTTTGATGGAAGTGGGGGTGGGGGAGGGCACACGGCAGTGAAGAGTCAGGTTGAGTTTAGAAATGCTCCATAGAACCTGTTGGTCTAGTTCACAGGGGCAAGAGAGGACAGAAAGGTTTGGCTGGTCTGAAGTTTAAAGAGTAGTGGCTATACTGAGCCTATGGACATGACCTAGGAAGCTAGGGCCAAGATAGAGTAAGAAGGTGCCAGGGAAGGGTGTGTGGACGCTCAAGTTTGCAGCTGGTATCCAGTTGACCTCGCTTGGATGGCTAGGGCTGAGATGACCAAACGAAGAGAGAGATGTTTCACACTGTGAGCTGGGGTAAACTGCTGAAGTTTCATGACTTGCCCCGGCTGGACTTTGCTTATGAATATAGATGACCAAAGTTCCCAATGGGACTACAGAGCCTGCAAATGGGGAGCACGCTTGTCTCCGCAGAGCACGGGTTGGCTAGGGATGGTGATTTTTAAGCAGTGGCTGGCTTACAGGCTTTTTATGTAAGATGTTGAAAGAGGAGGAAGTTATCCTTTCATGCATGAAAAGGACAATGTCTAGAAGAGCCTGCAACATCATAGTGAACCATTTCTTTGTGGTGACGATGATTGTACAACTCTTCTTGACATGAGTGAATTATTGAATTGTATGACATGGATGAGGTGCCAGTAAAACTGTGACTCATTTAATACAGTCACCTACGGTGTCCCACCAGGCTCCTTGGGGGCAGGAAACTGGGGGTCAAGCTCCAGCTTTAGACTAGATCACAACTCTCTTTGGAGTCTGTTTTGAGGTTTGTAAAACAGGCCAATTATTGAGAGGCTTTAAAAACACAAAGGTTGGCAGGGCAACTTACAGATTTTCACAAAAGTGACGAATCAACGTTTATTGTGGGGCTCTGCTGTCAGAACGCTTAGCTCACATTCCAGGTTTCCCCACTAAAATAGGACAGATGAACCCCTCAGGACCAGTGGTGAGAGTGGTGATGCCGGGAGGGAGGAGGGAGGATGGGGTGGAAAGGGGGAACCAAGTACAAGGATCTACACGTAACCTCCTCCCTGGGGGATGGACAACAGAAGAGTGGGTGAAGGGAGACGTCGGACAGTGTAAGATATGATAAAATAAAAATTTATAAATTATCGAAGGTTCGTGGGGGAGGGGGAGCGGGGAGGGAGAGGGGGAAAAAGAAAAAGTAAAATGGGGAGCTAATTCCAGGAGACCCGGCAGGGGGCGGGTGTTTTGGGAATGATGAGGGCGGCGAGTGTGTAGGTGTGCTTTGCACAGTGGGCGTGTGTGTGGATTGTGGTGGGAGTTGTGTGGGCCCCAATAAAATGATTTAAAAAAAAATAGCCTTGGGTAGATTTCTGTGCTTGAGCTTTCTTACAGGTGAAATAGAGATGACAACTGTAAGGTGTGATTAATAGGGTTATTGTAAGGATTCAAGTCTTCGGAACAGTGTCTATCATCGTCATGGCTCAATATGGCTAGTTAGCTAGTATAATTAGTTAGCTGACACGCCTAGCTAGCTGCTTTCTAACCCTAGCGTTTTCGGGTCCCCTGCAAGCCCCGCCCCTGCAAGCCCCGTCCCTTCCAGCCTGCCCTGCCGCCAGCCCTATTCGGCCCCGCCTCCTACTTACCAAAGTCCCGCCCTCGCTGGCGGTGCTTCCTCCAACCACTAGGAAGCGGCGGAGCTGAGGACCAGTTTCTGGGCGAATCGGGCGACACTCTGGGTGGTGGCAGCGTCTCCTCTGTGGCCTGTGGCGGCGGCGCTCTAGCCGGCGGGTGTGCGGGCGGGTTCTCAGTGGTGCGGCCGGCGGGCGGCGA
>NW_022105908.1:24401843-24412904 GCF_000313985.2 Echinops telfairi
GGGTAGGGGGCAGGTAGGGCAATGGAGATCCGACCCCCTGCGCTGCGGCTCTGACCCTGTTTGTAGGAGGGAACGCGCGAGGAGGGGCTAGGCTTGAGATAATGGGGACGCCCTGGGTAGGAACCTAACCCGGAGCGGCCCAGAAGGAAGTGTTGGGTGGCCCCGCCATCCAGGTCTCCTTGTGGGTCCTGCGCTAGTGTCATTGGCGCCTTGAACATGACATTCATTGCCTCTCCTGGGAAGGCTGGATTTGCCGGCAGCGGAAACACAGATGTTTTTGTTGTGACTTGAGGGTCATCTTGGCCCCGGTGCAGCTTCCACTGCGGAGTCGGACCTACTAGGTGCCGGAGCATCTGACTCCGAATGAAACCCTCTTTTATCACGGTGGGGCCGGGGAGAGGTGTTTACCTTGTGTTTTGCCCGTCGGATGTCCGGTTCAAAGGCAGCTGGTCTCGGCCCGGATGGCCCTTTCCAGTAATTTCGTGCCTACCAGAACCCGCCTTTGACCACCTGGTCTGCAAGTCTCGCTGTAAACTGAAGTTACGGGAAGAAAGGCGAAGATGGGTTCGTTCCCCCGAGGTGGCTGGCGATTATGATAGTCATGGCGAACGGAATGCACTTTACCATTTGCTGCATTGTAGTATTTAAACAGCACTGCAGCAGGGGAGTACTTCACGGTGCTCATTCATTCGTTCACGTCAACATCTGTGTATTGCAGGACCACTCCCGCCTGCTCCCCTCTCCCAGCTGTGTGTGCCAGGCACAGTCTTAGGCACCTGATCAAGATCAGTCTTCCTTTGGAATTTATGCTTTAGTTGGGGGGACACAGATAATAAAACAAGTGAGCAAATAATTTCCCGTAGTGGTGTGTGTTATGGAGAAAACAAAGCTTATTAAGGGGCTAGAGAGTGCAGGGAGAGTGTGCCAAGCAGGAAGTGGAATGTCCCCCTGAAACTGTTTTTAAAACAAACAAAACAGACTCAATGCCATCAGGTAGACTCTGACTCATAGTGACCCTAGAGGACAGGGTAGAACCTCCACTGTGGGTTTCTGAGGCTGTAACTCGTTATGGGAACCGAAAGCCTCACTGTTCTCTTGGCTGATGGGCTGGAACTGCGGACTTGGTGGTTAGCATCCCAATGTGACATTTCAACAAGAACCCGAAATGACCACCAGGAGCTAACAAGGCAAGCGCTCCCCAAAGGGGCAGCGGCACATGCAAAAGCTTGGCAAGGGGCACCAGAAGGCTTTGCTGGGGAAATGGAAGACTGCAGTGCAGGCGGGAGAGTAGGGAGAGAATCCGGGCAGGTAGGCATATACCGTGGAAGAACGGGAGGCCCAGAGAGAGCGACAGACTTGTACAGTGTCATGCCATTTGTGAACATTGGAACCACAGCTGAGAGCCTCTCTGTGCGAAAGCCATCATTGCATTGCGCCGTGTTGCTGGCCATGATCTCTGGCCGAATCTGCACTTTCTGCACTTTGGTAGGGACTTGTGCTCCATCTGGTGGCCTTGCATAGGGAATATGTCCAGTCTGAGCCTTATCATTGACATTTTTCTCTAGAGCCCTCATATTCCTGTGGACACGAGTCTCTTCAATGGATGGAATGCCTTTAGGTTGTGGGCAAGTTCAGCTCTTGAAAGGATTTCTCCTTAAAAGTCCTGGGACAGGCTACCTCGTCATAAGGGGGTGCGGTGGGGGTGGGGGATAAGTGTTGGACTGCTAAAGTGGTGGTTCGAACCCACCAGCTGCTTGCGGGAGAAAGTGGAGGCTGCCTGCTCAGGTAAAGAGTTACAAAGTCTCTGAGACCCGATACAAGTTAGAATGGGCGTGGTGGCAGTGCGTCTTGGGATGGGGGTGTGTTAATGAAAAAAGTTTCAGAGAGGTCAGCAGGGCCGGCCCCAATCCCAACTGTGTGGACCCCCCCGCTTCAGAAGAATGCACTTCAGAGGACAGCGCTGGGGCTACAGCTTGGGGAGCGGGGTGCATTGGATTAGAGCACACTGGAGAAACCAAGGGTTGGAGAGGCCATCCTGGCCCATTAAGCCCCAGGGATGATGTTCCTGCTCCGAGCAGACAGGGCCCCGGGAGGACGGTAGGGCTGGCCCCACCCTGGGACACGGCATCCCACACAACCATGGCGCTGTGGGGGACAGCACTGGAGACACAGTGAAGGAGTGGCGCCCCATCACGCCGGGGCTCGGCACTGAGGGCATGCAGCAGAGCAGCAGCGGTTGCGGACGGATGCTCTGGTATTCCCCCAGGGAATACCAGAAATGGGCTTGGGAGACCGAGTGTGGCACCCCATCAGACTCAACTGGAAAACACTCGTAAAGGCCAACAAACACACCTTGAACTATTAAAAAAAAAAGAAAAAGTCATGCTGTCTTTGTGTCATGGGCTGTCGGCCGTTCTCACCCTTCCCCTCTGTGTTAGGACACCAGTAGAAGATACGAAAACAAGGCCGGAAGCTTCATCACCGGCATCGATGTCACCTCCAAGGTAAGGTGGACCTCGAGTCGTTCCGTTTGATAGGTGTCCTAAGAACTCTGGCCCTAGGGCTTAACAGAATAGTACCCTATTTTTGCCCCTTGTTGCTGGATGACATTAAAAAAAAATTTTTTTTTTTGAAAAAAAGAAAAGAATTGGGTGTTGTACAAAGCAGCCCGCACGCCTCCCTCCCTAAAGCATCCAGGCAGCATTATGTCCCCCAGATTCCGGAAAGCTACAACCGCCCTCCCTAGATGCTTGGGCTGACTCCCCATTGCCAGGATGAAAGTTCCTTGTTGGAATGATTTTTGAGAATGCGGTGTGCATTTTTTCAAAATGTGGGGCTGGGTCCATTTTAAATGACAACCAAAAGATGAAAAATGCTGGCCCTTAGTAAACGCCTCTGTTCTTCACAGCGTGCCGGCTTAGAGAAATTGGATCTTCTGACGGTGTGGCTATTTAGGCTTTTATTCTCAGTACCTGGGTTATTACCTTTGCACCACTGATTGCTGTTAACTAGATTACCAGCTTCATCGCAGTGCCTCATAGAGCCAAACCGAGTCTTTTCTTTTCCAAGCAGGCCGTTCATGTTTGGTGCTTCAATTGGTTGTATCTAATTTAGGCATTCTTTCCTATTTTGATGTATGTAATTAGATTTGAACCAGAATTATGGCTCAGAGTGCAATATACTACTACTATATTGGGTGCGTAACAACCCAATTAAAAATTAAGTGTGTTGCATCTGCCTTGGAATAGCTTATCTGAGTCTCGTCTGTCTTAGATTGCTTAAAGACCCAAAGAAAGAGAACCAGTTGTCTTTGAGACAAGCACAAAAATAATAAAAGGAAACGGTTTCTTTCTTTTTTATTGAAAAAGCAGTAGCTTGTACCCTGACTGGATTCCCTCACAGATTGGAGCCGGCAGCCCCACAGTTGGTCCTTCACGCAATGACTGAAGGAAGGTAGACAGGTTGTCTGTCTGCATTGGGAAGACCTGAGTGAAGGAAATGCAGACTGACGATTGGGAAGTGACAAGGGGTTGCTGCTTGCATCCCCACAAGTCTGGCCTCCAGTCGTGGCGAAGCCAGTGCACAGCCAGGGAAGGGTTCCTCAGAGCCATTAGTAGGAGATGCACATTCGGACCAGCGCTTATTTTAGCTCTTGGGAAAACTTAGGGACCAGGGCTTATTTTAGCTCTTGGGAAAACTTAGGGAGCTGATTATTTTCTCAGGGAAGCTCCAGTGCTTCTTGTCACTTACAGATGAAAACTGGCAATTCCCCAGAGGCAGTGGGGAGAGCGAGGGTGGCATGGCTGCTATTTTCAAACGAGGAGATCATTAGGGACTGCTTAGGCGTGCTCACCAGCCCTGGGAGGATCCGACCTGGGGGCTGGTGGTGGTGGGGAGCCTGGAACTAGCACTGGGTTCAGAGAATCTGCCTTTACTAGCTGAAGTACCGTCTAGCAAACCTTTTTAGGTTCTTGTGCCTCGGTTTTTCCTCCTGGGAAATGGGGGTGCTGAGACTGTTTGGTGGTAACTTTGCATGATTGTTTACAATAAATTTAAGGTCCGAGGACGTCATACAGCTGGGAAGCACTGAAAATTATTCTCAGTCGTCAACAATGTCCCAGGCACTATTGCAGTAGAGTGTTAGCGTACCCCTCCCAGGAACTGCACGCAAATGCCCGATTCTTGGCAAAAATGACCCCAGGTACACTGTTGTCCTTGTCTTCACACGATCCCTGGTGCATCGTGGCATCTCTGTGATGTCACTCTCTGCCTGCGTGTTTCACTACTTTAATCATTGTGTCCCTGTACTTTCTAGGAAGCAATTGAAAAGAAAGAACAACGAGCCAAACGCTTCCATTTCCGGTCAGAAGTAAATCTTGCCCAAAGGAATGTCGCCTTGGACCGAGACATGATGAAGAAAGGTACAGGCTCTCTGGGGGGGCGGGGGGTGTTCCCCGAGCCTGGCTTCTGGCCTGGCTCTGCAGGTCCTGTTCTCACCCAGGTACTCCTGAAGGAAAAGACTGGTGTCGTCCGCTTTTTCTGAGGCTTTCTGTTAAAAAATTGAGATTCTGAGAGCTGTGTTGCAGAGGTTAGACTGGGGGAGGGGAAGTTATGATCCTGTCATCTGAGTAGGAGCCCTGGTGGTGTCCCGATTACGTGTTGGGCCGCGATCTGCATGGTCAGCAGTTTGAAACCACCAGCCTGCTCTGTGGGAGAAAGACAGGGCTTTCTAGTCCCATACAGAGTTAGTCTCTGAACCTCACAGGGGCAGTGCTACTCTGTCCTACGGGGCCTCTGAGTTGGCATCGACCTGCTGGCACAGCGATGAGTTGTCTGAGTGGGTCCTGAAAACGGTGAGCTACTGGCAGCGCTTTTATAGAGCTTCGAAGGTTCCTTTACTGCATTTCTTGGCAGAGGGGTTAACTTCTGGCCTTTCAATCTTGTCAGAGTGGAACTCCCAGACCCTCTTTTTAGGGGTGTTGGAGCTGTATTGGGATTGGGGGAAAGGCGTTTATATTTCTGTCGCTTTATCTGAGTGTGTGACAAGTGTCAACTACACAGACCATCCTGTGTCCGAGGAGGCAAAGCTCATCTTGCCATGAGGTTTATCATTCTCCAGTTGAGGGTGTGATGTTATTTTATGTTATTGATAGTTCAAAGTGTTTGCTCCCTAGAACTCACCCTAAAGTACATTATTGTCCCTGGTGGCATAGAGGTTAGGTGTTGGCTGTTAAGTGCCAAGGTCAGCAGTTCAAAATCACCAGCGGCTCCAAGGGAGAAAGATGAGGCTTTCTTAATCCCAGAAAGGTGGATAGTCTTGGGAGCCCATGGGGCAGTTTTACCCTGTTCTGTAGGGCTGCTGTGAGTCAGAATAGACTCCATGCTGTGAGTTTGGAGAGAGAATGAATGAAACAGAAATCCACCGTCGTGGCATCAGTTCTCCCTTGGCTGCTCCGTGTAGGGTCTTAGCCTATCCACCGTCACAGGAGCAGCCTGCTGTCTCCATCGCTCCTGGAACAGCGGATGGGCTGGAACTGCTGGCCTGGAGGTGAGCAGCCATGCTTATCCTGCAGCCCCACGGGGACTTCATATGTATGTATGGAGGGTGGAGAAAGACCCTGGGAAAATGGAATTATCATTGAATAAATAAAATAACGAATTCTATTTCTATAAACAAAAAATAAAAATGGAATGATAAAGTCTGAACTCTCTTTTTTTTTTTAAAGTCTGAACTTTTTGACACCTCTCCTAAATGTACACATTTGTGTGCATGTGCCTAGAGAGCTCTCGGAGCTCTGTTGGCATTAGAGGTTAATCTGTAGGTTAGCTGCAAGGTGAATGACTCTCCCGGGAGAAAGTTGAGGCTGCTGGCCTGCTCCTGGAACAATTTTATAATCTCTGAAACCCTAAGGAGCAGTTAATTTCTCACAAGAACCCTATAAGGAATATATTTTCCTTCTTGCTTTATGACGGAGAAAACAGACTGGGAGAAGTCCTAATAAATTTCCCAGGGTCACGGAGAGTCAAGGTGGAGTCAGGATTCGAACCGATGTTTATATGATTCCACAGCCTTGCTCTTAACTATTTTTCGCTATTGCTTTAGGATATCTGAGATATTTACTCCACCCTGTCACCAGACCATACCCCCTCCAGTCCATGCTAGTGGGCAGAGCCACTTGAAAGCAGAGCTGCCCTCTGCAGGTCACCGCTCCTTTTCCTGCATCACGAGGTCAGCTCGAGACAGGACCTGCCTTCTCCCAGGCTGGGCTTCAGGCTTTACCTGGAATGGCAGGGACAGACGTTCAGCTCTCTCATTCGTGCACTTGCTGGGTCTGGGAGTGAGAGGCCTTCATGCCCTCTCTCACAACTCTCACAACTTCATGCCCTCTCTCACAACTCTCACAGCTTCATGCCCTCTCTCACAACTCTCACAGCTCTCACAGCTCTGGTCTTGAGAGTGTCGTCGTGTCACCGCACCGGTGACTTTCTTAGAACAACCCTCGGGTTGTTTTGCCCGTGGTCTTAGTCAGCCTTCCATCTGTGTGTTCAGAAGTTACTTTCTGATGAAGGATCCCTAGTCACCCATTTGAAATTTTTGCCCGCCATGGTTGGAGCTATGGACGGTGCCAAATCCTTTGGAATCCGCCCTTTGCTTGCTGTGATGGCGGGCAAGCCCCTGAAGCTCTCTAGGTCTCAGTCTCCTTGTCTGTAAACTTGGGACCACCTGAGTAGCATCACTGTCTGGCTTTAATTCTCCATTTTCCTTGCTTTTAAAACCTTTTTTACAGCAACCATTGCCTTCTGGTTCTAAAGAAATTCCCAGAAGAGGCAATAGCTTTGCCTGGGTGGTCAGCTGGAGCAGTGGGCTCCTACAATCTGCTCTTCATCCAGGGGCAGCAGGTTCCAGGACAGTGTACTTGAACCCTCCTGGGAAACTCTACAAGAAAGAAGTCCTGCAAGGCCCAGATCACTTTAATCACAGTGGGAGGGGTTGGCCAGGGGTGGGAAACCAGGGGCCTTATTTTTATGTCTCTGCGGGAGACTACCAGCCATTGGGACTGTGCTTGGGAGCTTGGTGTCTGAAGCCTGGCTGCCTGGATGCAATCTAAACTTTAGAATAGCATTGTTGAGCCCTTTCTTCAGTCTCAGTAAACCCTTAGGTGATGGACATGCAGGCTTCTGCCCATCCCCTTCATTTGCCTGATATGATGTGCCTCATGCTGCTTTTCCTACGGCAGGGCTGACTCGCCATCATGTCTTTCGCAGCGTTCCGGTCTTGCGGTGTATTCTGGTCAACCAAAACAGCCAGGATTTCCCCGTAGGACTACTGCTCATCAGAAGCCTTTCCCAGGAAGGACACAGGAAAGGGGGGATAAGTGTTACATGGGGGAGATTACAATGATTAGTTGAAACAAAACGTCTGGTAACTGTTAAGTGTAAAACTCACGATCTGCGCTGGGATCCTTAAAACAAAACAAACCAACCCAAAGCTGTCTTTCTCATCTGTGCTGAAGTGCTTTAAAGGAAACCATCCTCCTCAAGGACGCCTTGTTGATTTGCAAACTCCCTGTCAGTCCACTGATGTAATTTTCATCTACGCTCAATATTCTAGCTGTAATCTCCACTTGGTGTCTTCTCCAACCTTGCTCCACATCTATGCTTAGCTGTTGATCGGTGCTGCCGTGAAATTTCAGTCTAGCGATTTTAAGTCTTTTTTTGGAAATCATTTTATTGGGGGCTTGTACAGCTCTTATCACAATCCATCCATCCGTCCATTGTGTCAAGCACATTTGTACATTCGTTGCCCTCATCATTCTCAAAACATTTGCTTTCTGCTTGAGCACTTAATATCAGCTCATTTTTCCCCTCCCTCCCTGCTCCCCCTCCCTCATGAACCCTTGATAATTTACAAATTATTATTATTTTGTCATATCAGTGTAAGATATGATTTTAAGAGGAGGCCTATGAACAACAGAGACAACGTTGGGGCGACTGGCTTGGTAGCGAATTGATGTCATTTCCAATGGGGAAGACATGGCTTCCTAAGGGATCAGAGACTCCGCCTAATGAGCTCTTTTGGAAGTTGTGAAGAATGACATTAAGTTTGGGGGTCTGTGGTCTGGGAGATTCTTTTTCTCCTTTTGTGCAAATCAGCGCCAGCATGCCCATCTCAAGCCCTTCAGGTACCTCTGCCCTCCCTGTGGTTTCCCCAGATTACCTCCCGCCTCCTGAAACCACCGCTGTGGGGCTGAGTCCGTGCATCGGGGGCAATGCTGGGCTAGGAGATTGAGATCTATTTAAATGAATTCCTACCCTGCTGTCTCCGAGCTTGGGTTTTGGTTCTTCTTCTTTTTTTTTTTTTTAAATGTTTCCCTTAAACCCTTGCAAATGTTTCCTAATCAAATCCCAATCATGCAATGTTACATTACATAGGTAAGGAGTTACACAGAAAAAAGTTACATTCCAATCACATTATAGCATTAACTGATGTTGTAGAGCACTCCCAGCGAGGCAGCAGTGGTGGCAATGGCTATGAGTCACTTGCCACTTCTGCATGAAATTCCCACGAATCGGCGAGGTCTTTTCAGCACCTCCGACATCACTTGTATCACGAAGGACGATTCAGGACTGCTCTCCCATCTGCATTTCATCTCCACTGGAATCCACACCCCCATCCTGCTTTTTAGGATGAGGATGCTATCTTTTGAAAGGTTTATAAGCATAGCATGGTTAATGCAAGTGAACAATTCACAATTATGGCAAGTGTCACTGTGAGCAGTTTCATTTACGATGTTCTTCAATTACATTATAGCATTGACAAGTCCAAAATCTTGATCTTTCAGCAAAGCAGCAGTCTGTAGTAATAGTCCAGTCACTGTTGTATAAAATGTTCAGTTATGATTGAGTCCCAGAGTTTCTCTTAGATGTCATCTGTAGTGGAAGAAATATCTTGCCGTCAGCGATCGCCATTCTCAGGAATCTGCGAGATCTTTTTGACGTTTGGGGTAACTTCAATAAGCAGGACGGGTTCGCATCACAGCATGGGCGTCCCTCCTTTCTTCTGGGCCTTGCTGGCTGAAGAGAAATCCACCTATCTCCTTTACCTCAGCCCAGCTTGGTGGTCCACGTGGAGAGAGGGGGAAGGGAAGGAGGGCAAGGGAACAAGGGAGAGGAGGAAGAGAGGGGAGCCAGAGAGAGTCAGAGAGGTCCGAGCTGGTTCTTTCTTAATGATAGCTATTCTCCTGTCTGTTAACACCAGCAAAAAAAAAAAAAGGAGAGCAACGTGTTTGTTTTTTTTCTTGCATCATCTCTCACAGCAGTGTTACCCAGACACTTAAAACCCACACCACCACCAGTGAGAGAGGGCTATCAAAGCAGGCCATGCCCCTTCCTCCTGCCCCCATCTGCTGGTTCCGCGAGGAGAGTTAGAGGACTGGTCCCTACAAGCCGCTCACCATCCATCCAACACAGCCGGTTTCCTCCCCTCCCTTTTCTGGATGCGGACTTGGTTTCCACGTCCCCTTTGTAGACATGCTGCATCTGTCCTCCTCACCGGTGGGATGGAGCGCCGGCATGTTCCTATTGCCACTGCCAAGCCTGACATCAGTCTGAGGTTCGTGCCAGGGATCCTTAGTAGCATTTGCTGTTTGTTCCTCTCTCATTGGTAGCCTGTGGTCAGGTGTGCTTACCTGTGGTTTTTTTAAAAATCATTTTATTGGGGGCTGTACAACTCTTATATCCATCCATCCATCCATCCATCCATCCATCCATCCATTGTGTCAAGCACACTTGTACCTTGTTGCCCTCATCAGTCTCATCATCTGTGTTTTAGGAGCACGTGAGTTCCATTTCCTGCCTTTTCTCTCTAGGATCACCTGATGCCCTGACTTCCCATATTGAGGGTCTTCTACCTCTTTTGACCGTTCTCATCAGGGGGATTTGGGATTAGCTGCCTTTTCTGTGGGTTTTCTGGAATCTGCCTTCCTAAAGACTAGAGGGTTGGGTCATGCCCGTCTTCTTTGCCCCTTAGGAAATCCAAGAGGCTGCCCACGTGTCTGGCTTGTGGTGAGCCCTCAGTAAATGTCCACTTCTGTCCCCAGTGCCACTGCTCACTGCCACCTCAGCTCCAAGCCCTGTCTCGCCTGGGCGGTCTGAGAGCCTCCTTTGCTGTGCTGTTTTGTTCTATTGGGAGCCGTGTGGGCAGCAGGTGAGGCTGTGTAGTGAGCATTCTCCTGAGGCTCTTTTCCATCGGATTTGGAGCTTAACAAAGCTCCCTTCCTATCTCTGGTGGGGCTGGCCACTGTCATGTTTGCTCCCTTGAGAGTGAGCCTCAGCTGATTGAGACTGGTCTGTCTCCACAGTGATGGTCCTTTTAAGCAATTTTTATTCTCAACCAGTTTCTTTTGAGTAAATTTGTCCATTACCCAGTTTCAGATCCTAGTTAAAATGCAGACATGCTTTTAAACATCCTAAAACCCAGGCACGAATGTGTCTGATGGAAGGGTAGGCAGACATTTTGTTCCACACACCCCTTTCCCTTCTGTGATTTGAAACTATCCCCTCACCTGTTGGTTTAAAATGTGTGTATTGTAGCGTTTCTGTTAGAACAACCCTGCAGTGCCCTTGCTGTTTACTTTTGCACTGCCTTCTAGCCTTGCTTCTCTCTGCTTGTCTGCTTCATGATATCATCTTTCTATAAGATAGGAGCGGCCCTGCGGGCACAGTGGTTACGCATTGAGTGGCTAACTGCAAGGTTGGCAGTTGGAAACCAGCAGCCGCTCCCTGGGAGAAAGACAGGCTCTCTACTCCTGTCAAGGGTTGCACGCTCAGAAACCCACAGGGCAGCTCTGCCCTGCCCTGTAGAGTCACTGTGAGTTGGACTCGAGGGAGGTAGATCAGCAGGTCTCCTACTAGAGATCTTCTTGCTCTCCAGCCTGATTCCTCTGCCCCACCAGGCGCTCCCCCTGTCCCCGTGCACGTCAGCATCTCTACGTCAATGTCCCTTCTCTCCATAGGCAGCTTAGGCACTTGTTTTCAGAGTTAGTACTTTTACCTGAAAAA
>NW_022105908.1:24413007-24418844 GCF_000313985.2 Echinops telfairi
AAAAAAAAAAAAAAAAAAAAGGTTAAAAGCTCCACTGGGCAAAACGTTCCTAGTATGTATTTTTCCTGCTAGGTGAGCATGCAGCAACTCACTCTGAGTTAGTGCACCCAGTGGCATTGCCTGGGAAGGTTCTCTCTGGTCACAATGCATTTTTTCCATAAAAGCAGTTTCATTCAAACCTTGTTTTTTGTGTGTGTGATGGCCAATTTAAGAGAACAGCATGCGGCTGAGAAATTTTGTTTCCCTGCTTGGGAAAAATGCCATAGAAACTGTTGTGATGTTCAACACAGCATACAAGGACAGTGCTAAGGGAAAAACTCAACTATCCGAGTGGTTTTCTCGTTTCCAAAAAGGTAAAATGTCAATTGATGACAATCCTGTTCTGGATGTCTGTCAACTTCCTGAATGGACGAAAATGTAAACAAAATGTGTGCACTTGTGCTCGAAGACTGATGACAGACCATTGAAGAGATGGGGAAGTTATCTGGACTATCTTGCATCTCAGTTCAGCGAATTTTAATGGAAACTTTGGGAATGAGAAGGGTGGATTTGAAATTTGTGCCTCAAGTTCTGACTGACCAGGAAAGAGAGCTTTGAGTGGAAACATGCCGAGCTTTGAAAGAACAGCTCCGAAGCGACCCAGATTGTTTCTTACCAAGGTCATTACTGGTGACAAGACATGGTGCTTATTCTTCTGACCCTGAAACCAAACACCAATCAAGCCAGTGGAAGACACCATCATCACGTTGCTCAAAAAAAGCTTGTCAAGTGAAATAAAAGATCAAGACAGTGCTCATTTTTTTTTGATGATTAGAGTTCATTCCACCAGGTCAGACTGTTAATCAAGCTTTCTATTTAGAGGTTCTGAAAAGCTTGCGTAATGGTTTGCAACAAAAGAGCCCTGATTTGTGGCAGTCGGGACTGGTTTTGCCACCATGACAATGCACCTGCTCATGCAGCTATGTGTCAGGTTTTGGCAACAACCAGCATGCCTCTCTTGCTCCATGCCCCTGACTCCGTGGGGCATCTCTTTGTTTCCAGGAATGAAGAGGGACATGAAAGGACAGAGATCTGATGACAGACGAGGTGAAGATAACGAGGGAGGTGCTGTCAGCCATCCAAACAGATGAGTTTGAAAAATGTTTCCAAGAATGGAATTGCATATTTGACGAATGTATTAAGTGTAATGGAGAGTACTTTGAAGGTGATAAGGTTGTTTTTAAAAAAAAAATTTAATGAGGACCTAATGTCGGGGGTTTAAATGGAGAGAAAATGTTTTGAGAAACAATGTACAAATGTGCTTTATGTGTGTATGGATTGGGATAACAGTTGTATGAGCCCCTAATAAAATGTTAAAAAAAAATTAAAAACAAAACAAACAAACAAACAAACAAAAAAGAAAGAAAACAAAGAATACACAGGAAAAAAAATTTTAATACATAGCTTTGAAAAAAAAAATTCTGGTTTCTATCTGGTGCCCCTCATATGTTCACTCTTGCTCTGCTAATCACAAGGAAGGACTTGCTGCGACTCTTGACTCTTGAGATGGGATTTCCGAGTGTCAGCCGGCAGGCAAGGTCTTTCTGTGGCTTCGTGTGGCCCCCTGCCCTCGGCTTCCACCAAGCTCATCGCTTAATCTTTCAGAATGAAAGGACCACATGCTTGTTTTTTAATCTGAAAGTATTTGCCTGTGCAAATGTTTTTAAAGGATGAACACTAGAGGAACATTCAGAGAGTAGTGCTTAGGAGTAATGGCCATTGAATTCTTGACCAAATTAGAGAGAGAAATGGGATGTGGAGAGCCGACATGGCCCCAGTTTTATCCGTACTGTTTATTTTGCCTCAGATCTTCCTAATAATTAAACGTAAGTGTAGGAGATAGAGCTGCAGGTACTTTAAATTTATTTTTTTGTTCTTACTGAGATACATGTTTGCATATTTCATAAAGTATATAATTTGAAATGAACACACTCCCAGTAAGGCCACGCTTCCTTCTTAACCCTAGCCATCTGCCTTCCTGCCCAGAGGTGACAGCTATTAATTAGTTTGGCTTGAACCCTGCTTGAGCTTTTGTGAGGCCTTTTGTAAACTTGAATATGTACCCTTAGAACATACCAGAGGGGGGAACCGATTATTAGGATCGACATAACCTCCTCCCTGGGGGATGGACAACAGAAAAGTGGGTGAAGGGAAATGTTGGACAGTGCAAGATATAACAAAGTAATTTATAAATTATCAAGGGTTCATGAGGGAGCGGGGAGCGGGAGGGAGGGGAAAGAATGAGCTGATGCCGGGGGCTTAAGTGGAGAGCAAATGTTTTGAGAATGATGAGGGCAATGAATGTACAAATGTGCTTTACACAATTGATGTATGGATGGATTGTGATAAGAGTTGTATGAGCCTGTAATAAAATGAGTTTTTTTAAAAAGAACATACCAGAGGGTAACAAAAAACCAACACCCCCCCCCCCTCCGAGCTATATATTTAAAATTTTTTAAAAACAAACCTTATCACCTTCAAAGTACTCTCCATTACACTTAATACATTTGTCAAATCTGTGATTCCATTCTTGGAAACATTTTCCAAACTCATCTGTTTGGATGGCACCTCCAGGCCCATCCCGTGTCTGCCACAAATCAGGCCTGTATTGCCCACTGTTACTCAATCCTTTTAGAACCTTTCAATAGAAAGCTTGATTAACAGTGTGAGCTGGTGGAACAAACTCTAAATGGACTGCAAGTCGACATTTTCCTCCATTTGGGAAGTTGGCGATGTGCAGACGAGCTGTCCTGGTCAGCTGTCTTCAACATCACAACACTCTCTGAGCCCTTTTGCCCAAGCAGGAAACATTCCACAGCCGCACGCTATTCTCTTAAACCAGCCATCACGAAAAACGAGGTTTGAGCGAAACTGCCTCTTATGAAAAAATTCACCGTGACCAGAGAGAACCTTCCCAGGTGACGCCCCTGGGCGCACTAACTCGGTGAGTTGCCGGATGCTCGCATAGTGGGAAAATGGGTAGGATGAAAACGCAGTTCTGGTTTTTTTTTTTTTGGGGGGGGGGGAGAACCCCTTGTATATTGATGGTGGTTTGTATTTTTATTTTTTTTCAGTGATTACATAATGCTTTAATGTGTCTCATGCAATAACAATAATATCAATAGCAATAAAAACATAATTCACTGTTTATATGAGATTCAAAATTTTGCATTGCTTCATTTTCTAAACATTTTCTAATTCAACATCTTTCATAAGTACAGTTTAATGACACCAATTACAACCTAAAATTCACATTTAACTGGGCAACCCATCTCATGATCAAAATACACTCGAACTTTACATGACTAGTATATAGCTCACAATACATAAGACTTCCTACGTGAGTTTGGTAACACTTGAAGTGATCACATACATTGTTTCCAAACAGATGAATGAAAGTAGCCCTGGATTCTACCTCTAGTTTCTAATTTGATAGGTCAAAAATGGGATCAAAGCCTGGGGTTTTCTGTTCTGTTCTATTTTGTTTTGTTTGCTTGTAGGCCCAGTAGGTCATTTCCGCAAGTTCTTTGTTTTTACTAAGAAAGTTTACACACTTACACCCCTGTTTTTTTCTATTATAAGCAGGGGTCTATTGATAGCACATGCAATTACATTTGTAGAAGTGTCGCCAGCCAAACCTATAAACGACTATTGAATGTTGTCCTTTTAGAATACCTACCTGTTCATCTTCCCTACCTGCCACCTGTGTATTCACTCATAGATTATTGTTTGTTGCTACCCATATATATTTTTATTTTTTTAATGTCATACTGTACAATTTTCTGCAACTTTTTTTCAATCAGTAATATGTCTTAGGATGTTTTCATAACATCGAGTTATCTATTGTTTCTGAGTATATAATGGTCTCCAATCTGGGAGAATCATAATCCAGAGCTCTGTGACTGCTGGGTTTTTATAAATAGTGTTGCAGTAACTGTTTGTATTTTGGTAAACTCACCTGCGTGTGTTTATTTAGGGGTGGGCACTGAGAAGAGGGAGCCCTGTTGGCTGAGTGGTTAAATGCTCAGCTACTCACTGAAAGGTCAGCGGTTCTAACCCTGCATTTGCTTCTCTGGAGGCAGATAGGACCACCTGCTCCTGTCACGGCGACAACCTTAAGAATATAGAGAGAAGAACATTACGAGGGGCTACCAGGGACAGGGAGCGAGCAGAAAGGGGTTAACATGAAGAAACCTGCCACTATCATCGTTCCTATAAGTCCTGTAAAAAATCTAGTTGGCAAAAGTTGTGTAGACACATCACGAAGATGGGGAAAGAAGGGGGGAGGGGTGGTAAAGCGTGCTTGTACAACCAAGACCCTCTGGGATTTGGTTTCTTGGTTTGGACCTGTACATTCATGGTGTCATGGGACGTCCTAGTGAATTGGCCCACGAACGTATTGAGTGCTCCCTTCTACCTCCTAGCGTCTTGCTTACTGCCTGGGGTCTTCAAGCTTGCCAGCTGTTGTGTGATTCCAGTGACCTTGTCCCGGGTTTCCAGGGCTGTCAATCTTTATGGGAGCAGAGAGCCGCATCTGTCTCCCACAGAGCAGCTGGTGGGCTTAAACCACAGACCTTGAGGTTAGCAGTCCAAAGATTTTCCAACTGTGCCACGAGAGCTCCTCACAATGCCACCAGGGCACAGGTAGCCTCTGTTTGCCTGAAACAACAGGAAGGAGTGCTAGCACTGAAGGAGGGTAGAGAATGTTTGGTTAATTACCTCCTTGAGCAACTGACTCTTTGCCGTGAGAACATTCCATCAAAGATTCTCTAGAAGAATTCTGTTCAATAGGGGGAAAAGGTAGAACAGAATTTCCAATTCCCACAGATTTCTGACGGCCTGGAGCCATGAAATTTAATTTAACACCCCACCCCGCCCTACCCCTGTAACTGTTGCCCTGAGATAATCTTTAAACCTTATCTTTTGGAAGAACTTTGGACTGGTAACCTCAGGGTCTGTGGTTTAACCCAGGAGCTGCTCTTGAAGTTCTCTCTTAAAGCCTGGCAGTAGTTTAGCTTAACTAATTGCAATAAAAAAGTCTGCCAGGAACATTATATTCTTTTAAGTTCTGTCTATAGGGGATCAAGTGAACAACAGCAACTGGAAAGATTCAGAGGGAACTCTGGGGCAGTGGGTTTACGTCCACAGGAGAGGAACGACTCAGAAAAGGAGGCTGAGAACGGCTACACCGTTCAGGGTGGGATCATTGCAGCACATATAGAAACTGTTGAATGGATGTGTTCGGCTGTGGATATTCTCAATAGCAACAAAATAACTGGAGGGATTAAAAAAAAGATGACAGCCATGGGAAATTGAGGAGGCAGTTCTACACAGTCCCGTAGTCACTGTGATTTGGAATCCACTCAAGGGCAGCAGGCTTACTAGGGGGATTTCTTAGACACATAGAGCATGTGCTAAGGCGGATGGTTGATAGACACGCCCAGCTCACCCTGCAGAGTGGTGGTACCTGCTCAGACTCCCACAGCAGGCACTGCGGCTCTTTCACCACATGCTACCCAAACTTGATGCTAAAAGACGTAAATGAAAAAGCCTGGCCAGTTAGAGATGGTATTTTGCTTTACTGTGCATTATCCAGGTGAGGGCCACCTTGTAGTGAGCCACCATTTCCTCACCTGCTTGTTGACTTTTCGAATGTATGTTCTGTTGCGTGAGCTGCGTGCTCATATCCTTGGTCTGATCGTATGTGGGGCTGTCATTTGTGGAGTTTCTTTTAGTTTCATACCACATTTTGATGGATGCAGAAGAGCCCTCGTGGCATAGTGGTTACACATTGGGCT
>NW_022105908.1:24419391-24421416 GCF_000313985.2 Echinops telfairi
AAGACCCGAGAACTAGAAAGGAGAGGCTCACCGAGCCATTTATCCCTCCGCCTTTCAATTAACCCCACATGTGTTTATCGGCCAGGTTGGCACAATAAATTAACTACCTCACAGTTATAGTCTCAGAAACACACGGGGCCAAATCTAACCTATCCTGTAGGGTCACTGTGAGTCGGGATCCATTTGATGAATCGAGTTTGTTTTTATTTTGGTTGGGGATAGTTTATCAGCATTATTTGTTTATTTCTCCACCTCTTTTCACTGGTTCTGAATTAAAATTGTTTAATGCTCCTGTTTCATGAGAGAATTGAGATAATTTATTGTTGACATTTCATTGCTCTGGCACGAATGGTCTCTTGCAGTGGACTTCTTTTCTGCACACTTGCTGCTTGAACTGGGGTCATACATGGGCACTGACTCGCAGGTGGGAAAAACCTTGTTGTTGTCTTGTTTTTCCAGCAATCCCCAAAGTGAGGCTGGAGACGGTCTACATCTGTGGAGTAGATGAGATGAGCACCCAGGATATCTTTTCCTACTTTCGAGAGTACCCTCCAGCCCACATTGAGTGGTTAGACGATACCTCCTGTGAGTACCTCCCCGTTTTCTGCTGAACATGCTTTTGTTTATGACTTTCAGAGCGTCCTGGCATGCTAACGTCATCAATAATCACGACCCAGACTGCTTACTTGTCTGTTCCTAACCGTTTCCCTAAGCCCAGGAAAGCCAGCAGTTGTCCACGGATGAGAACCACCCTCTCACCGTGATGAATGTCTATGCTGAGCAAATTATCTGAGAGCCTGGACTATATGGAGAACGTGGCATTAGGACGGGAGGCTGTGACCCTGCGATGGGCAGCTGACACGGCCTTGCGTGCTAGAAGCCAGGAGGACGTGGAGCATTTGCTGATGACGATCAAGCACCACAGCTTTCAGTATGGATTCTAACTCGATGTCAAGAAAACCCAAGTCCTCCCACCTTGATCAGTAGATGACATCATGATACACGGAGAAAAGCCTGGAGTTAGGATTTTATTTTGCTCAGATCACAGTCATTGATCTTGGAAGCAGCAGTGAAGAAATCAAACTCCCGATTGTGTTGGGTGATCTGTTGCATAAGACCTCTTTGATGTGTTGAAGGGCAAGGATGTCGGTTGGAGGATTAGGGGATAACTGATCCAGGCCACAGTATTTCAGATTACCTCCAATGCATGTGAAATTTGGACAGTGAATAAGGAAGACTAAAGAATTGTTGGATTTGAATTATGGTGTAGGTGAAGAATATTGAAAAAACTACAAAAACATATCTATCCTGGAAGAAATATAGCCAGAATGTTCCTTAGAAGTTAAGATGCCAAACCATCATCTCACATACTATGGACATGTTAGCAGAGAACACTCCCTGGAGAAGGGTATCATGCTTGGTAGGGTAGAGGGTCAGCAATAAGGGAGAATGACCCTCAACGAGATTGATTGACACAGTGGGTGCAACGTGGGGCTCAGATGGTCACCTGTGAAGATGGTGTGGAGCTGGGCAGTGTTTTCTTTTGTTGTACACAGGTCATTGTGAGTCAGAACCACGTCAACAACCCCCCACAACAACAACCGGGCCATGTTCAGGACCGAAGTCAGTTTACAGACCTTTCTGCCCGCAAACTGAAATACAGGGGTAGCAAAGTGGAGAAATACTCTTTTAAATAGAGCTAAACAGGGTTTTTGGTTTGTTTAGTTGTTTTCTATAAACTTCTCAAAGCTCTGCAGGTCTACCTAGATAAGATAGGCTGGATAAGCAATCTGCAGGAGAAAACAATGGGACCAACCGTTTCTGGGGGACATGGGAGAGGCAGAGGTGGGGGAAAGGAAGTGGTGTAAACAAACCCAGGGACAAGGGAACAACAAGTGACCCAAAATCAGTGGCAAGGAGGGTGTAAGAGACCTGTTAGGCATTGATCAATGGCAATGTAACAGGGAGAAAATACTGAAACCCAAATGAAGGCTCAGCATGATAGGGGGACAAGAGGAAAGTAAA
>NW_022105908.1:24423163-24424250 GCF_000313985.2 Echinops telfairi
TGTACAGGCTCCCGCCTAGTGTAGCTTGGGAAGCGGCACAGGGGTCATCTAACAGTTTTAATACACAGAAATCCTTTCTTCTTAGGATATTCAATGATAATTCGGCGGAATCTCGTGGCTGATTTCGTCAGAGGTCCTGCTCCCCGAGAGTCCCCGTCTTTGCTGCCAGTGGTTGATCTGTCCATTTACTGACGCCACCATGGGGCTGGATGGAATGTGACCTTGCATTTTACCCTTTCTCTTAGGTAATGTGGTTTGGCTGGATGAAATGACAGCCACAAGAGCGCTAATCAATATGAGCTCCCTGCCAGCCCTGGACAAGATTCGAGGCAGGGATGCCAGTGAGGACAAGGCGTCTGAGAAAAGTAAAAAAGGTAACTGATCCCCCTGGAGGGACGCAGGGACTGCAAGTGCTGCTCTTCACTCAGCCTTGTCTGGACCTCCTTCTGGTTCCTGAGCATGAGCAGGGTGTGCTACACAGCATCCTGCCACCAGGCCTGTCTTGAAGGAAGCTGTAGAGCTTAGCGTTAGAGAGCAGTGGACTTTTAAGACAACCTGAGATAGAATTACATGAAGGTTCACCTTTTCCCTCACATCCCATTTTAGACAAGCAGGAAGACAGCTCAGATGATGATGAGGCCGAAGAAGGAGAAGTGGAAGACGAGAACCCAAGTGACGTGGAGGTTGGTAATGGGACAGGGATGTGCGTAAGGTTTGATTGAGCAAAAGGGGGAAAGCTGCCTTTTAAGCTGAAAGCTGGAAGCTTAATTCATTATCGAGTCTCAGTTGTGCCTTTCTCACTTAGCACGAAGCCATCTGAAGGCCTAAACCCCTGGGGCCGCAATGATTCGTCTTCATATCTTAGCCTGGCAGCCAGAGTTCTGCAGAGGGCTTTAAAATGTTGCCTATCAGAATTTAGAGGAAACAAGAACAAGCTATTTCCCAGTGAGTTATGGAGTGTGATTGGGCCTGTTAAAGTATATTAGCTCTTCTATTGTAACACAGTGAACCCTCGCCACTTTGCGCTTCGACTTCCGCGGCTTCACTCTATCGCGGTTTTTGCGTAACAGCACATGCTCTGTCATTA
>NW_022105908.1:24424487-24442144 GCF_000313985.2 Echinops telfairi
GTAGGGTCTAGAACCGATTAACCGCGATAAACGAGGGTTCACTGTATTATGAAAATATTAATTAGGTATCTACTGCAGGCTGAGGAGCTTTGGTGGTGTAGTGGGTTTTGTATTGGGCTGCCAGCCGACCGGCAGGAGAAAGATGAAGCTTTCTGCTTGAGTCAAAGTTAACAGGTGTGGAAACTCACGGGGCAGCTCTACTCTGTTCCCTGTAGTTGCTGTGAGTGGGAACGACCTTAATGCCGTTGAACAATTTTTGTGTTGGTTTTGAGATTCCGTACTGACCACTCTGGGTGCTGGGTTATATAGTGTCAAGCAAAACAGTAGCCTTTGTTCTGTTCAGAGCCTACATGCTTTCAGAGGAGACGGATATATACAGACATGGAGGTAGAACCTCGGGGAGGGCTGAATGGGAAAGGGACCAGACGAAGAAGCAGCCTATTTTAGGCGGGATGGTAGGGAAAACTCTGACTTAGAAATTCTCCAGCGGAGGCAGGTCCTTCATGCTGGTGAGTAGTCCTAGTGAATGAATGATACCGAAAGTCGCTTCTCAGTCTTTATGTTGCAATGCTCTGTTTTCTTAAGTTGGACACATTGTCTCAAGTAGAAGAAGAATCTCTTTTAAGAAACGATCTTCGTCCAGCGAATAAGCTTGCTAAAGGAAACAAGTTATTCATGAGATTTGCTACAAAAGGTAAATTTGTTTGCTGACGTTGGCTTTGTTCTTGAGCAGGAGGATAACTGACGGTGCGGCCTGCCCCTTTGACTAGGAGGGCGCTTGGGCAAGGGCCTCAGAGTTCCATTCAGACTGTAGGACTCTGCGCTGCTTACGTGATGGCTATCGCTTGAGTTGGGATTTCTGACTTTCAAAGTATATCATAACTGCTTGTATGCTATTCTTGGGCAAAGAGGCTATTTTCTGTTAAAACTGGTTTGCCCCAGGTATCTCTCAGCCAGTATCGGAGCTATGACAACCATTTTTAAAATGCTGCGCTGATCCCTCGCCATAGGCGTCTTACATACAGTTCATTTTGGTGGGCATTTCACTGTTTGTGGAAAAATAGAATGAAAAGAATTTTCCCATGAATTGTTTGAAGGCCCATTGTAGTTTTGCACGTACCCAAACTTGCAAAAGCAGTGAAGGAACCACTCCTGTGGCCTTTCCTCGGACCCTGAGTCCTGAGTCTTACTTCACTTTTATCTGTGTGTGTGTGCGTGCGCGTGCACAGAATTATCTTGATCATGTGTGTTAATTGGAGACAACAAGCCCCTTCAGCCCTAAGTACTGCAGTATGAATCTCTGAAGAACAGGCTCTCTTTTATACGCGCAGCACAGTGATCGCCGCCAGGAAACATCAGATTGATCTCTACCCCCGTCAGGGCTCCATTTTCAGATTTGCTCAGTTGCTACATAATGCCCTGTATACGTTTGCCTACATCCAGGTCTAGAGTCTGCTCTACAATTGCAGTTTGGCCTCTGTCTTTTAAAAGTCATTTTATTGGGAGCTTCTACAGTTATCATAACATGCCATAGTTCAGTCTCAGCTGCAGTATTGTACAACTGCTACAATCCATCTCAAAACCCTTGGTCTCTCTTACGATGGAACCGGCCCTCTGCCCTCTGTAGCTGCTCTTGAAAGAAGCTTTCTTGGAGGTGAGCTCCCTGTGAACCTCTCTGGTGGCTTGTCCCATGTTGCCCGGGGTTAAATCCCGGCTCGGCCCTCTCGGCAAGAACACCGCTTATCAAGGGGCACAGGTATTTATATTCCCGTCACTGGAGACTTTCACTTCTGAAACGTGTGTGAAGATAATGGCAGCCAGGTTTCTCCACTGTAAAGGTAGCTATTTCCTGTAGAGAAATATTTTGAGATGATCAGACTTTGACCTAAAGATGTGAGCATCCATTGATGGTTTTCTAGTGCCATCATTTTTCAGATATGTGTACCATATATACTCGAGTATAAGGTGACCCAAATATCAGTCGAGGAACCTAATTTTACTACAAAAACTGCATTAAAAATGTGCTAAAGGGAGGACATGAGCCAGTCAGGGTGCAGTGTAGCAACGATGAAACATACAACTTTCCTCTAGTTCCTAAATGCTCCCCCCCGGCCAATTATCACGATCCCAATTCTGCCTGCAAATCTGGCTAGACCAGAGGATATACACTGGTACAGATAGGAATTGGAATTCAGGACGATGATCCCTTCAGGACCAGTGCTGAGCGTAGCGATACTGGGAGGGTGGGGTGGAAAGGGGGAACCGATTACAGGGATCTACACATAACCTCCTCCCTGGGGGGCGGACAACAGAAAAAGTGGGTGAAGGGAGACACCAGACAGTGTAAGATATGACAAAATAATAATTTATAAATTATCAAGGGTCCATGAGGGAGGGCAGAGCAGGGAGGGTGGGGGGAATGAGGAGCTGATGCCAGGGGCCTAAGTGGAGAGCAAATGTTTTGAGAATGAGGAGGGCAACGAATGTACAAGTGTGCTTGACACAATTGATGTATGTATAGATTGCGATAGGAGTTTTATGAGCCCCCAATAAAATGATTTCTTTAGAAAGTGCTGAAAATTTCAGCTTACACACCAGTACATACCGTAAGTTGTAAGGAAGAACTTTTGCTTTTAAAAAACTTATTTATTTATATTAGCAAGACTCAGATTCTTATTTGATTCAGTGAGTTGTCCTCCGTTGCTGGCATCATTTCGGTTCACAAGTCTCAGATTTGGCCAGTAGAGTCCCTTTAAACTGTGCTCTTTGTTTGTTTTGTTTTCTTTTATTGTGGAGATAGATATATAAACAATATGTCCCAGCTTGACAATAGCAACTTGCAAGAGTTGCTAGGCAGCCCGAGGCGTTCATGTGAACGGGGAGGAACAGGTGGGCAAAGGAGGGTGAAGGGAGTGTAGCTCCTGAAGAATATATCCAGGGTCGCTGCACTGCCCATGCAGAAACTTGACGTGGCCTGTGCATATTGTCAACAACAACAAAATGAAAATAAACGCCTTTTTAAAAATTGCCAATTTAAAAACAAAAAATTGCCAATTCTACCTTTTCTTCCCTGGATAATTCAGCGACATTAGTTACGTCGATTGTGTTGTGCAACTGCCACCCTCCATCAGTTTCTGCGGGATTCCCCCGTCACAGAAACGGAGCGTCCCTGAGCAGGGACCCTCTTAGTTTAACCACTGACGGATAACGTTGCTCTCTGTGCCCCTGCCTGGCTCGTGTGAGTGGGTCAGACTGCGTTCACCGTCTGTGAGGGCTCTCGGCACTCGGCACCGTGTTTTCCAGGTCTAGCCATGCTGGATGGATGAGCTGGGTTCTTTTGACACAGCCCCAGGCTTCCCTGCGCACCGTCTCGTTTCATGGCACAGGAAAGCATCGTGTTTTCCCAGACCCTGCGTTGCCCCAGACCCGGGAGCAGCTGTTTCTCAAGGGCCTGCTGGGGAACACGCTTTTTTGTCGGGCACTCGTCATCGTGTGTGTTGCCTCATCTACCTAGAACCTTGACAGTGGAACCTGTCTTGCCAGTCAGCACGTGTCCACGGAGCAGTCACAGCCTTCAAATGACTGCATTTCAGGACCTGAGGTGTGATCACTGACTCCCTTTTTCCTGGTAGGCCCCAGGCTGCCATGAGCAATGAGCTCTTTTCTACACTGGGCCATTTGAGTAGCAATTGCGTTCTTGGTGTGTGGACTAGGCCTTTTTCTTTAAGTCACTTTGGGGAATAACTCACTAAGCTGGAAAAAATTATTTACCCAAGATCCCATTATGTATGATCTGTTTCTCTAACCCTGGTTCGGTGTGATTGGCACGTTGCCAGTCAAAATGCTCGTTTGCCAGGGGGCAGCTCAAATGCCACCTTTCCCAGAAAGCTTTCTGATCCCGAAACACCCACAATAACCGGGCCTCTATTAAGCTTTTTGGAGACTTGCTGCTTGAATTGTTTATTTTTGTGTAAGATTTCTTTCGTTCTGTCAGCCCCGTAACAGCAGCTTAAGCACCTTCCTTCCGCATTCAGCCTCAGTCCCTCCACTCCGCACTGCTCGGAATAGAGAGTGGATGTGGATAGTGGGTCATTCATTTGGCCAGATCTGAGCTGAGCTATGGGGCACCCCCACCCCCCGAACCCCTGCCTTTTAAATCTTTCAACATTGTCTTCATGCCCCCAGGAAATCCTAGGTAACTGTTGCAATTAATTCTTAGATGACAAAAAGGAACTTGGAGCGGCCCGAAGAAGTCAGTACTACATGAAATACGGGAATCCAAATTATGGAGGCATGAAAGGAATTCTGAGTAATTCTTGGTGAGTCCAAACCTTCAGTCGTTCAGCAGTGCTTACACTCTGCTTAACCCGCCACTGGGGTCTCTGCACCTGGGGACATGAAGGAGAGCTAGAGGTGAATCCAAGACACTTGCATGTGGTCAATGATATGGGGATTCGGCATTTCCTCTTCACGTAGACTCCTCTGAGCACTGAACGTTACATCGGGAGGTGGGTGAAATGCATCCTGTACTTCAGGGTCTGTGCTGCTGATTTCTGATGATGTGCTGATTTTGGCAATGTTGCAGGAAGCGGAGATACCATTCCCGTCGCATTCAGCGGGACGTGATCAAGAAGAGAGCCCTGATTGGGGATGACGTTGGCTTGACATCCTATAAACATCGACATTCCGGTAGTTGTCTGCTCAGCTCTCGGGTAGACACTTGCTTGGCTCCCGAAACTATAGTGTTTATACAGTGTTTTAAGGTTCTGTGCTTTACCATCCTGTCTTTCTTGCCCTCACCCTCACCCTCACCTATAGGAAACTAAGTCAAGCTACTGATTAATTTTAAATTGTGCATACAAGAAGGTCAAGTGACTTTATATTCTAACCAAAAAAGGCCAAAATATGATGTAAGGGAAAATTAATGAAACGTAGGATTTTTTTCTGCCATTTATAGGAAGTTGCATGGAAAAATTATCCAAGTTGTTTGATCAGTTGGGCTCATTTCTTCCCCTTTGTCTGGTGTTGAGAACAGGCCTGGCGGGTCTACTGTTTGCCAGCTGGTTGGCTTGTGACTGAGTGCCGCAGAGCAGTGGGACATCAAGACATGGGTTTTGTTTTCTTGCCTTTTCTTCCCTTTTGTTGTTCATATATTTTATATGATCATGTTTTATAAAGATTTGCATTTTGTGTTGAACCCTATCTGTGGCATCTTCTACAGGGCTTTGTAGAACTAGCCATACCTGCATACCAACAGACGAACACATCCGCATCCTTGTCATTGCAATGAGGCAAAGGAGGGAATGTCCATTAGTTATTACTTAATGTATGCATCCCAAATTTTATATTTTAATTCCATTAGATACTGCATGGTTTCAAATCAGAAAATCCGTACAGCAAGGGTTCTGTGTGGGAGCTTCAAAAAATTCATGGAAAAATTCCATCTTTTTTTTAATCAGCAGCAGCCAGAAAATCAAGCAGCAATATTGCATTGGGTAAACCTGCTATAAAAGGACTCTTAAAAAAACAAAAACTAAACACTTTTTATAGTGAATTAACTAAAGGTTCACAGAGAAGATCAGTTTTCCATTCAGCAATTCAAACACCTTTTGTTTTAATCTCATTGATTGTGTTCTTTACAACATCACATGACTTATCCCGCTTGCTCACTTGTGTTTCCATCCCTCCCTCTTTCCTAACCCTTTAACCTTTGTCCTTGGGTAAGCGCTGTCCATTTGATCCCAAATGGCTGATAGATTCCTTTTTGTCCTACAAACTTATTAAATTCTCTTAAATCCCCCTCAAAGGGAGCCCTGGTGGAGGCCCAGGCACGCTGACCAGGGTCAGACCCAACTCAGGGATTCACATGGCAACCAACTAAAGAGGAGGGGAAAAGAAAAAAGGAGGATGTGGATAGTGGGGGAATAGGGCACTAACCCACCCACCCGGAGGGTGTTGTTTATGTCTCCACAGGAAAGGGAGAGAGGGACCAGACCTCAACCTGGTACGCCAAGCCTTGAGGGCAATATATTGACATGAAGCAGTGAACTCACGAGTTCTGGGAGGCTGGCCCCAATTCCAGCTATGTCAACCCTCATCCAGAAGATGGCGCTACAGCAGACAGCACTGAAGATGTAGCCTGTGGAGAGTGGCGAGTCACACACAGGAGCAAACCGAGAGGGAGAGAGAGAGAAGACTGCACCTGGCCCACCCAGACCCGAGGACGGCACTCCTGCTGCAGTAGCCAAGGCCCAGGGAAGACCATAGGGCCGGCCCAGCACGAGAGACACGACGCCCCCTCACTGACCCACAACGCTGCACGGGACAGCACTGGAGACACAGTGTGGGAATTGTGCCTGGTCTGACACCCACCTCTCCCCAACACACACATCCACAGCCACACACACACCTGGGATGAATCATGAGGGGAGCAAAGCAACAAAGTCCCCAAGGAATCGGAAAATAGACTGTAGACTCAGAGAGCAGGGCGTGGCACCTCATCGTACTCGATTGGAAAACACACATAAGGGTCAGCAGATAGATAGTCCCCCCTTTCTCCCCCCCCCCTTTCCCATGTCTATCTATATAAGGTAGGCAAGATAAACAGTCCTGAGGAGAAAACAACAGGAGTGACTTTTCTGGGGGGACAGGGGTGAGGGGGATGTGGTGGAAAGGGAGGTGGGGCGGGAGCCAGTAAACCCCAGGACAAGGGAACAAGAGATCTAAAATCAATGGCGAGGAAGGTGTAGAACACCTGGTGGGGTTTGATCAAGTGCAGTGTAGCTTGAGAAGAATTACTGAGCCAAATGAAGGTCGAACATGATGGACAGGAGGAAAGTAAGAGGGGAAAGAACTAGAGGAAAGAAGTAGGAGGCAAAAACCATTTATAGAGGTATAAAAAGTATGTATATATATAAATGTATTCATACATAATGATAGGGATATAGATCTCTGTACATAAATTTATATGTTAAGTATAAAGGTAGCAGACGGAAATTGAGCCTCTACTCAAGTCCTCCCTCGACGTATGAACGCTTTGTTTTAAAAACCTGGAATTCTGTGATGCTCACCTTCCCAAAATGATTGCTGAAGTAAAAATGGGTGGATAAGCAAATGTGGTGAAGAAAGCTGATGGGGCCTGGCTATCAAAAGATATAGCATCTGGGATCTTCAAGGCTTGAAGTTAAACAAGTAGCCATCTAGCTGGGAAACAACAAAGCCCACATGGAAGAAGCACACCAGCCTGTGTGATCACGAGGTGTCAATGGGATCAGGTATCAGGCATCAGAAGTCCCAAAACAAACAATCATATTGATGAAAACGATGAAGGGGGGAGTTGCAGTGGAGACCCAAAGCCCATCTGTAGACAATTGGACATCCCCTCACAGAAGGGTCACAAGGAAAGGACACACCAGCCAGGGTGCATCATAGCACCAAGGGAACACACAACATTCCTCTGGTTCTTTAATGCTTCCTCCCCCCGCTATCATGACCCCAGTTCCACCTTACAAATCCGGCTAGACTGAATGGAGCATGTACACTGGTACAGACAAGAGCTCTCTACCCACGGAATCCAGACAGATGGAGAAAGGGGAAATCGATGTGTAACACACTTCCACCCCCGCCCAGGGGGATGAACAACAGAAATGTGAGTGAAGGGTGACAGCAGACTGTAAGATAAGAAAATAATTTATGATTTATCAGGGGTTTACGGGGGTGGGGGTGGGGTGGGTGTTGGGTGAAGTAAAACTGATACCAAGGGCTCAAGTAGAAAGAAAATGTTTGAAAAGGATGATGGTAACATATGTACAAACGCGCTTGCTACCATTGATGTACGGATTGTGATAAGGGCTGTAGGAGTGCCCCCACTAAAATAATTTATTAAAAAAAGAAAAGGGAGCCCTGGTGGTGTGGGGTGGTTACAAGTCAGGCTGCTGACCATAAAGTCAGCGGTTCAAAAGCACCAGCATCTCCCTGGGAGAAAGCGGGCTTTACGTGCCTGTGAAGGTTGAGGTCTGGGAAACACCGGGGCAGTTGTTCCTTGTCCTGAAGGGTCACTAGGAGTCGGCATTGACTCGATGGCAGTGAGTTTGGTTTGGGGTACATCCCCTCCTGTGCTTTCCCCATACTTATTGACTTGTCTGCTGAGCAAAGACGCCAAGAATCTGCAGCTTCAGGATTAGAGGAAGATTGATTAACCATCTGATACGCAGATGACAGCCTTGCTTTCTAAAGCTGAGGAGGCCTGGAAGCACCGAGGAAGATCAAAGACTGTACAGCCTTCCCTATGGATTACATCTCAACAGACCACCAAAATCTTCACCATTGTACCAATGAGCAACATCACGGTAAACAGAAATTAATGAAATTGTCAAGCATTTCATTTTACTTGAATAAACGCTCGAGACAGCATCCGAAAAAACCAATGTATTGGGCAAATCTGTCCAAGAGCTCTTTCAAACAAAGATGGTCGCTTGAGGGTTAAGCTACGGTATCTAAATGGCCTCGTGGATGCGGAAGCCGGATGGACTAAGGAGGACCAGAAAAGAATTGGTTCATGTGAACTGTGGTGAAGAATGTTTTACATACCGTGGACTACAGAAGAATGACAAGTGTCTCGAAACATAACCAGAAGGCTCCTTGGCAGCTGGGATGGTGAGATTCAGTCCTGGGTCCTTTGGGCATGTTGTCAGGAGGGACTAGGTCCTGGGAAAGGACTCGGGCTTGGTGACGTAGAGCCCCTGGGAAATGAGGCAAACCCTCATTTGGCACCACGGCTGCAGAGTTGTGCTGACTAATGCATAAGGTGGTGAATCCGAACCAGCTTGATGGAGTGCTTTACTAATGCGCAGCGGATGGTTATGCTTCTCGAATGTGCTACTGTAGTTTCATCGTGTCATTTTGTTTTCAGGACTTTTTCTTTTTAACTTACGTGAATGAGGAGAGGTTTACAGAGCAGATCGTAGAGGGGTCCAGCAGTTCATTCACATTCTGATCCACCTCCCGCATTCCCGTCCCCTCGATGCACCGTGACTTATCCCACTGTCTCTGTGGAGCGCCCATCCGGCCTCCCTTTGTAACCCTCAGCTTTGCCCTTGCTAAATGCTGCCTGTCTTATCTCAAATGGCTGATGAGTCTAACAAGGAGGTGAGCTCAGCTCCAGACCTGAAAGTGAACGGTCAGAATCTTGGGAGGCTCATCAGTCTCTATCCAAGCAGTAAGGCTCGCTTCCTTGATGATTTTGCGTTTTCTCCCACTCTGCTCAGGGTCACGTTCTGCTCCCCAGCCCTCTTTCCATCGAGGACCTCCGGATGTGGTCCTTTTCACAGTTGGTAGCGGTAGGTAGCTGGGCACTAATTATTGTCCCATCGAGTCCTAGAGCCTTGTCTTGGCTAATAGGCTCCCAGTGCCGCTTGAACCTCTTCCTTCAGGGCCCTGAGTTCTTGGGCTTGTGCTACCTCAGACCCAACCGTTCATTTCCTCAAGGTGTCAGTCAAGTCTGAGAAGTTTTCATCACTTTGCTCCACCACACTTAGGGGTATACTGTCAGCAAAATTAAATGTGTACCTATATAAGCATTCTTTGTCAGACCTTCAGGTATCTGGGTGTGCTCCCGCTGTCCCTTGCCTACTGCCTGTTCAGTCTGTGTGTCTGCCCAAGCATCTACTCTTAGGTCGTATCTATAATCTTATGTTCTTGTTACAGAAATTAAGAAACAAGTTCATCATCATTGCAGTACCCTAGTATACCAGTTTTAGTTTACCCTTTTCATACTTGTTTCCTTTCATGCTTCATATTATAATGGTTGTGGACATAGGCTCTTTGTATTTTTGTTTCTTCCCTTATCCTAAGCATTTTCCATGGAACTACCTTAAATGCTTTTATATTCCATGAGTCAGTTAGATCTCATCTTACGAAGCCTTTCGCCGCTTGTCAAATGTCAGAATGGCATCCAGATGAGCACTCTCACATGAAACGTGACAGCAACGTCTTTTTAAAAGGGTGCAGACACAGACAAGAAACGCCTGCTTGTTGACTTTAGCACCTTCCCTAATGGAGTCTGGTGACATTTCTTTAGGGCTAGTGAATGTTCCGGAAGAACCCATTGAAGAGGAGGAGGAGGAGGAGGAAGAGGAGGAGGAGGAAGACCAGGACATGGATGCAGACAGCAGGGTGGTGGTAGAGCACCACGAGGAGCTGCCAGCCACTAAGCCGGCCCGGGAGCGCAGCGCGTCCAGGCGGTCCAGTGCCAGTAGCTCCGACTCCGATGAGATGGACTACGATCTCGAACTGAAAATGATTTCCACGCCTTCACCGAAGAAAAGCATGAAGATGACGATGTATGCTGACGAAGTGGAATCGCAGCTGAAAAATATTAGGTACACGTCTTTTTTACTGATGCTGCCTTCTACCTTGCTCTGAAATAGCAAATCACTAGCCTCCTCTTCATCCCTTTCCACATTATAAGCACTTCCACCTCTTCTGATTTCAGTCCTTGAGAGGAGTTGTGTAAACGCATCCACTTTTCCCTCTCACCTATACAAGCACTGTATCCTTACTAGAAAAACTAGAGATAACGGAGACAGTGGAGGCCACCTGTAATCCAAGATAGCAGCTGTTGGCAGCGGGTGAATACATTCCAGTTACTTCTAGGCATGTACGTAGCACAGGGAGGAATTGTAGACATTACTGGTACCAAAGGCGCTTGTGCTAGTCTGCCTGTTTTGCTGTGTGCCTTTTCATGTGCCACCTTGGGAATGCTACATTGTTACTGTGTTGTACCCCAGGGTTCAAAATCAAAAATACATGATTTAGTTCATCGATCCCTTCTCGACGGACATTTAAACTTCTCACTGCTTACTGTCACACGAATTAGATGACATCTCGAGGCTCCGTTATTTTACAGAGCAAATATATATGTTTACAAGTGTGGTGAGAATTTAAACTTTTCTCCCAGAGAATTTTATTTGCATTACTCCCTGTTCGTGTCCATGCCCACCAGCCTTACTTGTCGTCCTTTATGCTTTCGGCCGCGGTCACAGATGGAAATCATAACGGGGTGTGTGCGTGTAGTAGAGGTGTGTATATTTTTCTTCCCGTGCTCAGCCCCTGCCCCCGGCCTGCCATTAAAATTTTGAATGGGCATTTTTTGACTCGCTGGTGGCGATGAGCAGCTTCCACGAGACACAGCCACACCTCAAAGGGACGGTCTTTCTGAGGTGTGTGGTCAGGGAAAGCCAACCCACACTGGCCTTGTGATGGCCGCGTTCACATCCACGTTTTCAGTTTTCAGAGGACCTCGGGCAGAACACGCTGCCCGAACAAGCCTGGGCTCCAGTCGGCCGGCGGTGGATCTCGTCAAAGGGAAGACGGGCCTGGCTCTTCTCGCTCAGCGTCATCTAGCTGCGGCGGCTGCTCGTTGGGCGCCTGCACAGCTGGCCCACCCGGTTCAAGCTTCTCCGCGGACCGGGCAGGGACACTGGTGGCGCCCTTTGGGTCGTGCAGTGTCCTCACCCTCCTTTTCTGAGCGGTTCCTTCATCCTTCAAGTCGACTTGTTCCCTCAGGTTCCTGTCCGACTTTTTTGAGGAGTTTGCCCCAAAAAAGGAGATTGCGGGTTCCACTGTGTCTTGACCACAGCCTGGGTGAGCAGAGGGCCGCCCAGCAAAGGAAGCTCTGTGTCGGCCTCCCCTGGCCCATGGCCTCAGCAGAAGGGGCTGCAGTTAGCTGCTCTGTGACAGCTTGTGCGCAGAGGAACTGTGTGGAAACCACCTGGGGTCACTTAGTAACGACGTGCCCTGACACGACTCTTGCCAACAGGCCAACCTTGAGTTTTCCATTTTCGTAAGCAAGTAACGAGCTCTGTGTGGTCTGTTGCACGTGTGACCGTCGGCCATATGAGCTGGAGTCTACATTGTGCCCTTCGGAGTCTAAGAATGAGATTGTTGCTTAGGCCTTTTGCTCATGGTTGAAGTTGATTAACTGTGCCCTTTTTTTTTTTTTTAAAGGAACTCCATGAGGGCAGATAGTATATCCGGAAGCAACATAAAAACCCGAATCGGTAGCAAACTGCCATCTGAGAAGTTTGCAGATGTGCGACATCTGTTGGATGAGAAGCGGCAGCACGCGAGTCCGAGGCCAGCGGCCAGCGGCAACGTGAAGCCGGGTATTGTTCTTGGGTTGTGGGTCCCGGCCGCCTGCTTTCTGTGCCATCCGAAAGCCAACCCAGAGCAGGGTATGGGCTCCCGAGTCTAAAGCTGCCATTTTTGGTAGGCTAATCTAATGGTCTTTGTTCTTCCCGACTACATTTTATGCTAAACATTGGAATTTCACAGGAGATGAAAAATAGTAAGACTGGCAATGTTCGCTTGTCCTAAACAATTACTCTCTTATTCGGTATGCGGTTGGTACACTTTATGTTCAAGAATAATAGAAATGAAGTTGGGTTGTCAGATAGGGAGTTGGACCTTTGAGCTAGATAGAGTTGTCCGTGTGTGCAAACAATCAGGTAGTCCGTTTGTGGGCACGGCTATTGTGTGGCCGGCCCTGGGCTCCGTGCTGGGAGCGTTGAAAGTCTCCGGAGGGGATGCGGAGCCTCCGTGGAGCTTGATGCCCAGGAGAGTCTGCACATGGAGACCATTCAGCCCCTGCTGTCATAGGCTTGCACGCCAGGGGCTGTGGGCGCCCAGAGGGAGGACAGGGGAGGCTGCTTAGAGAACTTGGCTGGACAGGGACTGGGCAGGCTCATTTGACAGACTGGGATGGCACCGGACCTGACGGTTTAGAAGGGTAGCTGGGGCCTGGGCAGAGAGTAACGGACCAGCTGAGGGGCTTGCGGCAGAACGGATGACGACATGGAGCGGCGCCAGGGAAGACTGCCTCTGGACCGGGAAGGGACGCAGGAAGGGGGCCAGAGAGACGCCAGAGGTCTCTGGCTTGGACAACAGGAAAGACGAGGCAAAGAGGATTGCGAATCTGAGGGATGAGTGAATGGCCCAACGTCATGCTAATCGATGTGTTTTGGTTACTGCTCTTGTTTTAGGTAACTCCAGGGGACAGGCAGGTTTCTGGTAGTGGTTGGCGTAAAAGCCTAATGAGTTTGGGACATCTTTGGCTTTTTGTCAGTCTTCTTACATTTGCTGGTTAACTACACTAAGTTTATTAAGAACGTGTGTGTTCCAGGAGTGTGGCTTCTCTCCTTGGAGAGCTGGCAGTGGCGTTTGTGAGCTGCACATTTTAAAAATTGTTCTCCTTGGTTCTAAAGACCGTTGCTCTGTCCCAGAAGACCCTTCCTGGAGAAGTCCGCAGAGGTGCTTGCCCATCTGGCAGCGCTGCACGGATGCTCCTGGGCCTCCCCTGCTTGTGAAGGAGAGGGTTCTTAGGGACCGGGCTGTGTTGTGTTGGGAACCACGTCCTGTAGAGGAACACGTGCCTGGTAACTTCTCTCTCTCTCTCGCCCTCCAGATATACGCCAACGATTAGGAAAAAGACCGCATTCTCCAGAGAAGGCCGTCGGCAGTAACTCTGTCGTTCGCAGAGAGCCCTTTTCTGACGTACATAGTAGGTTAGGTGCTCCCAGACAGGATGTTAAAGGCCTCTACTCCGATACTCGGGAGAAGAAATCAGGTTGGTAGCACTTGACACTTGTTGGGAGGGGGACGGACTACAGATGTCAACGGGCAGCAGGGAAATAACTTTCTTAACTGATCGGAACCCACCCCCACACACACACCCTGCCCATTCCCTGAAACGTCCACCACCATGAAGACTCTTAGCCATCGTGGGACTGCGCCCTCTGGGTCCTGTGCCTGTATGCCTTTCATGGGACAAACAGCAGGCTCCTCCTCGTGCGTCTGAGGAGGGCTCAGCCACCACTGCACCTAGCGAGGGACTGTGCCAAGTCAACTTTTTCTCTGTCCTGCTGATGACTGTCATTATAACTGATGGCCACAGTATGGACAGCTTAGAAAATAGGGAGCTGCCCCACCCCCACCCCACCCCGGCCTTCCCTGCTTCTTTCTCATTCATGCATGTATTTTTTAGTGTCACTTGTGCTATGTCAGTTTTGTCCCTACACATACCCCACCTTTGTTCATAGAGTATTTTATCCTGCTCATTACCCCCTCATATATTCATGATAGAGAAAGCTTTGAATTGTCCTCACAGTGCAGCACTACCCTACCCTCCTAAACACTCGGATCCCTGTGGTTAGATACAGCATATGTAAAAATAAACTAAATTTTATTTTAAAATATAAATGATCATGAAATTCGGCTTCCCCTCCTCCCCCACTCCCCCAAAGTGCCTGTTTATGAGGCTCACCACTGGGGGTTGGTGATGGCCCTTCAGCCCCAGCCCCTGACTCTCCCCAGACTGAAATGCTGTTTCACCCCAACAGGGAGTTTATGGAATCGCTTAGGATCTGCACCCAAGACCAAAGAAAAGAATTTGAATTCGAAGAAAGTGGAGCCCAGGGTGCCCGGCACCGAGGACGATGACTCCGAGCTGCAGAGGGCATGGGGGGCTCTGATTAAGGAGAAAGAACAGTCTCGCCAGAAGAAGAGCCGCTTAGACCACCTACCATCTCTGCAGATTGAAGTTAGTCGGGAGAGCAGCTCGGGTTCGGAGGCAGAGTCCTGATGCCTAGGCCCGACTCCTGCACCAGGACAGGCGTGAGCCCTGGGAGCCTGCCCAAGGGACCCGGCGCCCCCACCAACCCCCGCTTCCTCGTACAGTCACCCTGAGCCTGGCTGCCTCAACGAGCCGTCTAAGGATGGGGATGTGTGTGGAAGGGCACCTGTCTACCTGCCTTCTGCTGCAGACTCATCGTTTATTTTCCCACCACCCCTCGAGCTGTCCCCTCTGAGAACAAGGCCCCCCTCCAGATTTTGTAGATGTTTTTCTTAATATTTTTAACATTGTGTCTTTTAAAAGAGATGTTTTACACCGTTCATCCAAAGAGCAGAGAACTGAACTTCTCACTATTGCCTTGGCCTTGACAGCTGTTACCAGCACCCCTTTCCCCAGAAAAGTCAATTCCCAGGTGCTTATTGGACAGCCTTCGAGGGGGACGATGAGGGAAGCTGTCAGCTCACCCTTCCAGGGCCCTAGTGTAGGGGCCGGATCCTATGAACCTGACCTCCGAGGTGCGCCAGTGCTGCCACCCAGTAGATGAGAGACAGCCTGGATCCTGCTCCCTCGGGGACTGCGGTGAGGGGCGGCGCCGGCCCCGCGTGGAGGGAAGACCAAGTCCAGTGCTGTGGGGATTTTAGGAACAAAGAAAAACTGTGACTTGGGGTTGGATTTGGGGTTGCTTTTCTGGGCTAGGGGCGGGGCCATGGGTTAATGTTGAACAATTTTTATGTCTGTATTATGTTTAAAAATATTAATGACTTCAAAGTTTAAATTTTTTATATGTGAAAATTCCCCCTGTTGGCTACAGGGGGAAACTCAAGTGTCGTCTTCTGCTGTGCTGTGAAATCTATATTATATACTTTGGAAGAAGGCATCAGGAGGAGGGTCGCCATGTTTCAGACGATCCTGAGTGTCGTGTCTGTCGTACACGGGGTTCTGTGGACTCTCCGCCACTATGGACAGCAGGATCCGTGTGTGTGTGTGTGTGTGTGTGTTACATTGTTGTTGATTGCTGTAGAAGTGGGCACGGATCCATAATCTTTCCGCCGTCCTGTCTGGCCCTTGAAGAAGGAGCGAACAGGAGTTACAGGCGGTGCTGTTCTCTGGCGAGCCCTCCCTCGTTACCTTCTGGAAAGGCTGCGGGTGATTTTGTCTTCCCCGTCTTCCTTGTGAAGGGTCTGACGTTTGCGTTCCTCTCCAGGCTGACGACACTAGTGTTTGGCTTCAGCTCACTGGGACTTGGGGGCTTAGAGATAGTGAGCCACAGCCCCTCAGTCCTGTCCCTGGTCAGGGCCCTGAGGCACCTGATGTCACCCAGGAACCTAGAGTCTTCCCTTGGCCACACTTGAGAGTTGGCCACCCTGTATTGTGAGCGAACACCAAGCGCTGCTGTTAATGCAGCCGCAGCGAAGACTGGAGTGGGCCCGGTGCTGCTGGCTGAGGCCCTGCCTTGCTTACCTTTCGAGAAGGCTCCCCACGCTGTGTTGTGTTTTCTTACTAGGGTTCTAGGACTGAGGGGTCTGGCTTCGCTGCCAGTCGAGACCTGAAGCGGTGACCACCCAGTTGAGACACGTTCTTGGGGAGAAGTTGGGGTTTGGGGAGCTGGTACAAAGTCACAAAGAGACCTGGGGGCCAACTCCTGGCTGTGCCCCATGGGCCGTGGCCTGACGTCATCCGTCCAGTGAGCTTCAGGCTCTGCTAGTGCACACTCACGTCTGCTGTGAGCGAGGGAAGGCGGGGAAGGAGACAGTCGAGGTGGGGCATGAGGTAGTGGACATGAACTTACCCTTGGGCCATAAAAATATCCTTGTGGTCAGGGCCCCTACCAGACTGTCTCTGCAGCTTCTAGAACAGGGGTCCTCAAACTTTTTAAACAGGGGCCAGTTCACTGTCCCTCAGACTATAGGAGGGCTGGACTATAAAAAAAAATATGAACAAATTCCTGTGCACACTGGACGAGTCGGCTGCTAAGCAGGTCAGGCAGCGGGGGCAAAAACACCTGGGGGCCACATGTGGCCCGCGGGCCATAGTTTGAGGACACCTGTTCTAGAACATGCCCCTCCCTTGCCCCTGCTTCAGTTTGCCTTGGAGGGTCCCAATCGTGACCCTTTCCCACCAGTCGCCCAGGCATGTTTGTCCCATGGCCTTCAGGCCCCACCAGTTCTGCACGAGATTGGGGGATTTCCTTCCGGGAAGAGGTGGTGTGGGTCACTACACACTCCTTGGTCTCCCCAAGGAAAATACTCCAACAGGCCCCAAGTTCTCACAGACACACAACATTCCAGGGCTTGTCTGTCCAGAGGTTACGTGTGCTTCCTGACATTCCTGGTCTCAGCCTCTGCTGCCCCTGCCCACTTTCAGGCACGCCGCTACTGCGACATCTGGATGTGTCCTGCGTGCCTGGGCTCTCTCGTCCCCTGGCAGGATCTCCCACCCTTTTCCTGTCTCCCCTTCGCCCTTGTACCTGGGGGATTTGGCTTTTGCTTCCTGATCATAATCACAGAGATCTCACTTCTGTCTCTCCGTCTGGGAGAGCGTCTGTGGGCTCAGAAGCACTTGTGGAGACCACCTCTCTCCTAGTCCTCCCAAATCTCCTCCAAGCTCCACTGTCTCCTCTGGCTCTGTCCCTTTAGCAGCCTCGTCCCTGGTCTCTGCCCATCTCCCATGCATCCTCTGCTTCATCCTGTACTCTAGCCAGGAGGAACTTAACAAAAAAATTAATAGCCTGAGTATTCAGATAGAATTCTTATGTCCTACGACCCCCTGATTTAAAGTGTACCATTCAATGGCTTTTAGTGTGCAAACGCTTGTCAACTAGCACCGCGGTCAATTTAAAAAAAATTCATTTTATTGGGGGCTCATACAACTCTTATCACAATCCATCCGCCCAGCCATTGTGTCAAGCACATTTGAACATTTGTTGCCACCATCATTTTCAAAACTTTTTTTTCTACTTGAGCCCTTGGTATCAGCTTCTCATTTTTCCCCTCCCTCCCTCATGAACCCTTGATAATTTATAAATTAT
>NW_022105908.1:24442862-24447163 GCF_000313985.2 Echinops telfairi
AAGTGTTCATACTTTGAGGGAGTACTTGAGTGGAGGCCCAATGTCCACCTGCTACCTTAATACTAAATCTATAACTATATGTACATAGATCTATTTCCCCATCATTATATATAAATATATTTACATATGTACATGCCTGTATTTAGACCTCTATAAATGCCCTTTGCCTCCTAGTTCCTTTATCTATTTCCTTTTACTTTCCTTTTGTCTCACATCATGCTCAGTCTTCATTTGGGTTTTAGTAATTCCTCTCGATTACATTGCCCTTGATCATGCCCTACCAGCCCTCCTACACCCTCCTCACCCCCGATTTGGATCACTTCTTATTCCCTTGTCCCTGGGTTTGTTAACACCACTTCCTGTTGTTTTCTTCTCCAGATTGTTTATCCCTTCTATCTTAATCTAGATAGACCTGCAGAGATAATAATATTCACAAAAACACAGAGCTAAACAAAGCCACAAAAGAAAATAAAACAACAGCAAAAAACAAAAAAAGGGGGCTGTAAATAGCTCCAGGTCTGTTTGTTCACCTTCAGGAGTGTTTTGTGGTTGAGTCTGATGTGCTGTCAAACCCCGGCCCCAAAGTTATTTTTGGTGTTACCTGAGGACTTCATTGCTCTGCTCCCCTTGGTGGTCTGTTGCACATCCTGGTCAGAGCGGGTATAATTCCCACACTGTGTCTCCAGTGTTGTCCCCTGTAGTGCTATGGGTCAGTGAGCGATGTCATCTCTTGTAGTGGGGCTGGCCCTATGGTCCTCTCACCACAGCCAATTTTAAGCTGTTTTCATTGCGGGCCCCTCCCCCCCTCTGAAAAAATCCATTTACTTAGCTGTCACCTGCCCACCCACCCACCCCTACCCGTAGCCCCCACCCGAGCCCTAAGCAGCCAGCAGTCTGCTTTTTCGTTTGTCTTGATTTGCCTCTTCTAGACACCCTGCAGATGGAAGCCTGGAGCCCGGGGAATTGTGTCTGCTTTATTGCGCAGAGCAGAGTCCTCCAGGGCTGACCACGCTGTAGCGTGTTATCAGCCCTTCCCTCCGTTCTGTGGTCAAGCAACACTGCTGTGTCGATGCACCGACCACGTGTTGTCCGTGTCTGGGCCAGGTCCAGTGTTCGGCCATTGTGACCAGGCTGCAATGAACTGGTTGTGTTGCCTTATAGTCTGTTGGCTTTCTCTGGAGTGAAATTGACGGGAAATGGCTGGGTCCTGCCACCTCTGTGTTTGCCCTTTTGAGGCAAGGCTAGGCGAGTTCCCAACAGGCTGCACCCCTTCCCATCAGACGCATGGTGCTCTGTCTCGGTGTAGGCAGCCTAGTGGGTGCGAGGTGGTGTGTCGTGGTGTTGACTTGGGTTTTCCTGGTGGCTAATGGTGTTGAACATCTTTTAAATTTTTTTATTCTCTGGAGGTTTGTCCCAATAGTTTTATTGGCATACTGTTCCAGAGTTAGTCACATCAAGCAATCATCACCACAGTCAGTTTCAGAACCGTCTCTTCATTCTTGTGCTCCTCGTTATTAGCTCCCCTTTCCCCTCAGCACCCCTGCCAGACCCCAAGGGACCATTAGTCCAGTCACTGCCTTGATAGATTTACCCGTCTTGGATGTCTGAACATCTTTTCTTAGGCTTTAATGGGAATCCAATCCTGCTATTCCTGCGCTTGAAGCCTTCCCCCTGCTCTTGGGAGAAACTACTCCTTAGACGGCTCCCAAAGCTGGCTCGGATCTAGCCTCTGGGGGTGTCTCTGCCCGCTGCTTCCCAGGCCCACTTGCCCTCCGCCGGGAGGGGTCTGCAGTGCAATTCCTCCCCTGGTGGCGCAGCCTCCCCGCTCCACGTCCCACCTCTGACTTGCTGCCCTCTCTCCCCGGTCCTCGGCGCTTTGGCGTCTGTCCAGGAGGCTTGTCCAACTTCCAGATTGGCTCTGCGCCCCTGCTGGGTGCTACAAAGTAGCCTGGGCTCACCCCACACCTGGCTTATCAAGTCAGCCCCGAAGAGCAGAATGACATGTTATCGAAAAGCTCAGGGCAGTTCTCAGGAAGGGGCTGTATGAAACACCACCTCTCAAGCACCAGCAGAGCCGGGTGACCTCATGCCTGCATAGGGCTGCTGAGATGTGGGCGGACCTCCCCCACAGCCCGCACACCTCTCCCCCCTGCCCACTCCGATGAGAGAAGCTCACTTTTTTTTTTTTCCTCAGTCATTTTATTGGGAGCTCTTTTTTTTAAAAAACATTTTATTAGGGGCTCATACAACTGTTATCGCAATCCATACACACATCAATTGTGTAAAGCGCATTTGTACATCATTCTCAAAACATTTTCTCTCCACTTAAACCCCTGACATTAGGTCCTCATTTTTCCCCTCCCTCCCCGCTCCCCCCTCCCTCATGAGCCCTTGATAGTTTATAAATTGGTATTTTGTCATATCTTGCCCTGTCCGACGTCTCCCTTCACCCACTTTTCGGTTGTCTGTCCCCCAGGGAAGAGGTCACATATAATTCCTTGTAATCGGTTCCCTCTTTCCTACCCATTCTCCCTTTACCCTCCCTTTTTCGCCACTCACACCACTGGTCCTGTAGGGCTCATCCGCCCAGGATTCCCTGGATTTTCAGTTCCTATCTGTACCAGTGTACCTCCTCTGGTCTAGCCAGTCTTGCACGATAGAATTCGAGTCATGGTAGTGGGAGCGGGGAAGAAATACTCAGGAATTAGAGGAAAGTTGTATTTCTCATCGTTGTTACATCGATATTGGGAGCTCTTACAGATGTTATAACCATCCATCACTCAATGAGATCAAGCATGGCTGTACAGTTGCTGCCACCATCAGTCTTCAAACATTTCCTTTCTTCTTGAACTCTGGGATCTGCTCTCCTTTGTCCTCTCCTGCCCCACTCCCCCCCAGGAACCCTTATCATTATTGTTTGCATTACATCATCCCATGTAACTGCTCACCTACAATTCTGTTATTTGTTCTCCTTGAATGGGGTTACACAGTCGTTGCTATCAGCCCCCCACCCCTTTTCCATCCCCTCAGGGAATCATCACTCCCCTGACTGTGTCTGAAGGGTTATCTGTAGAAGTTCACTTTTAATAGTGCCACAACCCTACCTCAGGCCTATCTGTTGATGTCTTGTGGGATGATGGTCCAAAAGACTTTTTGTTAAACATCCTCAGACAATTGCAGTTGCGTTACAGCCGTGGAATGTGTGTGGTACGTGGTCCGAAAACACTGCCCTCCCTCCAACCCCACATCTACCCCTGGGCCATCATCTGTTTGCTAGCCTGCCTTTTGCTAGGCTGAGTCCAGGAGAGCAGGGACCATGTCTGACATTTACACTCCTCTCCCCAGTGTCTGCCTGGCAGCAGTGAGCCCTTCGCACGCTCGGAGTGGATGTGTGCCCTCTCCCAGCTGCTCGGGCAGCACCATCCTCCTGCGTGCTTGCTGTGAGGCTGTGACGCGATGCTGACCGGAGTGACCCCTCCGGGCAGGGGAGAACTGCCCCATCGGGGTTCCTAGGCTGAAATCTTGTCTCCCATGGAGCAGCTGGTGGGTTCGAGCCACCGACCTCTCCATTAGCAGCCAAGTGTCTAACCACTGTACCACCAGGGCTCCTCGTCCTGAGCCAGGGACGGCTGCTACCTTGTACGTGCTTTATTTCCCTCCAGCCTGTGTGAGGTCCTGATGCGCAGGGGCCTGCAGCACCATTTACCTTACGAGAGAGAAAGGAACATGTACCTCCGGAAAGAAGAGCCAGGACGGAGGGCCTCCTTTGAGCCCAGGGCCCCGAGAACCAGGAGAAAGCCTTCCCCTCTGCATTCAGTCTCATCGCCCCTTCAATGGTGAGGGCGTAAGTGTCTGTCTGTGAGTGCCATCCCTGGGCGGCAGGCGTTTCTGTGAGATTCATGCACGATCACTAAGGCAGGGGTGGTGCCAGGCTGATTAGCACAGCCCTGACTGCCCCAGAGAGGCAGGATTCCTGGAAGGAAACTGACAGTCGGTGAGAGGTGCCAAGGATGGGCCACTGAGCCAGCTCTTGGGCTCTGATCTAAACGAGTGAGGGTGAGAGGCCTTACCCTGGGCTGGAGAGAGGAGCTGGCCTTGTGCCTTCCTGGGATTGTCGTGAGGGGCTAGTCCTGCCATGTGTCTTCTCATTGGTGAGGATTCCCTCAGAACACATGGCAACTCTCGATCACTCCAAAGTCTCCTAGGGAGGAGCCTCAGGCAGGCTGGGACCAAGGCCCTGTGCACCGACCGACTCATCGATCGCCTGCCGTGCTCACCGGGAAAGGCCCAGCCGCCCGCCC
>NW_022105908.1:24447309-24457751 GCF_000313985.2 Echinops telfairi
TTCCCCAGGAGCACCAGGGGTGCATGTTGGGCAGGAGAGAGATGGACAAGTGAGGGGCGTGAGCCTGTGAACTCCCAGACCCCCCAGTTCTGAAAGAAGAGCCGACAGTGTAAGATATGACAAAATAATAATAATTTATAAATTATCAAGAATTCATGAGGGAGGGGAGTGTCAAGAAGGCAGGGAGAAAGTGAGGAGCGGATATCAAGGGCTCGAGTAGAAAGCAAATGTTTTGAGAATGATGATGGCAACAAATGTACAAATGTGCTTGACACCATGGATGGATTGGGAAAAGAATTGTACAAGCCCCCAATAAAATGATTTTTAAAAATTTAACTTAAAAAAACCCCAAAACCCTCAAAACAGATAATTGAGTTAAATGAAAAGTATAAAGACATTAAAAAAAAAAAGAAGTGTCCGAAACCCATAAACCATGTGCCTGCATGCTGAAATCTACCAGGGAGCGTTCACAGACCAGCAAGGGGACTCACATCCAGGGATTTGAGGGCAGCACAGGGTTTGTCGTGGTGAAGAGTACTGAGCCAGCATCCCTTCTCTGAACGGGGGGCTGTGAAGGCCCGCACGGAGAGGAGCCCGTGGCTGTGAGCCTGGCACCCACGGCTTCAGGTCGCCCTAACTCTCCTGGCCAGCTGTCCTGCCGGCATGGCCTTCAGTCACATCCTTTGTCAAGTTTGTTCTTCCCAGCAGACAGCAGGCGGGGCTGGGGGCGGGGCTGTCGGAGCCCTCCGTGTGCAGCGTTTCAGGCTCATTGTCCACAGAGCAGAGGACCCGTTTACCTCCCGCAGACACGGTCCCCTCCCTCCCCAGCAGTTTCTGCTCTTACTTTGAGCTGTCTCAAAGTGACACATGGGTTCAATCAAGAGCAGCACCGAGAACAGTTTACCGCACCTTACCAGTCTCTGCTCCCCCTCCTTGTGCTCTTCAACCGTGAGAGCCACGTGAGACCCCTCTGCCTACAGGTCTTGTGTCTGTCTGTCTGTCTGTCCAGGACGAAGGCGTTCTTTCTTCTGACCTAATTCCAGAGATGCATAGCACCTCATCAACAACTTGATCTAGTCTGAGGCTCATGCTTCCCTTTGGCCAACTGCCCTCCCTGTGGCTTTGAAAGCACTGCTCCCCCCACACGGACCAGGCCTTGCCTTTCGCTTCGCTCCTTAGCTGCCCCATCCATCCAGAGGGGCTCCTCAGCCCGTCTTGGATGACACATTTCAATAGCAGACACTTCAGTTCTGTTCTAGAATGTTCCTCAAGGTAATCTCACACCCTCTTTTTTTTTTAAAGTAAAATAAACTAGAGTGCCATGTTCACCTTCCTTTTAGATAAAGTATGGTGTTGATGACACCAGGTGCCTGGTCTCATCTCATGTGAGGTACTGGCTGGGGGTGGGGGTGTTATGATGGGACAGCACCTGGTCCCCACTCCTGGGACCTTAGGTTTGGGTTCCATGGGAAAGCAGCTAGACTGTGGTGGGCTAAAAGGGGCGGGCCCTGCATGTGCTCTGCCGCGCCAACCCTGGCAGGCTGGGATAGGGGCAATTTCCGTGGATGCTGCATGAATGGACATTCCAGAAGCCTACAGAGGCACAGAAACGGCCCTGCCCCCCACCCAGCATCCAGTCCCTAGCCTTGCCGGGGCCTCCCGAAACCTCCAGAACCCCCTTTCCAGAAGTGGGCCTCATTTCTCATGCACTTCAGGAGCTTCAGTGTTGCCCTATGGCCTTGCACTGCTACTGGCCCTCAGGGCCAGCGGTGGGGAGGGGAGTCCCTTCATGGCTCAGCAGGTCACCCTAGAACTCTGATGGGGAGGAGGGAGTCACTGAGCCCTGAGGTCATGGGGGAGGGCAGGCCCGAGGAGGCAGCAGATCACCACTGGGCTGTGCAAAGCGCAAGCCGACTTAGAGTGGTCTTTGCTGTGACGTGACGGTAGGAAGCCGTCAACTAGGGAGCAGCCCAGAGGGTCACTGTTTCTGCTGGGCAGCCTGCAGGGTGAACGTGGCCCATGGTAGTCCCTACTGAGCCGACTGGAAGGCCAGGGGGCTGTCGTGCTAGTGGAAGGCTTTCAGCCTGTCCAGGCAACACAGGAAGCCCTGACGTGTCATCTCATCCTCCTGAAGCAAGTGTTTCATGTGAGCAACAATGTGAGACTGGCTTATCGTGAGTCGTTAGGTCAACATCAGTGCCCACTCCATGGGGGTGGGGTGGGGCTCTAAAAAGTCTGTGGGCAAAAGGGGTTTTCTCGGAAAGGGATCCCATTGGAAGGTCCCGGGTGGGGAGTGGGAGAAGAATGTGGGACAGAACGCACAGTCGTGGAAAAGACCAGGCTTACTGGTCCCATAGAGGCTGGTAGAGCTCTGAGACTGGTCCTCGGTCACCCTTCAGGTCTCTCTGGAGGCACACGCTCCTTAGAAGCATTGCCCCAATGGAGAGCAAAGGGGCAGGGCTTCCTCAGGACGGAGTTCAGGAGAGTTAGGGACGAGGGAGGATGTGGCTACGTGATAATGATGTTATGAGGATTGCTGTGAATGAGATGTGGGGAAAATGTGCATGGATTATTAGATGGGAAACTGGTCCGTAAATCACCCAATTCACAATAAGAAGTTTTAAAAAAACACCTCAAGGAACTTTCTCCCCAAACTGTATGAAGCCCCCTTGCATGTTAACACGCCTGGCGGTCCCAGGGGATGTGGACATTCGCGTGAGAGAGACACGGAGTCTCCCGTTTATATTAATCTACCCACAGACCGTTTTAAATTCTCTCCCCCTGGCCCTAGTGACATTTCCAGGCTTGGGGGCTGTATGGGCCAGCGGCTGCTCAGTCAGTCAGCGGGCCGGAGCTCTGGCTGCTGGCAGGAAGCTCCGTGGGGCAGTGGGGCCCTGCACCACCCACGGTGGATGTGGGAGGGACCGCCAGGCCGAGACTTGGTCCTGCCGGGCAATCCTGACTGGCTGTGAAGTGAGCTCGGACAGAAAACCCTTGAGACGGATTCCTTGGGTGCTGGGGAGGGTCGGTGGTATGCTGGAAGATCTGGGATTTTCTCCCATCTGGGGGCTTTGGGTCTTCTGTTCCCCTGGGCCTCCACTGCCCCAGGACCCTGAGTGCAGGAGCAGGTGAAGGAGCCCAGTTTTTGGTTAGGATGGGGGAGGGAGGCAGGGAGTCCCACCCTGTGGGGAGAGGACCCCCGCGGGGGCTTGACTCGAGTCTGATGGGTCCCCAGGCAGGACAGGTGGCTGGGGGATGCAGACAACAGGCTGACTCCGTCTAGCTCCAGTGTCTCAAACATCTGCCGAGGCCTCTCAGGACTGGGGCACACCGTGCTAGGAAAGCGATGGTCAATGTGTGGGTGACAAGTGGGGCTGAGCACCCATGACCCAGCCCCAGCTGCTGAGGAAGCCACCTGGCTGAGGCGCATGTGTGCCTGTGTCCCCGCCTCCTGGCCTCTCCTCTGGCTGAGCGGAGGGGAAGCGCAGCAGCCGAGGCCCACCTACAGCTCCGGTCACAGCGCTCATGGCTCCCTGTGCTGTAGCCAGCATGTGGCTCCTCCACGCCCTGCTCTTCACCACCTGTAAGTCAGCTGTGTCCATCCATCTGTCCGTCTGTCTAATTCTAAGGGGGCGCAGTCAAGGCTGGAGCTTGGGAAGGTGTGCGGGGGTGGGGTGGGGGGGGTGAGTTAGGGGCCACAAGGTGAGCATCGGAGCACTTACTTCCCCTGGGAGGCCTGTGGCTCAGGTGGGGTGGGGTGGGGTGTGAGCAGACCCCCAGGTTTGCTGGGAAAGGTCTGGGGGGCTCAGATTGCAGGCCCCTGCCCCACTTTTCCCCTCCAGCCAGCACCCCCATCCCAGGCCTTCTCCCCAGCTACCCACTCTGGGCAGCTCCTGCTTGCACCGAGTTGCTTCCCAGAGCAGGTAACCTGGTGTATCCCCGTCCTGCCCTGCAGAGCGCCCTGGTGCTGCCGCCCAAGGGTGCAGCTTCTGAGGGGAAGCTTGTGAGAGTGTGCTAGCATGAGCCTGGGGGCCGCGCCCGAATGGTAATGGGTGAGCCTTGGGGGGAGCCTGCTTCCTGTTCTGATAATTAGGGCTTGTGAGAACTGGTGTGTGGGTGGAGGGGGGAGGAGACACTTCCTCCTCTCACTGTCTGGGGGTCTCATCCTGGTCTTTATGCTCCATAGAAGCCACTCTGACAAGCCAGCCCATAAGGGCTGAGACAGCACGGGCCCTGAGGCCCCGGAGGGGGTCAGAGCAAGACTAAGGCCAGGGTGGGCCTGCTCAGTGCTCAAGGAAAGCTTCCCAGGGCCTCCTGCTGTGGCCAGGAGCTTGACAAACACAAAACCAGAACTCCACCGCCACTGAGGCGATTCCGGCTCATAGTGATCCTACAGGACAGAGTAGCACTGCTCCTGAGTGTTTCCGCGACTGTAAATCTTTACAGGAGCAGACAGCAGCCTCTGTCTCCCATGGAGCAGCTGGTGGGTTCGAACCACTGACCTTGTGATTAGCAGCCTAATACAGAACCCACTGCACCGTCAGGGCTCCTCCGAAGCTTGCAGGCAGTGAGGATTAGATGGACAGGTTTCCATAGTGCAAAGCCACCTGGGAGATGCAGTTCTCTGGAGGCCAAGCTGGGCTCAGCCACAGAGCACCCACAGGTCTGGAGAGAGCACACTGCATGCTGGGTGGGGGCTCGGGTTTAGCATCCACCACGGGGCCAGGCCACCCCAGAGGCAGACCAAAACATCGTGCGCACCAGGAAAGGATACAATTTGGGGCAGATATTCGATATTTCAAAAAGATGCAAAGAGGCAGCATGGAAATATCAAACTGTGTTGAATTCCCTTTTCTCTAGTCTTTAGTTTAGACTTGTTTTTATTTTCAGTTACGAGCAGCTCTAGGGAGAAGAACCCACCACAGGTGTGTGGCTTTGCTCCCTCACCACAGAGCATGCCCGGGGGCAGGCTTGCACTAGTCTTCCCGGTCTAGAAGAGGTGCCGGCCCAAGGGCGCAGCAACTGGGCAGGCTTCAAGCAGGTACCCAGGGAGCGGGGCTCACACCAAGCCTCTAAAGAGTCCTCCCTGAACCCTCCCTCTGAAGAGTCTCTTGACCCCTGCCTCTCCGTCTCCCACAGCCTCTGGGACAACCAGCCACCGTCTCAGCCCTTTTTCCAGCCGGTGACACTTACTAAACCTTTTCAGAGGCCTCTGCACTCCCCGAGCTGCTGGCCAGCTCGGTCTGGGAGGAAGAAATGGAGCTGTGGGAATTCTCCTCACTGCGGGCTCTTGAGACATAGGGATGGATCAGCCCTGGAGACCTTCTGGAGGACGGGGGACTGAGTTTTGAGGGTTGAGGAGGGTGAGAGAATGGTCCGGAGGGGGTAAGGAGGGCAGGAGGAACCCCTTAGCGTGGTCCTTGTGCCCACAGCCCTGAATCCTAGGCCCGGCTGGGTCTCCCTTCGTGCTGGCGAGGCGCTAAGACTTACTGGCTCCACATTGACTCTCCACGCTCTGAGGGGACCCAGTGTGGGAGCAGGTGAGTTAGCATCCATCCATGAAGCACAGGGCAGAGAGACACACTGAGACCAGAGCTTCCCATACCTCCTTCCCTGTACACAGCCCCGTCCCACCCTGCTGTTGGAGAGCCCAACGTCCCATGCCGAGCCATGGCCTGCCTTGCCGACTGACCCCTCAGCCCTGGGCAGTTGGAGGGTGGGGGGATATCGTGTCTCAGGTGGGCCATCAAGCAAAGCCAGCCAGGTGGAGGGGGGAACTTTCTGTGCAGAAGAGGCAAGAAGGACAGACCTGAGGCTGTGAGGGATCTGGATGCTCAGATGGCTGGAGACGGAGGTGTGATTGGAACAGAAGGTGGGCAGCTCAGATGTTGCCTATCAGGGCATGCTGGTCTCAGTGTGGGGGGTGAGGATCTATGAGAAAGCACACTGCATGTGCACACGCACACACATCCATGCATCTAGACACACACAGGCACACACATACACACCCACATGCACACATGCCTACACAGACACAGACGTACACACACAGTAGTGCTTTACCCCAGTCCATCAAGGACACTTTCAGGTGTCACCACAAGGGGGACCAGGAGGGGACATTCCAGGCAGGGAGAACAGTCTGCCAGAGGCAGCTGGGCGTCCTGGGGGCGTAGCGGTTTCCTGCTGGGCAGCTCATCACAAAGTGGGCAGTTCAAAGCCACCAGCCACTGGGCTGAAAAAAGATGAGGCTCTCTACTCCCCCCCGAAGTTACAGTCTGGGAGCCCACCGGGGCAGCTCTGCCCTGTCCTGGAGGATCGCTGGGAGTCAGAATCGACTCGGGAGCAGGGAGTTTGCTGTATGGGAACCCACCACTTCCAGCCTCCTCTGTACGGCCTGCGCAGGGAGGCCATGTGAGAGTCCGGGGGTCCCGGAGGCCCAGGCTGAGGGGACTTGGACTTTACCCCAAGACAATGGGAAGCCAGAGAAGATGCCAAGCAGGGTAGTACCAACCGGATGGGGGGGTTGTGTGGAGGAGGGTCTGGGAGGCAGTTCAGGCGGCTGCTGCCTGAGGTCCTGTCTACGGATGTTGGGCGGGTGGGAGTGGGGAGGAGGAGACGCTCAAGACAGTTCGCAGAGAAGACAAAATCCATAAGCCAGCGGTTCTCAACCTTCCTCATGCCGCGACCCTTTCATACAGTTCCTCATGTAGTGGTGACCCCCAACCATAACATTATTTTCATTGCTACTTCATCGCTGTCAGTTTGCTACAGTTATGAATTGGGCGACCCCTGTAAAAGGGTCGGTGGACCCCCAAAGGGGTCTCAACCCACAGGTTGAGAACCGCTGCCGTAAGCACTTTGCATGGCGCCCAGCACAGCCAGTGGTCAAGGGCTGATGACCACTGTTGTCGTTCGGTGGGCTGCAGAGGGAGGGGCGGGGAGCTCGAGTAGGTTTGGGGTGGAGATGAGGAGACTGGGTAGGTGGACTGGGGACATGCTTCTCTGGACAGCTATTCTGCCGCAGGTCCTGACGCATGACACTCCCAGGAGGCCTTGCTGGGCAGGGGGCTGGATGGACGTCAGGACACCCAGGTTCTGCCCTACATTGCAGCTGGTTCCTGTCTGAACAGGGCAAACTGAGTCCCCAGGCCTCTGGTTCCTGAAGTGGGCACGATGAAGTCTATCATGCTGTGAGACTGTTTGTTTAAAGCGCTCAATGCAGTGGGGAAGTTGAGGGGGCAGGCAGCAGGGGCTGACAGGATGGAGGGGGATCTCAGTCTGACTCAGCACGCCCATGTGGCTGGGACAACTTGGGGGAGACGGCCCTGTGGGTAGTGTGGTGACAGACACTGGTTCAGCTCGGCTCTCTCTGACAGCACGAGAGAGGCTGAAAATGAGACAGAACCCTTCAGAGAGCCTGGCAAACCCGCCCTCGTGGTTAGAACCCTAGGACTCTGAAACCCTTGAACGTTACCATCCCCACACTAAGCCACCCATGCATCAGACCCTGGGCCAGGCTCACCCCATCTGCTGGGTCCTTCTGGGGCAAAGCAAGAATTTGAACCCAGGACTGTCTTCCTGTGGGGCCTACACTATTCCTCTCAGTGCAAAGGGGGTGAGGGAAGGGGGTCCTTGGCCTCGGGACAGCTCGAGCACAGGTAAGATGCCTGGGGCCTGGAGGGAGCAGCTGGAGCAGGGGAGCTGTTCCTTGCTTACCTGTGGCCTGGCTCCCCAGGGGCTTTGCTACTCTGTTCTAGTTAACCAACTCCCTCCAGCAGAGCTCAGGTGCCACTCTGAGCTGCTAGCCAAGCAGTGCCAAGCAAGAGCAGTGCCCTGTATCTGGGGCTCATTTGGGGGAGGCTGCCTCAGTTCACCAACCCCTCGATGCCGCCAGCTTTTCCCAAGGTGTTGGAACCAGGCATAGCTGGGCCCCGGCCACAGATCTTCACTTGACGAATGTACCCTGAGCTTGGCTGGGCGTCTCTGGGCCCTGGCACCCAGGATGGTGCCTTGAAGCCAGCCGGTGCCCATTGGTAAACTGGCGGTCTCTCTGCTCCTCTTCTCCCCATCCCCAGAGCCCACTGATGAACGAAGCAGCAGTGGGCCAAGGGGTGAGGCCTCTGCGCCACTCTGAGGATTCCAGGGCTTCTCTTTCGGGCCTTGCCCTGTGCTGAGCTGAGCTGGCCTTGTGGTTGGGGCCAGGGGATGACTCAGATCAGATCACAGTCTGAGGGAGACAGGCTTCCTCATCGAGATCTCTGACCCAGGCAGGATGGATTTAGTCAGAGCCAGACAGACGCCCTGTCCCGAGGATCTGGGGGGGGCTCTTAAGGCAGGGGGTGTCAGGAGGGCACAGAGGATAGACTGTGGCCGAGCCGGGGAGAAAGAACGGCGGGAAGGGCAGGGGCAGGTGGTGCTCAGGGACTGGGAGCAGGGGGGCTTGGTGTGATGGCGTGTTCACCCAGCAGACCCTGCCTTAGGTTAAGGGGGCAGTGCCAGGGTGATGCCGAAGGGGAGACGGTGTTTTTCTCTGAGGCTCCCAATGCTGTGTTTCCGTTTTCAGGTGCACAGCCAGCCCTCCGTCACCTCTCTCTCTCTCTCTTTTTTTTTCTTTCTCATTTATTAATTTTGAAATCATTTTATGGGGAGCTCATACAGCTCTTAATACAATCCAAACACACACCCATCGTGTCAAGCACATTTGTACATTTGTTGCTCTGATCATTCTCAAAGCATTTGCTTTCTACTTGAGCCCTTGGTATCAGCGCCTCATTTTTCCTCTCCTTCCCTGCTACCCCCCCTTGATAATTTATAAACTATTATTATTTTGTCGTATCTTACACTGTCTGGCATTTCCCTTCACCCACTTTTCTGTTGTCCATCCCCAGGGAGGAGGTTATATGTAGATCCTTGTAATCTGTTCCCCCTTTCTATCCCCTTCCCTCCATCCTCCGGTATTGCCACTCACCACTGGTCCTGAAGGGATCATCTGTCCTGGATTCCCTGTGTTTCTACTTCCTATCTGTACCAGTGTACATCCTCTGGTCTAGCCAGATTTGTAAGGTAGAATTGGGATCATGATAGTGGGGGGGGGGGGGGAGGAAGCATTTAAGAACTAGAGGAAAGTTGTATGCTTCATTGTTGCTACACTGCACCCTGACTGGCTCGTCTCCTCCCTGTGACCCTTCTGTAAGGGTGGTCACCTCTTGTAATAAGTTGATAGTTCTGGGCTTCAGTTCCTTGGCTTAGGAAAGGATCACCTTTGCTCCTTCGTCACCTGCGCTGTCTGGCTGACCGAGAAACAGACCCCCTTGCCAGCTGGCCTGTGTCTGAGCTTGGTGTTCATGGTGGGTAGGCAGGGCAGCCCTCGTCATGACCTGGGCCTTGATCTGTAGTCCTTGAGGGCTCCTGGGTAGAATTTGGGAGTCTGTGAACCCCATTCCCTCAACTCACCCAGTGCAGGTTCCTGTTCCCAGAAAAAAATAAAATTGTCTAAGAGCCTTCTTAGCCCAAACCTGACAAACGAACAAACCCCATACCTCAAGTTTCCGGGAGCTGTTATTCATGTCTTCTCACCATGACCCCAAAGTAAAATGCAGAAAACATATCCAGACCTTCAATTCTTCCCCGTTTGCTGGGGTCGGGGGAGAGGAGGCTGCATCATCCTGAGAATCTGAGATGTCAGTTTTAGCACCCTCTCCAGTTCCAAATGCACATGTGGATTTTTTTTTCCTGATCTAAATGACAATAATCATTGTGCTTTACATGATAAAGGACTTGCCATCTCTCGGTGGTACAAATGGTGCTCGGCCGCTAACCAAGAAGTTGGAGCTTCAACGTCATCCAGAGGCACCTCAGAAGAAAAGTCTGGCAAGCTACTTTCTAAAAAGAACCCAAACAAAACCCAAACAACTTCCACTGAAAGCACTGTGGGGCAGGCTCTGCCCTGGCAGCCTGAGGTTCAAGGGATGGCAGGCCCTGGTGAATGCCCTCTGCGATCTGGTGCATCTTTGTATTGCCCCCGGCAAGCTTCAAACCATTCGTGTCTGTGTTTTAGCCAACACATGCTTCCATTAAGCGCCTGTGGGTGCCAGCTCAGCGGGGCCCATCACAGAGCGTGCCAGCACTCACTGAGATATAGGTCAGTGGTTGACCTCATTCCTGGTGTCACTGTACCACCCCCGCTTTTTTTAACCCCTCTTTCCCCTCTGCCCTTTGTGTCCACCTCATGATTGTAGAACGAGTTGTCTGTTACCGTGTGTGTGTGTGTGTGTGTGTGTTACTTCTTGAGTCATCACACACCCTTCCAGGCAAGAGGTAAGAAGAAAAACTAATAAACAAAAACGGTGTGCCCGGCTCCTGTGGGGTGCCAGCCCCACGATCGAATGGGTCCAAGGGGCGGTTGTGTAATCGAGGGGTAAAATTAACAGACAAGATAAAGC
>NW_022105908.1:24472683-24474666 GCF_000313985.2 Echinops telfairi
GAAAATTGGTGTTTTCATTGGTAGCTTTGTTAAAGGTTTACCAGTTTTATTCATCCTTTTTTTTTTAAGAACACCCATTAGCTTTGCTGATTTCCTCTTCTTCTCAAAGTGTTCTAGTTCACTGATACCTGCTCATTCCATTGTTCATTCCTTCGGTTTCCTTGGGGCTTGATTTTTGGTTCCCATTCTAGTCTCTTACATAGACGCTTAGATAATCGCTTTTCAGCCTTTTATTCTTTCCTTTCAAAAGCATGTACATTTAAAGCTGTATGGCGTCTCTGAGCATTTCTTTAACTGTCTCCCACATGTTTGGATTTTCATTCGGTTCTAAATATTTTAAAACCCCCATGATCACTTCATCTTTGACCCATGGCTGTTCAGAAGGGTACAACTTCATTTTCAAACTGCTCATATTGTCGGTTGTTTTTCTTTTGTTATTGATTTCTAGGTTAATCCCACTATTGTGAAAGAGCATCCAGAATCATTTCAATGCTTGGAAGTCTTTGCTGAGGCTGGTTTTGTGATCCAGGCCACAGTCCCTTTTGGAAACTGGTTCTCGTGTCCTTGAAGATTTGTCTTCTGTGAGCTTCAGTGCCCTGGTGGTCAATTAGATGAAGCTTGTGCTGCTCTAGATCTCCTATCTCCTCAGTGACCTGTCCCTGCTATTGCAAGCTAATAGCAGAGGTTTGCTAACATCTTCTCTTGTGATTTGGGATTTGGCTCTTTTTCCTTTTCACTTGGTCAAGGTACACTTCAGAGTGATGCTGTTAGACACCTAACAGATTTAAAACTGTACGTTGACATCTCCTTAGAGACTTGACCCCTTGGCCACGTGGAAGTGTGCTGCTTTAGGTCTGTTAATGCTTCTTGCCTACATTGTAACTTGTCTAATACTCTTCTTTATGTCTGTTAATGCTTCTTGCTTACATTGTAACTTGTCTAATACTAGTCTTTGTGTGTTAATACTTCTTGGCTACATTGTAACTTGTCTAATACTCTTCTTTATGTGTTAATACTTCTTGCCTACATTGTAACTTGTCTAATACGCTTCTTTATGTCTGTTAATACTTATTGCTTACGTTATAACTTGTCTAATACTCTTCTTTATGTCTATTAATGCTTCTTGCTTACATTGTAACTTGTCTAATACTAGTCTTTATGATTAATACTTCTTGGCTACAGTAACTTGTCTAATCCTCTTCTTTATGTCTGTTAATACTTCTTGCTTATGTTGTAACTTGTCCAATACTCTTCTTTATGTCTGTTAATACTTCTTGCTTATGTTGTAACTTGTCCAATACTCTTCTTTATGTCTGTTAATACTTCTTGCTTACGTTGTAACTTGTCCAATACTTTTCTTTATGTCTGTTAATGCTTCTTACCTACATTGTAACTTGTCCAATGCTCGTGTTGTGCCAATGCCAGCATTCTTTTGACTCTAAACCTATTCTCACTGCCACAGTCTACTCAGCCACAGGGCCCCTTGACCTCTGTGCACACGTCTCCTGGTCTCAGTACAGCGCTTCTACTGTGTCTACCATGTGGCTGAAAGTTCAGCCCTCGGGATGAGTTTGATTCCAGGCTTGAAGGGTGTCCAAGGGGGTTTCTTGAAAATTCCACCCAAGTCTCTATCTTAAGTTTATTTTTATTTGGGGGTTCTGACAGACATGTTTCTTCCATTCTATCGAGGACCTCTTATTGTGCTTCCTTTCAGAGCAATTGACCATGGTGATTGGGCACCATCCGACTCTCCTGGTCTCAGGATGGACACTGGGGTTCATGTGGTCCTAATAGCTCACTGGACTGACTGCATGCATCTTTGCTTTTTTTCCTTCTCCTTCCTCCTGGATGGGGAGCACCTGAGATGGCCACTCCCAGGTTCTTTTTAAAAAAAATCATTTTATTGGGGGCTCATACAACTCTTATCACAATCCATCCATCCACCTATCCATTGTGTCAAGCACATTTGTACATTTGTTGCCG
>NW_022105908.1:24475969-24478128 GCF_000313985.2 Echinops telfairi
AAATCACTCATCTTTGTAGAGCCTCACTTTTCCCATCTGCGAAATGGGGGTGTCGACGGCACAGGGTCTGTGAGAGCTTAAAGCCGGGAGGGGAGTCCGGCAGGTTGGCTCAGTCCAGGTCTCACTGACGTGCTTCCGTTACTAAGTGTTTTCTTTTTCTGCAGGCCTGGCCCCTCTGGAGGGCTTCAATGTGGACGTGGCCCAGTCCTGGGTCACCCCCAAGGATGCACCTTTTGTGGTCAGCTCCCTTCTGCACCAGGACTCCAGCACCAACCAGACCTGGTGAGTGGGACCCCGCATGCAGGACAGGGGAGGCCTTGGGACACCCCCACCACCCCCCCCCCCCCCCCCACACCCCCCACCCACACACACACACCACCACTACACACACCACCACTACACACACCACTACACACACACCACCCCTGAGAGGCCTTCCCCTCAGCCCACTCTCACCTTTAGAAGCAGGTGCAGGAGACTGGGGGAAGGCCTGAGAGAGGCTGCCAGCACCAACCCTGCCCACACGGAGCCCCGGCCCCTGTCCTTGCCAGCTCTCTTCCTGCCCCACTGCCTGGGAGGGTCTCTGGGTTGCTTGGAGTGAGGGGGTTCATGGTGGGGACAGTATGGACTTGGGGCAGGGGGGGTTGGAAATACAGCTTAGAAACCATTTTAAAATGCAGTCTGTCTCAGTTTCCTAGAGCTGCTGTGGCCCAGACCCCACAAGGGGGAGGCGTCTAAGGACAGAGATTTCTTTTTCACAGTTCTGGAGACCAGCAGCCCACATCAGGATCACTGTCCTGTTGAGCTCCTTCCTCATAGGTGGTTGGGGGTGTCCCCTGGGCCCTTGGCTGTCGATGATCCTCATTCGACATCTCTCTTCCTCCACGGGCAGCATGTGCCGATTTCTGATTGACCTTTTCACAATAACTCAGAAGTCCATGGGGTTTAAAGCACACCGGTGTGACTTCATTCACATAGCAACCACCACAAGGACACACACGGCAACGGAGTCGATCCCCAGGCACTGGGTGTCCTTGGCAAAGGACTCTACCCATGAGCCTCAGTTTCTCGTCTTTAAAATGGGGGTGCCGACGACAGACCTCCCTCACAGGGTGGTTGCAAAGACCATTGAAGAGAAGTTGTGCAATGGCTTGGCAGTTTCTGGCCAGTGTCTGGTTAGGTAGCATCGAGCCTGTGCCAACTCACAGTAACCTGATGTACAGCATGATAAAGCCCTGCCTGGTCCTGCACCGTCTCTGAAACGGTTGGTAGGATCAGAACCATCGAGATTGGCTTCTGTTTTGAAAGCATCATCTAAGATACCCACCACGAGATAGGCACGCGGTAGAAGGCCTGACTGCACTGTGCCGGAAAGGATGTGGTCAGATCGGAACGCAGGGCCGTGTCACTTGGCATAACCCCTTGTGGAGCACTGTGGCCATGCCTGGTGGGGCGGAGGACTCGTGTCCCCTCTGAGTCAGCAATGCACTCAAGGATATAGACCTCAGAGGAAGTCCTGGATGTGTGCAAGGGCGTTCTTGGGAGCATTGTTTGGAGTCGTGACAGGTGCAGTTCTCACGGGGAAAGTGGCTGGGGGTGAGAAGCCAAAACACACGGTACCAGCTCCGTGAGGACCGGGCGACGTCAATCCCGGGATGTGATGCAAAATGAGGAAGGCAAGCGGCAAAATGATATGCCTGCCGGTGACCCACTCAACAGATGTTTATGGTGCACTGAGAGGCCTGGCTCTAGCACTGGGGATATAGCAGAAAACAAAGACATTTATAAAATCCCCATGTGCGCAGGGAGCTTCCGTGGCTGGTCAGAAAACAACAAAACAAAGCAAAACGATTGAAAAAACACAAAACCCACTCACTATCATCAAGTCCATCCCGATGCATAGCAACCCTATCAGCCGGGGTTTCTGAGACCGTAACTTTTTTTATAGGAGTAGAAAGCCTCATCTTTCTCCCGTGGAGTGGCTGGTGGTTTTGAACTGCTGACCTTGCGGTTAGCAGCCCAGTGCATAATCATTTGCACCACCCAGGAGCTCTGGACATCTCTTTATTTTTTTGGTGTCTCAATTTGTGTTTCTTTTTTCTTTTTTTTCTAATTGTTTTTTTAGGGGCTCATACAACTCTTATCACAATCCATACATA
>NW_022105908.1:24479194-24498397 GCF_000313985.2 Echinops telfairi
GGGTGAATAAGCAAATGTGGTGAAGAAAGCTGTACGTCTCTTTAAACCCAAGCCAAACCCACTGTTATTGATTCAATTCAGACTCCAAGCAACCCCATATAGAGTTGCAAGAGCAGACAGACCCACTCTTCTAGAATGGTCGGTGGGTATTGAATGGCCAGTCTCATGGTTAGTACCCACAGCACCACACGGCTCCTTGATGTCTCAACCAAACCCGCTGCCACTGAGTCGAGTCTGACCCTACATGGGGTTTCCAAGGCAGTTAATTTTTACTGGAGTAGAAAGCCTCACCTTTCTCCCATGGAGCAGTTGCTGAGTTTGAACCACCAACCTTGGAGTTAGTTTTCCAATGCTTACCAGTCTCCTTTCATATGTAGCAGTTCTCTCCTCCCTTTCTTTTTTAATGTCAAAGAGTGCTCAGGTCCCGCCCAACTCCCCTCAACCCTCATCCACTGGCTAAGTGTTTCTTTAGTGCCCAACACACAGAAGCAAGGAAAATCAGGGCCCACAGGGCTTCAATTCCAGCCAGGTGTGGAGGGCAAGTGGGTCCCTGGCTGAGGGGAGCTCCACATCTCCCTGGGGTGGGCGAGCCAGAGTTCTGTGGACTTACCTGCTCCCGAGACAGCCCCATGGGCCTGGGCCTTGAGCCATGACCCAACTAGCTAAGTAGGCCTGGCCCTTTCTTCATCTGTAGGGAGCGGGGCTGGTGTCCTTCACTGAGGTGCTGAGGACAGAGCCTCTTCGTTTGTTCATCCAATGAGGAGTTGCAGGGTCTGGTGTGTGTGTGCTAGACTGGCTTCTCTAAAGAAGCAATACTAGTCATGCTTGTATTTGTATACATATAGAAAGAGATTCATGTCAAGAAATGCCTGTTTTCTATTGAGTTTTTTTTTCTGTCTTACCTTATTATTATTATTCGGGTATGTTTTCATGTCTATGAAATCCAGGATAGGTAAATCTATAGAGCCAGTAGCTGGATTCATGGTTTCCTTGGGGTATGGCAGGGGAGGGTGGGGAGAAATGGGGAGCTACTAACAGTAAGTACAAGAAAGAAGAAAATGTTCTAAAACTGATTGTGGCGATAGATCGTACATCTGAATATGATTGGATCATCGAATTATGTGCTGTGAATTATATGCCAACAGAATGGTTAAAAGAGAGAAGTGGCTCACACAGCTGTAGAAGTGCCTAAATCCAGTCTGGCTCATGTCCGTGGGTCAGCTGCACATTGGGGACCTGAACATGACTCAGGGCGTCCGTTGCGCACAGAGCGGGTGGGGTCCTTCCTTGACCACAGGCTGTGCGTGCACACTCGCCTGGATCGGAGCATGCCTTGGCCGTGGGCCTGGGAGCTGGCCTGAGCAAGCTCCAAGACCTGAGCCAGTTCTGTGCGGATGAAGCTGAGGATGCTGGGAAACAAGCGGGAGGGCTCGGGCAGTGCCTTGCCGCCCCTGCCAGAGAGCCTTGCTCCTCCCTCTGAGGGGTCTGGGGAGCCAGAAAGGGCAGTGAGCTGGTTGTTAGGAAGTTTTTGGCTATAGGGAAGATGAAGTAGATGGGTTTAGTTCTGGTAAAATCATACTGGTGTTGGCCACATGGGAAAGTGCACATCTTGTAAGCGTGAACCTCAGGGAACCCCCCCAGAGTGAATCAGGCCAGGAAGCAGCATCAAGCTTTGCTTCGGCCCCCTCCGGCCTGCACATGTCAAGAGTAACCCTCATCTAAGCCTGATCTCCATCGATTCGTCTCACTTGTCTTTGAGCTCAGTAGGAAGGATCCAGAAGGTCTGAATTTCACTCACAGTTAGCTCTCTTGCAACAGAAGTTCTATAATTCTGTCCCTCAGGCTTGCCTGGCACGGTCATGCTCTCCCGTTGCTGTCCAGTTTCGCATGGGGTGAGCATTGTGGGCAATAGATACTGGGGTCATTTCCTTGGGCTACTATGGGCAGGACTACTGTGCACTTGGGGTAGTGGGTTACACGTTGGCTGCTAACCACAGGTCAGCCGTTCAAAACCACCAGCCACTTTGAGGGAGACAGACGATGCTTTCTACTCCGATAAAGAGTTACGGTCAGTCTCGGAAACCCCCGGGGGCAGTGCTAGCCTGTCCGACAGGGCCACTCTGAGGCAGTGAGTGCGTGTTCTGCAGGCTCCACAGAACACTGGATGCCAGGAGCAGTCATTTGTGACCCTCTCCTGACCAGTCCCCAACAGATTCCTGGCCCTTAGAAAGCAGAGCCCAGGTGGACTCGAGGAGTTTGAAGTCACTGAGGAAGAGGGTGGGGGCAGGGGAGAGGCCAGGACAACCTCCCTGAGCACCTGCTAAGGCTGAAGGAGGTGGTCACAGGTTTGAATGTGCTGAAGAGGAGGATGTGGTGGGAGGCAATGACCGCAGAATGACGCAGGAGGCAGGAAATGCAGCAGCTGGCCAGCCCGGGCCCGCAACGAGGAGCATGGGCTGGGCTCCCAGTGCCAGAATCAAAGGTCCTTCTCTCACCTTCGCACTCTGTCCCTAAGAAGTCACCGGCCAGGGCCGGCCACAGCAAGGAGAGCAGGGGACAGGGTCGAGGATAGGGCAGGCAGGGTGTCCAGTAGGCTCCCTGCGCCATGAGCTGATGGTGGGTCCTCTGTTGCTTAGCTGGTCAAGAGACTATCCGCTGTCGGGGCGAGGAGGGGCAGGGAGCAGCCCCCAGCTACTGCATTCACAGCAGTGATGGGAGTGGCTGCTTTATCTGCCTACAGTGCTCAGCCTGTGCGCTGGGCCTGGATGTCTGCTTCAAACTCACAATCAGATGGGGAGAAAAGGCCGGAGAGGCGGGTGGAGGCCCAGCTGGCCCTTCCTGTGGGAAGGTTCCTGAGGAACTAGAGTTGCCGGTTGACAGTTCTGCAGGAGGAGGTGAGAGGCAAGGCAGACTTGGGAAAGAGCATTTAGACCCATCCAGCCACCTCACCAAATGCCGTCTGGGTTTGAGCCCGTTTCTGAGCCGGCTCTTTGAGGGGAAGCACAGAGTAGGGTGGTGGGCCCTGAGCTGAGGCCCTGCTGTTACTGCCGGCTTTCCCTCGGCCCCAGGAACAGAGAGGCAGAGTCACCGAGGCTGCAGACAACAAAGGAGTTTATTGACTAGCTCCAGCTAGGGCCCAAGTGCTAAGGCATCAACGCAGTGGTCACCAAAGACAAGGACCCCGGCCTGGGGCACAAGCCAAGCTTTTCTACTCTTTACAGGTTACATAAACTGGGTGAAACTATTCCCCCTCACCTCCCCATAGTTCAATGACTTCATCTGGAGACAATTGGTTGTGCAGGTCTTTTTGGTTGACTGGCTCCACTCTCGGGACGTTCCAATTGTGGTCACTCAGAACTTTCCAGGAGCGGTCAGTGTCATTGTGATCTCTCAGACCTTTCCAGGTGTGGTCAGCGTCATTTCGGGGGAGAGGGTGACTTTGTTAGAGAAACGAAACGCAAGGTTGGAAAAATGAAACTTAGGCCTCTTTTACACGGCTCGGCCTGTCATGGAGTCACTGCTGCCTTACGCTGGCTGGGGAGGGATGTGGACCGACAGGCAGGGTTAGAGAAGAAGCAACCGAATTCGTAGGTTCAGCTTCCCAGCCACACCTGAGCTGTCCTTCAAGTCACATAAGAAATAGTTACCGGGTCCCTGTTCTGTGCCGGGCTCTGTTGCAGGCTTTGGGAATACCACAGGGAATGAGAGACACAAGGTCCCTGGAGTGAATACAGTGAGGGGTGAGGGTGGGGAGGCAGGAGATAACTGAGATGGGGCCAGGTTCTGAGAAGGGCCTACCGCAGAGGAATTGGGTTGGGGGTGGGGCTGCCTGGAGAAACCCTTAAAGAGGAGGTGACTGGTAAGCAAGACCCAAGGAAGGAGACTGAGTCAGCCTTGGGGAGAGTGAGGGAGATGTTTCCAGACCAAGGGAGCAGCAGGCCCGAGGGGCTGAGAATGGAAAGTGCTGCGTGGGGGTTCATCGCAGCTTGGACAGCAGAAGCGAAAGGAGGTGGGCGGTGGGGGTGGGGGTGGGAGTAGCCACCTGCATGGCTTGGCTCGTGGCCTCTTCCTCCATCTCTAAAGCCAGCAGCACAGCCTCCTTCAACTCTTTCTCTGACTCTCACCTGCTTACCGCCCGCTTACAAGAACCCTTGTGGTGACCCCGGACTCACCCGGGTAATCCAGGAATCTTCCCATCTCAAGATCCCAATGACACCTGCAGTGTCCCTTTGGCCATGTAAGGTGTAAACATATTTACAGGTTCTGGGGATTCGGTCGTGGACACCTTTGGTAGGGGGTGGGGGTGGGGCCCCTATTCTGCTTAGAGCAGCTGTGTGGAACAACAGGTATCAAGGTGAGCGTTTCCGCACCTACAGGTGTAGTGACGCCGTGCGGTTGAGGGGGTCCCTAGCCACCGAAGGGAGACTCGGAGGACCAAGTCTCAGGACTGGGGGACGTTTAGAGGAGCCAGCACAGGGATCTGAAGAACAAGGGGAGAAAGAGGCTCCAGGAGTCGGTCGGTCACCATGTCCAGGGCGAAAGATGAGTGCCCTGGAATGACAACATGGTGATCACGGGTGACCCAGACAAGAGTTTCCAAGGATGGAAGGCAACTTGGGGTGCGCTAAGCGCGGGGGTGCCTGTTAACTGTGGAGGTCGGGGAGTGATCTATTTCACCATGGAAGACAGGTTTCAGAGTGAAGGGAGGTGAGGACGTGGGGATGGCACCTCCTTCCTGCCCCCACTCTGGGCTCTCTGGTTTGCCCCCCAAACCGCAGTTCTCACGGCATGCCTGTTCAAGAGCACGGGTTAATTGTGAGCTTCACTTTTAAGGAGGCCCTCCTGCTGCCTCCTGCACGAGGATCTTTCACTGTGTCGATTGTCACCACGCCAGGCCTCCGGTCCAGTCCCACTGCCGGCACCTCCAGATGCTCTCTAACAGGATACCACGCGTGGGCGGGCGGCTTTAGAGACAGCAGTTCATTTTCTCATTGTTCTGGAGGCTCTAAGTCCAACCCAGGGTCTGAGCCAGGTGGAGTCCTTCCTTGCCCATAGCCCCAGGCATTCCTTGGTTGCTCACGTGGCCCCTGGCTTCCCTGGAACGTGTGTCTCTGTGACTCGTCTGGTCTTTTTATAACTCAGAAGTGATGTCATTCCATCCCATTCCAGCATGGCCTCATGAACACAACAGAAGAAAGCACTATTTCCAAACAGGACCACAAAGGCCAAGAATTCAATGCCTATTTGTGGGGACACGCTTCAATCTATAACCCCACTCTCTCCTACCGACACCCCCGCAGGATGGGGAACTCGCTCCCTGCCTCTGGACTTCAGGAACAGGGAGAATATTTTGGCTGTTGCCGGACTCTCGGTTGGGAGAAGGATGGGGTATTCTACTCCTGTAAGCATTTGCGGTCTCAGAACTCTGGGGGCAGTTCTACCCTGTCCTACAGGGTCGCTATGAGTCAGCAACGACCCGTTGGCCATGAGTTTGGTTTGGATTTTTTTGGACGCCGTTGTCTCCCTGGTCTGGGTTCAGGGTGAGAGGCAAGATGTCTGTAGTTGGGAATGACCAGGCTGAGACAGTCACTCTCAAACCTCCAGTTCTGACTGATTCGGGGGACGTGCACCTGGTGACCCACTGGTGTGTACCCACTGTGACCCACAAACACTCAGCGCAGGTGGGGCCCGCAGGAGAGCTTCCTGGTTCCCCACCAACTCTAGCAAGAGGGGACCACCCCATCTCCTTCAGGGCAGGTAGGCAGGCAGGCAGAAAGGGGCTGTGCTTCATCCTCTCCTGCCTGCAGCTGCGCAAAGCAGAGGTTGAGCAAATACCTCTCCCATAATGCAAATCTGCAGTCCCGGGAGCTGTGGACCGACAACGGAAGTCTGTGGCGGGAAAGGCAGCAGGGGGAAGGGCATTGGCAGCCAGGTCAGCATGTCCATTCACTCTCCCACTCAGGCTCCTGGTCACCAGCCCTCAAGACAACCACTCAGCAAGGTTCCTGCATCGATGCACCCTCAACACAACCTGTCAGCAAGGCCCCTGCACTGGTGCACCCTCGGCACCGATCGATTGCCAACCAGTCGGTGAGTCAGCTCAGCTCCAAGGAAGGGAGGTGGCTAGGTCTTCCTTTCCGGGAATCCTGTCCTCAAGACCCCATGCCTTCACCCCTGCACCCGCCTACCTCACCCAAGACTCCAAGATGGCCCATGATCACTCACCCTATCTGAAGGCCCAACCTCCTCCCAACCCCGATACCAATCCTGACCCAGCCCTAATAATCAATGACAACTAGAGTTTATTAAAAGGAGTCCTGGTGGCTTAGTGGTTACTCATTGGGCTGTGATCCTCCTGGTCAGCGGTTCGAAACCTGCTGCAGCTCCGCAGGAGAAAGACTGGGCTTTCTACTTCCACAAACAGTTACGGTCTCAGAAAGCCTCTGGGGGTCGCTATGAGTCAGCTCTGATGTGCCAGGAGCTTCCCCAGTGCCTCACACTGTACTTATAAAAGGCATCACTAGCAATTCACCCTGGCAGCCAGGCCAGTTTACAGAAAAAGAAATGATGGAATTCAGAGACCTTCCATCCTTTGGTTGCAGGATCTGGGTGCTGTAATTGGGTAGAGCTCTCTGCTCCTATCCCAAAGGCTGGTGGTTCAAGGCCATTCAGAGGTCCTTTGGGAGACAAGCCTTTTACTGTATTTCTGAAAAGTTAACATTGGATGTTCTATGGAGCCACAACAGATCATTCTGAGAGAAGAATCTTGCTTTTTCAAACAAGGGGAAATCCCAGACTCCCGGCTTTTTGGGGAACCATGGAAGCTGGGATAAACTCCTGAGACGGTTGCCAGGTGACAGTCTTTAAACTTAAAGCAAAATAGGCCCAGAAGTCAACTAATTAGGAATGCTTGCCTTAAGCAGCATATTCATTTTAGATTTGTATTTATGGGATCGAATTGGCCAGCACAACTCAAAGGATTAAAAGGGGCCTTCGAGGCAGTGAATTATCGGGGAGGAAAAGGCGGGTGAGAGGGTTGCCCCACTCACAGGATGCCATCTGTGTCCCTGAGCTGTACGCAAAGTGTAGAATTAGTCTGTGCTCTGCTCGGTTCATGCCTCTTGGCAACAGCAAAACAAAAGCAAATAAACATCTTGAAAAAGAAAGCCCCGCGGAGCCACGTTCTCCTCCCACCTCTGTGGAGTTTCCATGAGCTGGAATCAACTTGAAGGCTGGAGTGGAGTTTCCATGAGTTGGAATCACCTGGTTCGATGCATGGTTTGTTGCTTCATTAAGGCCACACGTCTGGCTTTGGTAACACCCACAGGTCTGCTGTGTCGTGGGGGGAACCGTGAGTCTATTTAAATTAAAACAAGCCAAGAGTTTTATCACAGCCAGAAGAAAATTGCTTTTCAAAATAGGGCCACATGGAATCAAGAGAATCTACAGTGTTACCGAAACAAATAAAAGCAGAAAAACACAAGTCACAGGGTGGGCTCGAGTGGTCTGGGGGGTCAGCACCGACAGCTAGGGTCTTGGCTGACCTCTTTGCAGGGGCTGGTCTCCTTTGCAAGGATGGCTCCAGGTAGCAGGATTGGGCTAGCTACGAGTTTCCTGGACTAGCTGTTACACTATAAACACAGGGTACTGGGTCAGGAAAACATCTTTCTAGGGGTCGGGGAGACAGGGGTATTTCCCGGAGATCTGGTCTCACCACTATGTCATGGTTCACTTTTTGTCCAACACCTGCACAAATCAAATCATCTTCTCTTCCTATTGGCCAATTCTAAATGGCACACCCCCCCCACTCATACTACTTATATCCAGGTCAAAGGTGAAAGGTGGAAATTGTCCTTTATAGAAGTGGCAGCTCGACACGGGAGCTCATAAAACCAAATGGAGCGGATGTGGTTCACGGGTTGCTAGAGGCCTGAGTTCTGTCAAATGCCTTCAGAGTTTAAGACTCCTGATGAATACAAACTCCAATCTGCCCGACTCCATAATTCAACCCCCGCAGCCCAGCCCCTCATGCCTCCACTGGGTCCAAAACGCGATGCCACCCAGTCTAAGGATGGCCCACGGCTGCTGGGTTAATTCCAGCTCGCTGCCACCCTGTGGAGCTGTGGATCCAGATCCAGGCTGTGGATCTGGATGCAGACAGACAGCTTCATCTTTCTCCCGTGGAATGGCCGGGGTGTTTGAACTGCCAACCTTTGGGTCAGGAGCCCAACACTTCACCAATTGCAAAGAAATACGTTTCCTTTGTCGTACATTACATTCACAGACGATTCTGACGCGTCTCGACCCTTTAGGACAGGGTAGACCTGCTCCTGTGGGCTTCCCAGACTGTGACTCCTTATGGGCGTAGAGAGTCCCATCTTTCTCCCATGGAGTGGCCAATGGTTTCAAAATGCTGACCTTGTACTTAGCAGCGCAATGTGTAACCATGGTGCCACCGGGGCTCCTGGCCTATTGGAGGCACTAATGGATGTTATTTGAAAGAATGGACAGACGGACGCCCTTCATGCATTAGTCACACACACTCATCTCACCAACTTGAATCCAGTCCCACATTTGCGGTGGCAACGTGGCGGGATGAAGCCAAGCCTCAGCCCCGTGAGAAGCCCCTTGTTGAACAGAATGGTTTCAGGGCGACTGGCTGACGGGATGGCTCCAGACTAAGACACTGTCCTGACAGTTCCTCATGGGACTGGGGCCAAGGGGGTCCCGGGCCCTGCTGGCTTCAGGGTTGCCGCTCAATGTCCCTCCCTCCTTATCTGGATTTAACTCTTTCAGAGCATGTGCCCATGCCAAAGGGAAGGCATCAGGGAGTGACGATTGCTCGGAACCGCCACGGTGTTTTGGTGAGTGGGCCTCAGGTGGAAGGGCCCTAGGGAGGCTGTCGCAGACTCTATGGATGCCCCCTAGTACTACCCGCTGTGGCTGACCTGACGTTGCTACCACTTCTAACTGCCATGTGGCCCTCAGCTGTCTCCTATGGCCTTGGCCTCTATATGGCCCAGCACGGGCTCAGGTGCTGACCTAACTTTGACCCCAGCATGGACCTCTCTACCCTGGGGAAAGTGGTTCCTGTGCCCCTGCCTGGTCCTCAGTCCAGGGATGGGGACGCTGCAACTAGGGGATCTGGGTTGGAGGTGATCAGGCCTTCTCTCTATCTTTTCCTCCCTCTCCCAGATTTGCATTCAAGTGAGATCCCGGACGCCCCACAGCCTCACCCCAGAACTCACAGGGGCCTGCAGCCTACTGGGCCCTGACTTCCAACTTCAGGCCCAAGTCAGCTTCTCCAACCTGGGTGAGGAATAGACCCTCACTGGCCTGAGTCACCTCAAAAAAGATGTCCTTGGGTCCTGAAGGGAAGATACCAGCCCCCTGAATATGCTCAGGGGACACGACTCCCATGTGCTCCCTAAAAGAACCAGGCGGAGCTAAGTGTGGGCTTGTCTAGAGTTTGCTCTGGTTCTCATCTGATCCACGTTGCTTGGTTTTTTTGAAGAAAATCTCCTGGATCCAGATGTGCGCGTGGATGCTAGAGACTGCTATGGGAACAAGAATGGGAATGGGGAGTCAGCCAGGTGTCGCCGGGCGCTGGAGGAGGTGGAAGAAGAAGAGGAGGAGGAAGCTGGTGAGAAGAGCCTAATCTAGGTGCTCCCAGGAGCTGTCAGGGCCAACTCCTCCATCCTCCCCAAACCTGGCACCCTGCTGGGGGAGGTGTGCGTGGTCCCTGGAAGTGGCGAGACGCTATGAGCCTGGTCAGCCCTGATGCTCCCCCTGAGAGAGCAAGCACAGCTAGAGAGCGTGGAGCGAGGGAGCACAGGGGTCTAGCTTTCTCTCAGCCTGGGAGACAAAAGCTTCCCTCTTGAGCCCTTCACTCACTTCCTCCCTGAACCAAGCCTTGTTGCTGTTACGGAGGAGCACTGTTGAGTTGATTTCAACTCAGAGCCTGCCCCGTGACCGAGCGGAAAGTGCCCCTCAGGAGAAGGCCAGGTTTTTTTACTCTCTTGGAGTTCTTGGGTGGGGGGGTGCTATTGACGCCACCCAGGCAGGCTTGGGCTTCACAATCCCTCACCCTGGTCTCAAGTCTCGCTCCCCCTCCGGACCCAGGCACCGAGATTGCAATTGTCTTGGACGGTTCAGGCAGCATCAGCCCCCCAGACTTCCAGAAAGCCAAAGACTTCATCTCCAAAATGATGAGGGGGATCTATGAGAAGTGCTTCGAGGTGAGTTTCCTTGCGAGCTGGTCTCGCGCGTGTACGCATCTCCCAGAGGTAACTGTTGCTGTGGATTAGACTACTTCCAAGCAGCCACCACTGCCTTTGCTCCCAATTCTGCGGCTCAGCTATTTGGACTGGGCTGCACTGGGCGGTTCTTCTGCTGGTCTCGCAGGCTGTTGCTTGCCTCCCTTGTCTGCCTGACAACTGGTGCTGGCTGTTCGCTGGACCACGTGACTCCAGCCGGTCAAGCCAACTGTTTCATGGCCAAAGCAGACCCAGAGGACAAGCCCTTTATGTTTCTCGGATTCCATCACATGTGCTTGATGTCCCACTGGCCAAAGCCAGTCACACGGTTCATTCATTCCAATTCCATAATCAATCTGGAGGGGGACTATACAGGAACATGTAATTCACTGTTAGTGTCACAGTCCTATTTTCTTGGAGAGTCACCTCTGGCCAGGGGACAAGGTAGAATCAGAAGGTCCCTCCTCTGCTTCCAGGAGAGGCCATCCATGGGGCAGGGGTGGCCTTGGGCATGACCACTCTGCCAACCTGAGCCCCACCTTGGCTTATCCCCTGCAGTGCAGCTTCGCCCTGGTGCAATATGGGACAGTGATCCAGACTGAATTTGACCTTCGGGACAGCCAGGATGAGTTGGCCTCCCTGGCCCGAGTCCAGAACATCATTCAAGTGGGGAACGTCACCAAGACTGCCTCAGCGATGCAGCATGTCCTGTGAGTGTCGACTGGGGGCCAGCTAGTGGCCCTGCTCAGAGGCATCCTGTCTGAAGAACTAGAGCCTCGACCAGGAGGGGATCAGGTCTACGTCGACGATGAAACATTTAGAACGGGCAAATATGCATAAAGTCTACTGGTGGTTACCAGGAAAGGGGCGGGGTGGGGGGGGGGGAAGAGGGGGAGGCCTGGCTATCTCAGCTGTTGATGCTGATGGCAAGTTTGGTGCAGAAACAGGTGATGGCTGCACTCCATGATGGATGTCATCAAGGGCACTGGACCGTACATGGAAAGCAGGCTGAATTGGCAGATATTGAGTTATATATATATTGTAACTATATTGAACATGAGATTTAAAAAAAATAGAAGATCAGAATTCTCGCTCTTCCCTGGCTGTGTGGTCATTCAGTCCAGCCTCGGCCACCCCGACGACTGCCCTCCCCAAATTCTTCCAGAAACATCCTTTTGTGAGAAGCAGTAGAGCAGTGTCCAGGCTGGCTGGGTCCAAGTCCCAGCTCCAGTCTGAGTTGTGTGTGACCTTGTGCAAATGGGCTAACCTCTCTGTGGTCCAAATTCTTCACTTGTAAAGTGAAGATAATAACGATCCTTGTCTCATGGGATTTTAAAGTGAGGGTTGTGTAAGCCAGGGCATAGTGGTTGCAAGTTTGGTTGCTAACTGCAAGGTCAGCAGTTCAAAACCGCTAGCCACTCTGAGGGAGAAAGAGGAGGCTTTCTACTTCGGGAAAGAGTTATAGCCTCGGAAACCCACAGGGGCAGTTCTACCCTGTCCTGTAGGGTCTCCAGCATTGGAATCAGCCAGAGGGCGGCGAGTTTGATTTGGGTTTGCATGTCAGACAAGAGTCCAATTGCTCCTGAGGGTTTGGGAGACTGTAGATTTATTTCTGTGGAAGCAGACAGCCTCATCTTCCCCACAAGGAGTGGCTGGGTGGAGGGTGGGTGGGGCTGCTGTGGGCAGCCGTGCAATGCTTAACCCACTGAGTCACCAGGACTCCCCTTGGAGGGTTCGATGGGTTAGAATACATATAGCGTTTACAAGAGCCTAGCCCAGCCTTCTTAAGTATTATGTAGGAATTAGCCATCGTGATCAGTATCCTGATTATTTCTTACTATCACGATTACTCCTGCACACACCTAAAAGGAATGGGCTCAAGGACCGCCCCACACCTTTGGAGGAGAAGCAGGTAAGGCACGGAAACACCTGGATGACAGCCCACTTCTCCCTAGCCTCACAGTGGGATGCCAGGGCCATCACTGCCCCACCATCGGGGGAGGGAACACAATTCCTGATTCTAAAACAGGTCCAGGAATGCAGTCCTCTAGCAAAGCTCCCCTCTTCTTTCCTCCCCCTACCCAGAGACAATGTCTTCACGCCCAGCGGTGGCTCCAGGGAAAGGGCAGCCAAGGTCATGGTGGTGCTCACAGACGGGGACATATTCATGGACCCCCTCAATCTCAGCACTGTCATCAGCTCCCCCAAGATGAAGGGTGTCGAGCGCTTTGCCATCGGGGTAAGAACCAGATGTACTCTCAGATAGATCTGGGGAGGGGCCAGAGCACCTGGTTCCCCATCATCCTCTGTAAACAGATTACAAAATCCTCAGAGTCACAAAGGCACATCTCCTGATCTGCAACTCCACCCCCCTCCCCGCACCTCTCCCAGGGCCTGGCCTCAGGTCTCCTCACCGAAAGCTCACATCCATTTGGTAGTGGCAGCTCACTTAGCCCAGCAGGGATGGCAGGGGGGTGGGGGGCATCGGACACCAGGGCTGGTTCCTGAAGCGGAGCTGAGCGCTGGAGGACAGACAGGAACAGGGCCATCAGGGGAGATGGGCAGCCTGCCGAGGTGACCAGGAGCTTGTTGTGCGCAGGAAAGCAGGCCCTTTGATGAAACCAAGCCCAGAGGGGGCAGGGGTGGAAGGAGCTGGGTGATGGAGGGTGCTCAGGGCTGGAGGGAGCCAGCCGGCCATTCAGGGAGCTGACGTAGCACCGGGCACCTCTGCGCAGGTAGGGGATGCGTTCCAGAAGGTGACCTCTGATCGGGAGCTGAAGCAGATCGCCTCCGATGAGACACATGCTTTCAAGGTGACCAACTACTCGGGGCTGGAGGGGCTGCTGAGCAGACTGCAGCAGAAGATTATCCACGTGGAAGGTGAGCGCACCGGGTCCCGGGGAGCAAGGCTGAGTGGGACTGTCCCTCGGCTCCATCTCCCCTCACCCCCACCTCCCCTGGCTCCTTGGCTTCCAGGTGCGGGCGGAGATGCCATTCGCTTCCAGCTGGCACAGGTCGGGTTCAGCGCCGAGCTCCTGGGTGAGGTATGTGGCACCAGAGGAGGGGCCCACCGACACTCACGCATCCAGAGGCAGAGCCCCACCATCTCCGGAGGAGGGGGTAGGGGTATCTCTGATGGAACATCCTTACCAGGACCTTTCAGGAGAAGAATGGCCCTATTTATTGCCCATCCAGGCACTGCCATTGAGCTGATTCCAACTCACAGAGACCCTATAGGACAGCACAGACGTGCCCCTGTGGGTTTCCAAGGCTATAAATCTTGTCAGGAGTAGAAAACTCCATCTTCCTCCCAGGGAACTACGGGTGGTTTTGAACTGCTGACCTTGTGTTGAACAGCCCCATGTGTAACCCACTACATGACCCAACACCCAAACCCACACTCACTGCCATCAAGCCGATGCCGATTGACAGCAACCCCGTGGGACGTGGTAGAGCTGTCCCTGGGAGCTGCTGAGACTTCAATTCTTCTTTCTTCTTTCTTCTTTTTAAAATCATTTTATTTTCTATTTTTATTTATTTTTAATCGTTTTATTAGGGGCTCATACAACTCTTATCACAATCCATACACACATCAGTTGTGTAAAGCACATTTATACATTCATTGCCCTCATCATTCTCAAAACATTTTGTTTGCTCTCCACTTAAGCCCCTGGCATCAGGTCTTCATTTTTTCCCCTCTCTCCCCGTTCCCCCCTCCCTCCTGAGCCCTTGATAAGCTATAAATTATTATTAAAATCATTTTATTGGGAGCTCTTGCAGATATCATAGCAGTCCATAATTCAGTTCGATCAAGCATAATTGTACAATTGCTGCCACCATCGGTTTCAAAACATTTTCTTTTTTAAAATTTTCTTTCCTCTTGAATTCTTTGCTATCAGTCCCCCTTATCCCCTCCCTCCCCCACCCTACCCCCAGAAACCCTTATTATTATTATTATATTATATATCATTATTATTACCTATAATATTTTGCTGTATCTTCCACCATCCCATGTATACGTTCACCTGCAAGTCTGTTACTCGTTCCCCTTGAGTGGGGTTATCCAGTCATCATTACTATCAGTTCTTGCTCCTCGTGGAATAGTTACTCCCATGACTGTTTCTGAAGGGTTTATCTATCTTGGGTTTCATGCATCGAACACTTTTAATTATACAAATGAACATACACAGGTCTAACAAGATTAATGAGGTACAACTAGGACCATAACTGGAAGGGGAGGAAATACTAAAGAACTAGAGGGTAGTTAGGTGTTTCTCAGTGCTGTACTGCACCCTGGAGAGATCATCCCTTCCATGTGGCCCTTCCGTGAGGGACTGTCCAACTACCTTACAGGTGGGTTGTGGGCCTCCACTTTGTCCACACTCCTTCACTTCTATTTGATTGCTTGGTTTTGTTTTTGAACTTCTGATACCTGTTCCCGTCAACACCTCGTGATCAGAGAGGCTGGTGTGCTTCTTCCATGTGGGCTTTGTTGCTTCCCTGCTGGAGAGCCACTTGTTGAACTATATGCCTTTAAGACCCCAGACGCTTTATCTTTTAATAGTTGGGCACCATCAGCTTTCGTCAGCCCATTTGCTTATGCACCCATATTGTCTTCAGCAATCGTGTCAGGAAGGTGAGTATCATACAGTGCTGCATTATTAGAACAAACCATTCTTGTACCGAGGTAAGATTTAAGTAGAGGCCCAAAGTCCATCTGCTTCCTTGTTATATTTAAATATACATATATATATTTATACTTATATATATAATTTTTACTTTCTTGTTCTTACCTCTTTTTCTTTCCTCCTGCCCCACTATCATGTTTACCCGTCATTCACCTCTCAGATACATTTCAATTGATCAAACACGACCAGGAATGCTAGACCCCCCTCACTGTCAACTTTAGAGTCCTTGATATTCCCCTGTCCCTGCTGTTATTGGGGCACCACTCCCCTCTCCACCACCTCCTCCTCTCCCATGCCCCCACTGTGCTGTCTCCTTGGGATTGCTTACCCTGCCTATCTTGGACACTAACGAGAGAGACAGAGAGAGACAGAGACAGAGAGAGAGCATGCAAACAGTTCCAAGTCTTAACTGTTGTCCTGGCCCAGAATAGATGGGTATTTTCTGTTAAATAGGGAGCAGGCCCTGTTATATAATCCATCAGTCTGACAGCACTTAGACTCTTTTAGTCCTGAGCATGCGTGACCCAGGGGCAGCCTTCACAAGACCCCATTGCTCTTCCTGCAGTCAAGGATGGAGGGGTCTAGTGCCCCACCCCACCCCATTACTTTACACCTTTAGCCTTGCAGTGTGGCCCCCTTGTGAATCTCCCCTACCATGACTGTAATTCTCTGCAGGCGTAGACAGCCTGGTCTTTCTCTCAAACTGCTGACCCAAGCACGCAGCCCAACGGCCTAACCACTACCCCTCCAGGACCCGGATATTTCTAAGTGTGGTTTGGTCCCAGGTGTGCACCATGGGCAATTGCCCCTAATTCAGCGTAGAAAAAGGGGTTTCGCCTGGCTGGGCTTGCCAATCAACCTGCTGACTTCTCCCCACTGACGGGACTGGCCCCTACTGGTGCTTTCCAGTACACATTGTCCTAAAGGGGAATGAGCGCCAACGATCTTGCTCAATTATCATTAAAAAAAAAAAAAAGCGTTATACCTGAGCCCTGGCCACTTTCTGCGCAGAGGAGGGTGCATGCTGGAGACTCAGGGATGCGGTGTTGGGCGCGTCAAGGGAAGGGGCACCAGGCCTGCCGCGCTGGCCCCTCGGTACCTCCTGCTCAGAAAGCGTCCATCCCGTGTCCCCGCAGAAGCAGGTGCTGCTGGGCGCCGTGGGAGCCTTTAACTGGTCCGGGGGTGCGCTGCTCTACAACCTGAGCAGCCATCGGGGACACTTCCTGCAGCCGACCGCGGGGGACAGCGAGGCTGCGCAGTACTGCTACCTCGGTGAGGGCGGGGCCTGGGCCTGGAACCCCGCCTGGCGCTGCGCATTAGGCTTCCTGGTCCAAATGGTGGTTTTTGGCGAGTCGCGTGGATGAGAGGGAGGGGGTGGCCTGGTGAGGGATCCCCGAGGCTGAGGAATAGGATGTCCACAGTGGGGATACCGAGGCATGGGGGACGCTGGGCGGCTGCTTAGGGGAAGGCAGTGAACCTCGGTCCTTATACACTGCGTGGGGGGAGGGGAACACACGAACTGCCTGTATTTTTAGTGAGGCTGTCTGTGTGAGTGACCTATGACCTTGTGAGTGGGAGCACTCTATGAGGTGACAGGAGTGGACGGGCGATCCCCCATTCACCGTGCCCCCCGTCCCCCTCCCCCCAGGTTACTCGGTGGCTGTCCTACACAGGACTGGTGGCCTTTCCTATGTGGCGGGGGCTCCGAAGCATCTTCACCATGGGGCAGTGTTTGAATCTTGGAAGGAGGGTCCTGAAGCTAGCTTCCTTCTAGTGTTGGAGGGCGACCAGGTACCTGGGGACACCCCTCTCCTTACACAGGGGACCCTGAGGAGCACAGACCTCAGGACACACTGTGGGTCAGAGGCCAGCCCGGCAGGCAGCACACTGACTTCTGGGCAGGGTTCTGGCGGTACTTAGGGGCTGGTGTGGACTCTGCATGGCTGCCCCCCTCCCCCCACACACACACTGTGGAGTAGCTAGCTCATGCGTTCTGGGGCTAATCAAAGGGTTGGGGTGTGTGTATCAAGTCCACCCAGAGAGCCTCGGAAGAAAGGCCTGGTGATCCACTTCTGAAAATTCAGCCATTGAAGGCCCTATGGAGCCCCGATCTGCTCCAAGCCCCAAGGGGTGGCCAGGAGTCAGAGCCGTCAGGTGGTAGAGGTGGGGCTGCTCACCACCACCCCTACACCTGGTCGACTCTGATGAGCAAGTTGCCCAGGTAGGACCAACCTCTGGTGGTCCTGGCAGAGTAGAGATTGAGCCCCCTGTGAGGAGGGGAGAGACCCTCCTGTTGGACCTAGTCCCCCCTCGGCTGTAGATGGGGTCCTATTTTGGCTCCGAGCTGTGCCCTGTGGACATCGACATGGATGGGACCACGGACTTCTTGCTGGTGGCCGCTCCGTTTTACCACGTCCTTGGGGAAGAAGGCAGAGTCTACATGTACCGCGTGAATCAGCAGGTGGGAGCGCTGCTGACCCACAGGCCCTCAGCCAGCAGAGCTGGCCCTGCCCCTGCCCCAGAAGGCCATGGGGGTGGGAGGGGCTTCTGGGTGGAAAGGTGGGTGGATATCCAAAAGCAGTAGGGTAGCTTTCTTTCTCCTCCCTTCTCCCCACCTTCCTCAACCAAGCCTTGATGCTCACGCTTAAGGCTGCATGTTTGCCCATGAGCGCCTTCATTTCTTGCAGTATGTGCAGGAGAAAATGGCCATCCCATTCTACATATGAAAAAACTGAGACCTATTGATGTACAGGCTTGCTCAAGCTTATATAGCAGATCTGATAGAACCAAGACCAGATGGAATCTGTGCCTCCCAATGGCCATCCAGTGCCCCTACCCTGGGACAGGGAGCAGAAGGGGCAGGCTCTGGGTCCTGACCTGCAAGTCAGGAGGAGCCCTGTCACCAGCTCACTGTGTGACCGTGGGCAGGCCCCTTGCCTTAGATTCCCCACTAGACAATGAGCCCAGTGTGTGGGTCTCCTGGGTGGACACGGGGTGGGTGGCCCACACCCTTCTTCTGAGGGCTGAGCAGCTGTCTGTTTTACAGGCAGGGTCTTTCTCCTTGGCACACGTGCTGAGTGGACACCCCGGGTTCAAAGATGCCCGGTTTGGCTTTGCCATGGCGGCTCTTGGGGACATCAGTCAGGATAAGTTCACAGATGTGGCCATCGGGGCCCCCCTGGAGGGTTTCAGCGCTGAGGATGGCGCCAGCTTCGGCAGCGTGTACATCTACAATGGGCACCAGGACGGCCTCTCCGCCCAGCCCTCGCAGGTGAGCCCACCTTGAAGGTAAACCCGCCTGAAGGTGAGTCGTGGGGCTTCACAGTGCTCACTCCCCTTGCCTGTATCCTGGGGTTCTTGCCTCCCCCAGTTACAGGGCTGCAGCCTGAGCCAGCTCCAGGCCCCAGTGCGGGCACGCCTGAGGGGGGGCACCCCCCCCCCCAGATTCTTCAGCATTCCCAACACTGGGCCTGCCCCAGGTCTCTCATCCTCTCTTTCTGCCCTTCTCTGGCTCCTGATCCCACCTAGCCCCTCCAAGCATTAACTGACCTGTGGGGGTCCACTGGCGAATTCTCACGGGGCATCTTTTCTGGGCTCTCTCAAGTACCCCAGCCTCAAACTGCGTGCCTCGGGAAACTCTGGAAACACTCCGTGGCCCACTCTCACCCAGCAGAGCCTCCTCCCCCTGCCCCGACCCCAGACTTGCTGCCCATCTGCAGCCCCTCTCCCTCCACCACCCAGACGGGGACCCTTGGGTAGCTCAGCCCGCCCGCCCCCCTCAGTCTACACAGCTGGGCAGACCCAGGTCCTAAAGATGCTACTTTCTCCTCTCTCCCCAATCCAGCCCCTCCTTCTCACCCCCCTCCACTGCCCTCCCCTGGCCTGCCCCCTTCCCTTAGCCTCACCAGCACCTTCAGTGCAATTTTGTGATCATGGTACATCTTCAAAAGGAGCCCGCCCACTCCATGTCCATGTCCAGTCAGTCTGGGGACAACTCAAATGCCCCCTGCCACCCAGGCTGCTCCTGATGTCCTGGCTGGTTCCTCAGAGGGCCCTCCCCTTTCCTGACTTCCTTTCTCACTTCTCTCACCATTACCCCCCACCCCACCCTGATTTCAAGTCCCCCCCACTCCACCCACTACCCCCTCACCCCCACCTTAAGGCCCCTTTCAAAGCCAAGTGCCTTTGGGAAATCTTGCCTTTCCCCTCCCAGTAGGTGGATAGAGGGCTTCCCCAGGGTGGGGACCTTGCCTCATCGA
>NW_022105908.1:24498497-24512923 GCF_000313985.2 Echinops telfairi
CCCCTTGTGTTTCTCCTGTCACAGAGGATCAGAGCCTCGCAGGTGGATGTAGGACTCCGCTACTTCGGCATGTCCCTGTCTGGAGGCTTGGACATCAGCAGTGACGGCCTTGTTGACATCACTGTGGGCACTCTAGGCCAAGCGGCCGTGCTCCGGTAGGGGTCTGCTCTGCCTTCTGTTGTTCCTGGCCTCAGCCTCGCCCATTTTCTCCGCTTTACCTGCCCCCCTTGCAAACACCAGGCCCTGGTGGGAGGAAGTGCAGTGAGTTAGGGCACATCTGGGTGAGAACCTCAGCGCTCTTCTAAGGCCGGGCCTGCAGGCAGGTTCTTGAACTCTTCTAGGTCTCAGTGGCATCGTGGTTACAAGTTGGGCTGCTAACCTCAAGGTCAGCTGTTCAAATCCACCAGCTGCTCCTCAGAAGAAAGAGGAGGCTTTCTACCTCTGTAAAGAGTGTCAGCCTTGGAACACCCCCTCCTCCCCAAGGGACAGTTCTACCCTGTCCTATAAGGTCACTGTAAGTTGGCATTGACTTGATGACGGTGAGTTTTGGTGAGGTCTCAGTGGTCTCCCCTCTACAGAGAAGCGATGACAGCCACTCCCCGCTCCCGCCCCCCCAATCCCCGGGCCGAGCATGGAGCATCAAGTGAGGAGACAGATGCCAAGTCTTTAATACAAATGTTAGCGCTGGTGATGATGATGATGATGAAGAATTTCAGTTTCTGTCCTCCATCCCTAATGAACAACCAAGTCCCGTACAGGGATCTCCCATGTCCGCTCCACACCTCTCCGGACAGCTGCGCACGGGCATCTCAAAGCTCACAAGTCTATAATGTATGCTGACTCTCTGGTACCCCTCATGTCCACAGAGTCCAGGGGGCTTTAGCGCCTCATTGGTGCCTCTTTTTCCTTCCTCCATGTATTAGTCTGGGTACTTTAAAGAAACAAATCCACAGAAACACATGTATAAGAGAGAGTTTTATATAAAGGTTAAGTGTGCATCAAGAAAACATCCCAACCCAGTGCTGCCCAAGCCCACAAGTCCAACATTAACCCATTAACCCATATGTCCAACAAAAATCCACAAAGTCCTCCTCCACCTCACAAAACAGACACAATGATGCCGGCTGCAGGAGGAAAGCTGAGTCAGTGAATGTGTAAACATCTCAGCGCTGGCAGGGGTCTCCATACGGCTGCTCCAGCACCAGGGCTGCATCTGGGTGTGGCTTCTCCTTGGGGATGTCTTGCAGGAAGTCAGCCTTGCAAGCTGAAGCAGGGAACTGCTAAGGCAGCTGCATCCTGGTGCGACCGTCAGAAAGCAAGAGACCCTAGAACTAGAAAGGCGAGGCTCACCGAGCCATTTATCTTTCCGCCCTTCAATTAACCCCACATGTATGTATTGGCCAGGTTGGCACAATAAACTAACTGACTCACTCTACCACCCCACCAACAAGGTTTTCTTGGGCCTGCCTCGAAAACGCCTCAGAGTCCACCCCAATTCTCTCCGTTGCTGCTACCCCTGTGCAGTACAAGACCCAGAGTCTCCGTCTAAACCACCAGTATGGACAGTCTTCCTGGGTCCCCTCCTGGGCTCCATTCTCCACAGGGCCGAGAACAACCCCTTCACTTTACTGCAGCAAACCCCACGGTGGCTCTCAGTGGGGAGGAAAGCCCTACCTCTCTCCCCGGCCTCTCTCCCCGCCTCTCATAACTGCCTTCTCTCTAGGATTTTTCTCCAGCTGCATTGACCCTGCTGTGTGCCGACCAAGCCAAGTCACCCTGCCTGGTCCAGGCCCTGTCTTCTAGCCGTTCTCGCTGCCTAAAATGCTCTCCTCCTGGATTGCCACCTGGCTGGCTCTTTCTTGTTTGCAGAAAGAACTTAAATGCCTGCTCATCACCCACTTTAAGTAGCCACCCCCCCCCGGCCCCCGTCTCTACTACCCTATACTACTTTCTTTTCATTAGCACTAGCACCGAGTGGATTTGGCTTCCTGAGGATCCTGTGTCTCAGAGTCCAGCTGGGCTCCCTCGGGTTTTAAGTGGCGGAGATCTTTTGGAAACCAGTCACCAGGCCTTTCTTCTACAGCTCTTCTGGGTGCATTTGAACTGCTGACAGTTCAGTAGGGAGATGCGTACTGACCAACAGTATCTGCCACCCAGGGAAGAAGTCCAGCCAGAATGCCCCTTTGAGGCAAGGATGGCCTCCTTGTCTCACGTCCTCTGGACATGTTATCAGGAGAGACCAGTCTCTAATGGAGGGCACTACTGGTGTAATGTGGCTGCACCAATGGCCTCAGACATGAGGCCCATGTGAGGGTGACACAGGACCGGGCAGCGCCTCGCTCTGTTGTACCCGGGGGCCGCAGCGAGTCAGAACAGACTCTGTGGCACCCACCACCATCAGCAAGCCCCCCAGGGCCGCCATAGTGGTGCCAGCATGTGGCATTTCTGGTTATATTTCCTTTGTTCGCTTGCTGTCTCACTCTCCGGCTCGAGTGGGGACATAGCTCTTTCTCGCTGTAGAGTAGGATTCAGAACAGCACCTGGCAGAGTGGAGAGGAATATATAACCAGTCAAGCGCTGACCTGGTCACTGCTCACGGTCCTCTTGCTCTTGTTTTAGCTCCAAGCCTGTGGTTCGCCTGAAGGTGTCCATGAACTTCAGCCCCAAGGCCCTGCCCGTTGGCTTCAAAGGCCAGGTGACTGCGAATCTGTGCTTTGAAACCAGCCCTGGAACCCCAGCCACTGAGACAGGTAACAGGCAGCCTAGCCGGCCCACCCCTGTTTCGGTCGTCCCTGGTTGGGTGCTGTGGTGAAAGAGGGTGGCGTAAGCCTGGCGTGGGTGTTGTGAGGGCTGCATGCTTACAATCCTTCAGTATCAGGCTGGACGCCGCGGTGTCGGTGCCGCCTCGTAGCAACCCTGTTGGCCCCAGAACGGAAGAAACCCTGCCCAGGCTTGCCAGGTGTGCGCTGTCTCAGGAAAGGGTGCTCTGATGTAGAGTTCACCCTCGGAAGCGATGTCTCGGAGCCGGTTGAGAACAGGGTGGCTTCCTTGGCGCTGAAGGGCTGAGCTTCTGAGAGAAGACCCAGAGCAGGCAGCCATTTCTCCCGTGACCTGGACCCACCCACGAGTGGAGTGTGCGTGCCCGAGAGTAGGGGTTCCCGAGAAGGGTCCTGTCTGCCTTTTCTCTGGTTTATGCCTTCCCCCTTTCTCCCTCCCTCCTTCTAGTCTGCCTGGCCCAGAGTGTGTGGGGTGATGGTGGGAGGTGCATTGGGGTTCTAACTCATAGCGACCCATAGCACCGCAGAACGAAACACCGCCGGTCCTGCGCCCCCTCACCGTGGCTGCGATGTTTGAGCCCATTGTCGCGGCCACTGCCAATCCCTCTTGTCGAGGGTCTGCCTCTTGTCGCTGACCCTCTGCTTTCCCAAGCGCGATGTCTGGGCTCCTCTCCAGGCCCCAGTCTCTCCCGCGGACATGTCTAATATGCGGTACATAAGCCGGAGTCTTGTCATCCTTGCTGCCAAGGAGCGTTCTGCCTGTTTCTCCCAAGACAGATTGGCTTGTTCTTTTGGTTGCCCGCGATACTTGCAGCATTCTTCGCCTGCACTGTAATTCGAATGCGTGCATTTTAATTCCTTCTTCGGCCTTCCTTATCCAATGTCCAGTGTAATTGAGCACATGATGACTTGGGTCAGGGCACCTGAGTCCTCCACGTGACGCTCTTGCTTTTCGACCCCGCAGAGGGGTCTGGTGCTACCCACTGACCCGGTGCAATCTGGTCCCTCCGGCTGCCGAGAGCACTGAGTGTGGGTCCAGGCGGGCGACGAAAAACTGCCAGAGGCCTGGCCTCACTTCCTCACCCCCTTGCTCAACACTCATCAGAGGCCGTGTACAGCAGGCTGAGGGCGGGGCTGACTTTCACAGCCCAGGAATTGACCGGCTACCCAAGAACCCGCCCCCGCCCCCCCCAGATGAACCCCTCGGCGACAGTCCCCAAGGCTTAATCTCACGGTTCCTGTGATTCCAGAGAGACTGCTCTGCTTCCCAAAGCTTAGAGAGCCCTTGCCCACGTGGGTGACTTTAGCTCAGAAGGAAGTTGTTGTTAAGTCCAGGGCTAGAAAAAATAAAAGAACTATCAGTTCCAGCTGTTTAGACGGCAAGATCCAGGTTGTTATTTCAGCTGCTGAGTGACTGTGTGATGTTAAACAGGTCTCTCTGGGCCCCGGTGTCTATTTTGATCACTAAGAGGTTGGCCTAGATAATCCCCAAGGTGCTCCCAGCGCTGCCACCCTCAGGTTTCCCTCTCTGTTCCCTGAGATCTTCCTCCTGTTTAGTTCCCTCCATGCCACCCTCCTCCCTAAGTCCTCCTCCCATCGGGAAGGCTGACCCCCACCCGGGCTGCATTTGCTAGGTCATGAGGGACTAGGTGCCAGAGACCACAAGGAAGTACCTTTGAAAGGAAGAAGCTCAGGGGTCCAGCCTCTAAGAGGCCGTTCAAGGGGCACTCCCGGGGCACTCAGGCAGGCTGGGGGCCCTTTGCTGGGGCTTGCCCATCCCAGCTTTGCCAGGAAGGCCTCAGCGATGTATCTCTTCCTAGGCCTCAGGGGCACAGCCCTCAACTTCACGTTGGACGTGGACGTGACGAAGCAGTGGAAAAGGCTGAAGTGCCCTCACGAGAAGGCGTGTCTGAGCATCCTGAGGGAGTGGAGCAGCCCTTCCAGTCTCTGTGAGCCCCTCTTGCTCCTCCCCGAGCAGGGAGAGGTAAGTGGAGGCATTCCAGGGTCGTCACAGGGAAAGGATCTGAGGTGTGTGCCAAGAAGGAAACATGCCCGCATAGAAGCCAAGCAGGGGGAATCCGGGCGAGAGACCAAGAGCCTGGTAGAAGCCCGGGAGATGGAGGTGGTTATACCGGAAATCCAAGCAATGAAGCGGCACACTGGAAATGTGGGCAAAGGGAGAAACACTGTACTCGCTGGCATTGTCCGTGGTCAGGAATCCCGCAGGACAGGGGCCCCTTCGTCCAGTGAGCAGTGGGGCGGAGAGCCCTGCCAGGGTCCAGCGGGAGCAATTAAAAGGAGGACAGAGGAGACCCAGGCTGTCTCTCGGAGCTCTGTTCTCCTGGCACCGGTGCTCAGGACCCGAACGAGGTCTTCGCCAGGACCGAGAGAGAGCCACACAGCACCTAGCACTTGGAACAACAAACACCACTCATTCCAATAGACAAGCCCATTCCTACACATCTGTTTCTGAGGTGAAATTGGATTTAAGAATTGAATTTGTTCATTGGATGAAGAAAGAGTTGCTGGCCCAGCGGTTCTCAACCTGTGGGCCGCGACCCCTTTGGGGATCAAATGACCCATTCACAGGGGTCACCCGATTCATAATAGCAGCAAAATTATAGTTATGAAGTAGCAATGCAAATAATTTTATGGTTGGGAGTCACCACAACATGAGGAGCTGTATTAAAGGGTCGCGGCATTAGGAAGGTTGAGAACCACTGGCCAATGGCCTTCCTTAAATATAAGCATAACTATATATTGCAACAGAGAATCATGCTCACCTCTCCCCAGACATTCAAAGCTCCTGTCATGGCGAGAAGGTTCACTGGGGCAAAGAGAATGGCAAATGGCGTCTAAGTGAGCTCTTTATGAGGAGCCCTGGTGGTGGCATGGGGGCACGATGGGCTGAGGAGCAGTCCCAAGGCCAGCAGCTTGAAACCAACAGCTGCCCCATGGTCTAAAGACAAGACTTGCTACCCCATGAGAGTCACAGCCTTGGGGACCCCTGGGGCAGTCCCCCCTCTTCTACAGAGTTGCTGTGAGTCGGAATTCACTCAATGGCAGTGAGTTGTTTGTGGGGAGGGGTTGGAACAACAGTTCAAGGAGCGGCGCCCTGGCGACGCTGTTAGGTAAGCATTGGGCCGCTAACCATGAGGTTGGTGGTTGGAGCCCAGCAGACCCTCTGTGTGAGAAAGACGAGGCTCTCCTGGTCCAGTAAAGACTTACAGCTTTGAGAACCCCATACAGAGTGTCTAGGACCCAGAAGCAACTCAGAATCGACAGGAGTGTTCATGGAAGAATTCCATTATCTTTCTGCCTCATGAACTTTTGGAAGTCCCCTTGTATGTCATCATGGTGCTTTGGGAAAGATCTCAGTGAAACATGCATGTGACCCTGACTCTTCCCTGCACTGGCTCCCTCTCGCCCTGCGATGAAGGCTATGCCAGTTTTAAACTCCTGGCCATCAGAATCCCTCTTTGGACTACTGCAGACAAAGGAAGATTTCTCCCAAAAGTTCAGGAAGGCTTGATTGAAGGAAGTTTCCTTTCAGCCGGGCTTGCTTGGAAGGCACCTAGGCTGTCAGATTCCCCGATTGTATCGTTCGCTTCTTGTTGCGATGACATTGATGTGGAAAGTGTCCTCCTTGCCCCTTTTCTCTCCGTCTCTGGTGCTGCCTTCCATGGTGGCCCTGCATGCAGCTCCCCGAGGAAGACTACTTCTCCAACATCAGTATCAAGGTCAGCTACCAACTCCAGACCCTGCAGGCTGACAGGCACCACCCTCAGGCCCTCCTGGATCACTACACTGAGCCCTGGGCCATCTTCCAGGTGACTGGGACCCCGACAAGGATGCCACCCACCACACTGCCATCCCCACCACAAACACCTCCTTCCCTAAGTTAGAAACTGTGAAGGGGGTGGGGGCTCCAGACAGTAGCCAGGCCTCTTCCTATATAGATGGTGAAACTGAGTCCCAGAGAAGACGGTAACTTTCCCAGGGCCTCTCTGATTGGTAACAGAGGTCTCCAGACCCCTGTCCAGGGTCAGTTCCTTTACATTTGCAAGAAGGACTTGTTACCTGTGTAACAGGTGTATACCAGGATGGTCACTTAGCAAAGTAGGAGGGTGGGGAGGTCACTCATGATGTGGAGGTGTGGATCCCATGTGGGGCGGGCTGGCTTGCCCTGCTCTACAGAAAAGATGCCCTCTGGTACTCTTGCCTGTCTGGGCCTTTCCCAGAGCCTTTCTCCCATGCCTGTCCGTGCAGCTGAGACAGGCAGGCAGTGACACAAGAATCCTCACTCATTACCGTGGGAGAGATAAACAGTCAGGGTGCCCGAGCCTGTGGCACCTACGCCGATTCTGTTCCCCCCTGGCTGTTCTCCCATACTGCTCTCAGTCTCCATCCAGAGGCCCTCACAGAGTCCAGCAAAAGCAGCTGGAACAAAGAAGTGACGTGAGGGTCAAAAGTCATGATCATCCCTTGGAATGAATTGAGTCTCAAAAGAAAAGAAAGGAAAAAGGCAAAGGTAGTCCATGCTGGCACAGACGATCTTGAGTTAACATACGTATGTACTTAAGGTAATCATAGGACACGCGTGGCTGTCCAATATGCTTACCAAAATGCACCATAGTAATGATACTAATTTCATCGCCAAAAACTAGATCAGGTTTAAATTTCGATTAAAAAATGTAAAAAGCACCTGCGCTCTAATAGCCACGATGCCAGTAAGTGTGGGGAGAAGAGCTAGAGGACTGGCATCAATCATCTGGGTAACCCCACTCCCTCAAGCCCATGTGCCCAGGAAAAGGGGAGCGGCGTTCCCTGGGAGTGAAGATCGTCATCTTAATTTCGAAGGTGAAGAGATCTGTTTTCAAAGTGGTTCTTTCTGGTATTGACAGCACGTTAGATGATGCAGAACAGATGGGAGAGCTCAGGAAGGTTGGGCGGTAAGGAGATTATCGCGAATTATACATGCGTCCGTTTCGAGTGGTTTCTTATTTAGGGAATAGTTGATTTCCTGAAGAGTTACAAGAATGGCACACGGAGTCCCACACACCCTTTACCAGATTCTCGCAGCCTTAGCATTTTGCTGCTTTTGCTTGACCGTTGCCCCCTTCTCGCCCTTCCGCCTCCTCTCAGTGTCACCTAGACACATGTATGTGCATAGGAGTCCTGGTGGTGTAGTGGTTATGCATGGGGCTGTAATCCACATGGGTGATAGTTTGAAACCACCTGCAGCTCCCTGGGATAAAGACTGGGCTTTCTACTCCTATAAACAGTTAGTCTCAGAAACCCTGGGCTTTCTACTCCTTTAAACAGCTAGTCTCAGCAACCCGCAAGGGGGTCACTGTGAATCAGCATCGACTGGAAGGTAGTGAGGGGCTCCAAGAAGTTCATGGAAAAATGGATTTTCTAGGTCAATAATGATAAGGTTTATTATAACACAGTTTTGAGGTTGTCCTGTCTTCAAACATTATTCCGTATTCAGTCAAAATATTATCTGGATTTTCAACATTATTATGGCAAAATGAAATGAAACTACTTGATATAGTTCAACTCTCTGTAGTCTTTGTAACTCCACCAAATTACTGCAAATCATCAGTGTTTCCATTTCACTGGGTAAAAGCGAGTCCTCTCAGAAGGAGAAGGAGAACCTCACCACCACCAGGAAAGAAGAGCCGCTGGCAGAGTGTGTTTGAGAATCTGAGTGGAGAAGTGGTGGTGACAGCAGAGGTGCCAGAGAGCACAACACTCAAACCAGACAGAGTGGCAGGGTTCCCAGCCAAGAGAAGCAGTGCCTATGTGCCCATGTGCCTACAGGCAGGAGGTTGGCTTGCAGAGGGGGTGCCCTTTGGGTATTTACCAGGGCTAAAGTTGCTTTGTAACACTCGCCCAAGGAGGGCAGAGACCAAGGAGTCAAAAACTGAGACAAGAGACTAGAGAGAGATGTGGCTGCCAGCATGGCTGAGAAGACATGCTATGAACAAAAGAACTGTATCAGTCTTTCTGTTACTAATTTCTAACCTGTTAACTTCCCTAATAAGCCACATAATCATGAAAAGAAAAAAGGACTTTTCCTCAAGCGTTTTGAAACCCCTTGATATATTATTTTTTTAAAATAATTTTATTGGGGGCTCGTACAGCTCATCACAATCCATGCATACATCCATTGTACCAAGTACACTGGATATATTATTTTTTGAACCATCTGCAAGTCAGTTATAGATAGCATGCCTCTTGGCCCCCTAAATTCTTCAGTCTACAGTTCCTAAAACTTAAAGAAAGTTTCTTATATAACCTAAGAAAAATGATCCAAACCAGGAAATTATAACAGGGATAAAATACTATTATCTAATTCACAGACTTTACTTAAATTTTTCCAATTGCCCTACTAGAGGTAGGGGTGACCATGTTGAGAGCTCCATGAGTAATTGCTAGGTTGGGGCATTGGGAGGATGAGTGGGGGGGCGGGGTCTGAGAAGCATATTAAGGCCTCACAGCACCCCAAGGCTCTGTTTCAGCATGTGGGCCAACTTTTCTTTGTGTTTGTTCCACCCTGCCCTCCCATCTGCGCCACTGGCTGCCACAACTTGCGACCTGACACCCCGGCCACACTAACTGTACTGTTTGTCCTGCCTGTGATTCGAGGTTGTAGCACGGACTGCAGCACTACCTGAGTCACCGGCAGAGTCTGAGTGGTCTGGGGATCCAGCCAGCTTGGTCCATACAACCGATGCTGCTCAAATAACCCTCATCCTGCAACTATGAAGTGCCCCAACCCCCCAACAGCACCACCGGGGAGAATGTGAGAAGCCCGTAGATCCAGCAGACTCAATTGATGCCACCCACACAACTCATGTCATCCTCAAGATGTGGCTGCAGAAAGGTCCACCCTTTGCCCACAATGCTTATGGGGCCTGAGTGGCCTGTAGATCCGTCCCACCCAATCCCAGCAGCAGAGGCTTGCATCTGCAATGGGTCCCACCCGTCTGCCAGCACTGCCTGTGCAGCCTGAGCTGCCTGTGGCTAGAGGCCCCGGCCGGTGCAGGCTGAGCCAACCACACTGCCTCTGCAGCTTGTGACTCGCGCCTACGGCTCATTCTGCACTGCCCACTTGGGGCACCAGCGCCACCAGCTTCACGCAGCCCTGGCCACCTCAGTCCAAAATGCAGAACTGCTTTTACCAAACACAGACCCAATCAGCCCTGTCACCAGTGCTGTATGCACTGCACTTAATGTACCACCTCCAGTGCCACCAAAATGCCACGCAAACAACTCACATCAGCAGTCACTACCAGAAAGCAAGAAAAACAAATCCCAATGTCTGAAGAGGATCTGAACCTAGAGACATATATAGAAGAAGCAGACATTGAACCACCACAGGAAGACATTTTCAATGTTGCTTAGAGTCATACAGGATATGAGGGAATAAATACAGAAAAAGGATGGAACATGGAATAGAGTCCACATACCAAATGGAAATACAAGAGTTAAGGGATGAGGCAGTAGAAGCAAAATGGTAAAAGACATCACCAACAGGCTGGAAGAAGCAGAAAATCATATCAGGAACAGTAGAAGATATCCAAGCAGAATTTAACAAACATGAAAGACAATCAAAGAAGGTAATTAAAGAAGCTGAAGAAAACCTGAGAACAATGAGTGATGTTATGAAGAGAAAAAATATTCAAATAATTGGGATACCAGAGCAAGACGTAATAAAGAAATCAACAATCAAAATAGCGAGGGAATTCCTGGGGCAAAACTTCCCCAATTTAATAAAGGAGGATAAGACAATTATCCAGGAAGCCAAGAGGACACCAATTACACTGAACCCCAAGAAGAACACATGAGGGCACATACTAGTCAAAATATCCGCCTTTGAGGAAAAGGAGAAAATCATAAGAGCAGCTAGAGAAAAAATGTAGTCACCTATGAGGGTCCTCAGGTAAGAATATGCTCAGAATTAGCAGAAACCAAGAAGAGAGATTTGAGTAGCATCTTCCGAAAGTTGAAGGAGAATAGCTGTATCTGTGAATCTTGCCAAACTCGCCATCAGAATAGAAGGTGAGATAACAGTTTTCTCAGATCAGGAAAAATTTAGAGAATGTGTTAAAAAGAAAACCCAGCACTACAAAAATTGCTTTCCAACTCACTTTGGACAGATGACCAACATCCACAGAACACAAACATGAGACAACCGCATAATGTAACACTATCCAGAAGTCAATGCACTGAAAGCAATGCCCAAGACGTCTTGGACCCAATGGTGAAAAGCAGGCAAGAATGAGTCCCCCACATACACAACACACAGCTAAGGAGGGAGGTAGGAAAATACTTCTCACAAAAGGTACGAGATGACAGCAAAGTATTCACAGATGGATGTAATTACTCTGAACATCAGTGGTCTGAACTCAGCTATTAAAAGACAAAGACTAACAGACCAGATTAGGAAACAAAACCCATCGATCTGTTGTCTGCAAAAGACACATCTCAAATTTACAGACAAAAACAGGTTGAGGATCAAAGGATGGCAAAAAATATATCAAGCAAATGGCAATCTTAAAAAAGCAGGACTTGCAATTCTAATCTCCGACAAAATCAATCTCAAGGTGCATGACATAACTGGAGATGAGTATGGGCACTACATAATGATCAAGGGATCAGTAGACTCAGAGCCAGTGAGCATAATAAACATAAACATGCCCAATGAGAGACCTGTGGAATTTGTTGAATCAAATCCTTCAAAAGATGAAAAAAGAAATCACAGGATCAACAATCATAGTAGCAGACATCAATACACCACTCTCCAAGAAAGACAAATCAGCAGGAAAGAAGCTTAACAAGGAGGCTAACAGCACTAAACTCTACAATTAGACAACTTGACCTGATAGATATATTCAGAGCTCTTCACCTAACTGCAAAACAAAAACAAACCACATTTTTTTCAAGTTCACACAGCACATATTGAAAAATAGACCACATGCTGGAACACAAGTCAAGCTTGAGTAAATTCAAACATATAGAGGCCACATAGACTCTCTTCTCTGACCACTACACCAAAAAGCTGGAAATCAACAGAAGAAAGAACAAAAACACAAGGGCAAATACATGGAGGCTTAATAACTTACTTCTTCAAAAGGACTGTGTATTGGCCCAAATTAGAGATGAAATCAGGAAGTTTCTAGAAACTAATGAGAATGAGAATACAACACACCAGTACCTACAGGATATAGCAAAGGTAATTATCCGAGGATGCTTGCTAGTGATAAATGAGCATATGAAGGAGGAAGAGAGACTTATGGTGATGCCCTCTCACAAAACCTTCAGCAATTGGAAGAGTCAACAGAATAATCCAACTAATAGCAAAAGAGAGGAAATTATAAAAATCAGGGTGGAGAAAAGTGAGTGGGAAAACAAAAATCAATGGGGAAAAAATCAACTCAGTTTAAAGCTGGTTCTTTGAAAGGATTAACAGAATTGATCAACTGGTAGCAAACCTAACCAAAGATAGAAAGGGTCAGATGTCAATATCTAGGATGAGGGATGAAACGGGAAATTACAACAGACTTTAATGAAATGCAAAGACTAATTACACAGTACTATGAAGGACTGTACTCCTACAGATTGAACACTTGGAAGACATGGATAAAGACCTGGAAAAACAAACCCTCCCCAAATGATCTGATATGGATGTCAAGAACTTGAACAGACCTATAGCAAAAGAAGAAATGGATAAGGTAACCAAGGAACTAACAACAAAACAAAGGCCGAGCCCAGATGACTTTACAGGGGAATTCTACCAAGCATTCATGAAAGAGCTGACACCAACCCTACACCAGCTCTTCCAGAACACAGAAAACGACGGTAAACTCCCAGACACATTCCATGAAGCTAGCATCACACACTGGTACCAAACCCGGGCAAGGATCCCACAAGAATAGAGAATGCCAGGCTCATATCTCAAATGAACATAGATGCAAAAACCCTTAACAAAATCTTGACCAATAGAATACAAAAGAATATAAAGAAAATAATCCATCGTGACTAAGTGGGATTCATACCAGGATGCAGGGATGGCTCAACATCTAAAAAGCTGTCAACATGATCCATCACATTGACAAGAAAAAGGACAAGAACCACGTGATAATATCAATAGACGCAGAAAAAGCCTTTGACAACATGCAATACTCATTCCTAATAAAGACACTCAAGAAGATAGGATTGGAAGGAAATTATCTCAATATAATAAAAGGTATATATGAAAAACCAACAGCCAGCATTACAATCTATGGAAAAAAGATGAAAACATTCCAACTGAAAAAGGGGACCCAACAAGAATGCCCCTTGTTCGCAATTTGATTCAATATTATCCTAAAGGTCCTAGGTGTACTTCTGAGGAAACAAGTGAAGTTATCGCTATTTGCAGATGATATGATTCTATATATTGAGCACACCCCAAAGGCTCCACAGTAGGATGGCTGGAGTCATGAGCAGAATATGGTTGAATGGCAGGATATAAGATCAACAAGCAGAAGTCAATTGGATTGCTATAGACCACTGATGGGATTACAGTAAAAGAGATCAAGAAGATAGTCAAGCATAAATTGAAATATCTAGGGATAAACTTAACCAAAAAAACCCCAAAAGATCAAAGATCTGTATTAGGAAAACTACAGAATGTTATTACAAGAAACCAAAAGGGAACTTCACAAATGGAAGAATATCTTATGATCATGGATGGGAAGACTCAATATTGCAAAGATGTCAATCCTACCTAAGGCACTATATAAATTCAATGCAATCCCAATACAAATTCCAGCATCATTTTTCAAATACATGAAAATCAGAGTACCAACTTTGTATGGAAATGGAAAAGGCCCAGAATTGGCAAAGAACTCCTCAAGAAGAAGAACAAAGTGGGCGGTTTGCACTACCTGACTTTAAAGCTTATTAGACAGCCACAGTTGTCAAAACAGCATGCTACTGGTATCATGATAGACACTCGGACCAATGGATACGAACAGAAAATCCAGAAATAAAAACAGCAGCATACAGACACCTGATCTTTGACAAGAGCCCCAAATTATCAAATGGGAAGCACATGCCCTTTTTAACAAATAGTGCTAGGAAAACTGGATATCAGCCTGCAGAAAAAAGAAACAAGACCCTTACCTCACTCCATACACAAAAACAATTTCAAGATGGATCACAGACCTCGAGGTACAACCCAAATGATCAGGATCATCAATGAAAAAAATTGGGACATAGCTAAGAACCTTAGCGCAGGAATACATGGGCTATCAGTAATACTGAAGGATACTCACCCAGAGGAAGATAAGATAGACATGTGGGACACACTAAAGATAAAACACTTGTGTACAAGGCAAGTCTACATCAAGAGAGTAATAAGAGAGCCAACACACTGGGGAAAGATATTTAGTACTGACATATCAGACAAAGGGCTTATTACTAAGATCTACAGAATCCTGTACGCTTACAACAAGAAATAAATGAACAGCTCACTGAGGAGGTGGGCAGAAGATTCGCACAGAAGATTCACAAAGGAGGAAACCCGAATGGCCAATAAGCATATGACAAAATGTTCCTGATCATTAGCCATCCGGGAAATGCAAACTAAGACAA
>NW_022105908.1:24513648-24515088 GCF_000313985.2 Echinops telfairi
CAGGGCACTATCCAACCCAAGGGGAGGGTGTTGCTTAAACCTCCACAGGAAAGGGAGAGCAAGAGGAGACCGCATTCTGGCGTGCCAGTCCACGAGGGCAGTGATCCTGCTCGGAGCAGCTCGTTCCCAGAGATGGCTGCAGGGCCGGCCTCAGCTTGAGACGTGACGGTCCTCTCCCTAGATGACATCTTTGCAGAGGACCGTTCTGAAGATACTGTTTGGGGAGAGTGGCCAGTCTGACCTGCCCACATGGGGCAAGCCAAGAGGGGAATGCAACGGGCCCGTGAAGGGGGTGAAGCCATGACGTCCCTGAGGAATCGCGATCATAGACTTCCGACTCGGGGCACCACTTGGCACCCCATCTGAACTGGTTGGGGGTTATCCACAGGGGGGCCACACTGAAAGTCTACAGCAGTGCTTCTCAACCTTGCTATGCTGTGACCCTTTAACACAGCTCCTCATGGTGTGGTGATGCCGTAGGTGGGCGTATCTGCATGTGGGCGGACCTGTCTGGAGACAAGTAGAGGAGCGGTGTCTCGGTTCCTAAGACCATCAGAAATAGGGTCTTAGACGACCCCTGTGAAAGGGTTGTCAACTCCCAAAGGGGTCACGACCCACAGGTTGAGAACCACTGGTCTAAGGCATAACTGATGTGGGGGTGGGGCACTAGAAAGCTCCATTCTTGACTTCGGGAATAACAACATGGACTTATAGGATGCTCGCCTATCAGACATGAATGCTGCTCTATGTCATGATCCCTGTTAGACTGGTGACTATCTGTATGGTTTTTTTAAAATTCAATTTTATTATTATTTGGTGTTTATCTATACAAGATATGCAGGATGGGCAATCTTACAGAGGCAGCAGATGGACTGACGGTTCCTGGGGGCCATGCGAGGGGAGGAGGTAGGGGGAGGTGAGTGGGGAGCCAACAATGATGGATGGTTATAGGGGAATAGTACATGTTCTAACAAGGACCGCGAGGAGTGCGTAGCTTTTCTGGTCATGTTTGATCAATCAAATTGTATCTGAGAGGAATTAAGCAATTATAATAGTGGGATGGGGGGGGGAGAAGGAAAAATAATATATATATGCATGTACATACAAAAGGGTAACCCCCAAAACTGGAAAAAAAGCTATGTTGGGTGGAGCTTTTGTAGTACGCATTTTTCCTACTAGGTGAGTGTGTTAGTCAGGGTTGACTAGAGAAACAAATTCATAGACACTCGTGTGTACGAAAGAGCTTTATATACAAGAGCAATTGAATGTTGAGAAAACATCCCAGCCCAGTCCAGATTAAGTCCATAATCCAATATTAGTCTATCTGTCCGATACCAATCTATAAATTCCTCTTCAGACTCATGCAACACATGCAATGATGCCAAATGCAGGAAGATCACAGGCCAGTGGGTGGAAAGTCTTGTGAATCCAGTGGTGGTG
>NW_022105908.1:24515787-24521128 GCF_000313985.2 Echinops telfairi
AGATAGGGGAGTTACCTGGACTATCTTGGAGCTCGGTTCAGCAAATTTTAACAGAAGATTTGGGGATGAGAAGGGTTGCTTCGAAATCTGTGCCTCAGGTTCTGACTGACCAGGAAAAAGAGCGTCGAGTGGAAACATGCCATGCTTTGAAAGAATAGCTCTGAAGCGACCCAGACTTTTTTTTGCAAGGTGGGCAAGGTGTGTTATTCTTACAACCGTAAGCAAACATCAGTCAAGCCAGTGGGAGATGCCATTGTTGCCCGATGAAGCACGTAACTATCCTCTAGTTCTTTAAGGTTTCCTCCCCTTACTGTTAAGGTCTTTATGTGCTATACCTCATTAATCATGTTAAGTTTCCACATGTTCATTTGTATATTTAATATTGCTCGGTGCATGATAGTCAAGACAGACGACCCCTCAGAGACAGCCACAAGAGTGATGGTCCCCCAGGGTACAGGAAGTGAGAGGGAGGGAAGGTGGGGGAGGGGGGAGTTGATGGCATTGATGGTTGTATAACCCCACCCAATGGGATTGAACGGCAGGACTGAAGGGAAGGAAAGGGATATATTGGAATAAGTAAAATATGTCAATAAATATATTGTATAAAAAGAGAAAATGGAACCCTGGTCCTGATCCCGCTCAGGATTATGGGTTGCATTTTGTTATTATTTATCTTGGAGATGTTAGTTGCCATTGAGTCAGTTCTGATGCCTGACGACCCAAAACTCCCTGCTACTGAGTCGGTTCTGATTCGTAATGTCTCCCATGTAGCCTTTTCAAGACTGAATCTTTACGGGAGTAAACGGTTTCTGTGTTTCTCTTGAGGAGCAGCTGGTGGGTTTGAACTGCCGGCCTTGCAGTTAGTTTATCCCAATGTACTTTAATTTGGAATAGTTCCTTAGTCTTTCTTTGCCTTTCACGGTATTTTTAAAGGATAAATCCCAGTTACTTTATGTATTTTAGATGGGATTTTAATCTGTTCTCGGTGAGTTTACACAGCAGATTAGACACTCCCATTGGACAATTTCTACGTACATTATTCCGTGACCTCTGTCGCCGTTGTCACAGTGGACCAACCTTCTCTTTCAGTCCATTTGATTTCCCTGCCCCCTGACCTGCTCTTTTTTGCTGTGGAGTAATTGTTGACCATTTGGTCTCCCACAAATGATTTAAAAAAATAGTTTCATTGACATGAAGCACACATCATGCACTTCAGTAGTTCAGTCATATGCAGAGAGCTGTGCAATCATCAGCTCAGCCAGTTCCAGAACAGTCTCTTCCTGCTTGTTCTCATTGTTATTAGTCCCCACTTCCCCTCAACCTCTCCTGCCGCACCCTCAATAAACCATTAACCCGCTTACTCTCTCTGTGGATTTACCTCTCCTGGATTTCTTATATGGAAAAACATACTGGAAAACCCAGCAGACAAACTACATCGATAACAGAATAAACCAGAGAAAAACCTCAAGTGAAAAGAAATCAGGAAATATTAAACATTAGAATGAATTTAAAATGAGTCAAAGGGGAGATCAAATGATAAGGTGTTCGATTTTAACCTAACTGGACCTACAACAATCCCCTTTTCAATGCTCTCTGTCTGGAAGCGAGGGGTTCACATCCCTGGTCTAGGTCAGCGGGGACCCTCTGGAAGCTTAATCCACGTGTATTTCCCCTGCACTTGTTTGCAGATGATTTTGTTGTTGGCTTTTTCGGGAAAAAAAAGCTTCATTGTGAATTAGATGAAGGTGTACAGATAAGCTCATAGTTTTACATTCAACAATCATATACATTTTGATTCCACTGTAAAGGAACACAGTACTCTTTATTGTAGGAGCTGCTCTGTTAGACAGCTAAAAAGTAACCTCAGAGACTAGTTTTGGTTCAAGGCGTCAAGAGTATTGCCCGACCATAGCTGGGGGAGTCCTTCAGTCTCAGCCAGTCCAGCGAGTCTGGACTTCTAAGAATTGGAGTCACACCAGCGATTGGATAGTCTGTTCCTTAGTTTCCATTTGACTCTTATTTAGTGGAATTTGTTGTGATTCAACTTTCATGTCGTGGGATTTGCCGTGATTCAACTCAAGTTCACGTTTGTGGCTAGACAAGAGATGCCGTGTCGGGGGCACCGTGCAGGGGACACACGGTGTTGCTTTTCCTGGCGTGAGGGCCTTCCCCTTTGGAGTGAACAAGTATCTGTCTGGGGAGCTGCTTTGAAAGCTGCCCATTTTAGCACCTGCGTATGCTGACGGCCTTCACCAACAATTACCACAATTACCACTGTGGCTTAGCAAAGAGGTCTCATGGAAATCCCACCCATGGTGAGGAGACGCTCTAGGGTGGAGCAGCCAGATGTGTCCAGAGAGCTGAGGTGAAAGGGAGCAGCCTACTCAGCTGGGCTAAACCCAAGACAACATGTGAAAATTGTTGACATGGCAAATATTTTGGTACTTGTATATGTACATGCAAATGCAAAAACAACAAACCAACCACCTACACCAAAGTATGACGGCTAGCAATGGACCCGACCCCTGACTTCTGCAGACTGCGTCTCCCTTCTCCAGGAAGGCGCGTGTCTCCCCAGCCCACAATGAAGCGGTCCTGTGTAAGTCTGCTGGGAACCGAAGGCAGAGAGGTTCTGCAGGTAGAGCACTGGCTCTGTTTCTGTGTTCGTCATAAAAAGCAGACCCCGCTCCCTGAAACAGCTTGATTCCTCAACCTGGACTGAGCCTTTAGGCCCAAATGTGACTCTATAGGTTAGTCTGTTCTTTGTAGGCAAGGTTGGCAGGGAACGATGCAACCTACAGAGAAGCCTGGCCCTAAGGGCGGAGGATCTCAGGGGCCGGGCCGACGGTATTTCATTAGATCTCGCCCTTCGTGGTCCTGCCTGCGTCTGAGAGGTCTAAAGCTTTACTTCATGTATCGCTCCTTCCCAAATGTGCTCCAGGTAGTGAGTTCTGTGTGTGTTGCTACTGAATTCCCTGGATGAGCCTGAGACAGGCACACTCCACTGATCTGGGAAGAGCAGCCATTTTTGATCCTGACCCCTGGAGTGCCTGCATTGTGGGGCCCAGCATGTCCTTTACCTTGACGACCTTCACAGGGTAGATCAGGGAATGTCAGTGCCCAGGCAGGTGCCGTCCAGTCCCAGCTTCCCCTCCCCTCTCCGTACTTGTCTTCTCAGAGTAAGCAGGCCCATGGGGTCTCTGAAGAACACTAGGGGTGGGAATGGCAGGAGCGGTGGTGGGTCCCAGGCTGATTCTGCCCTCTTTGTCTGCTTACAGCTGCCCCAGGAGAAGTCCTGCAAGAATGTGCTGTCTTGTGACGCTGAGTTACAGTTGGACATCACCGCCCATCCGTGAGTTGGATCCGGTCCTCACGGTTTCAGTAGTTAACGGAAGGCTTCGCCCGGAAGTGTTACCTGGGCAAGACCTTCCCCAGGGCTGATTGTTCCCTCCCTCCCACTCTCCCCTCAAAGCCCACAAAGGAGTTTCCCATTGATGATCTGAGTGCATCCTCAGCCACCCTGGGAGGGAAGCAGGGTAGGAAGTTGTGTTTCCTTTTTATAGACGAGGAAACTGAGGCTCAGTAGTTGTGGGGTCACAATGGCCACTTTAGAGACTTTAGACCCAGGTTTCTTGACATCACGGACGTTGGTCGCTCTTTTCCTCTCTCCCAGGGCCGCTTCTGTGGGAGGTGATTTCTTCGCCGGCTCACTTCCGGCCAGGTCCATTCATCTGTCCAATGTTTACTGAGCATCTACTCTGTACCGGGCACTGTTCTAGGCGCTGGAGATCCATCAACGGACAACACAGGCCAAACCCCTGCCCCTCTGGTGCTTTTAGGGAGAGAGGATGCGGCAGAAGTCAACGACAGAATACGTTGATGGGATGTCCTATATGGCAAACCAAGGCAGGGGAGGTGGGGGTGGAGGGGCCCATGGAGAGGCAGCAGTGGGGGAAAGTGCTCTGTGGATGTCGGAGGGGAGAGGAGACTGGGGCAATGCCTGGCAGGTGGGAGGAATGGCAGGGCACCGGTGTGGCTGGGAGAAGGAGTGGGGTGGGGAGGAGTAGAAAAATAGGTCCGGGAAGCAATGTTGGGGTGGGAAGTCTTACACGGGGCTTCCTAGGCCCTCCTTAAGGGCTTCTGCTGGGAGCTGGGGGGCCAAGAGGAATGGCATTTTAACAGAATCACTCTGGCTGCTCTGCTGAGGATCCAGTGTTCGGAAGCAGCATGGGGCCATTGTAATTGCTCAAGTGAGAGATGATGGTGGCTTGGGTCAGGGTGGTAGCTATAAAGCTGGCTGTCCAGGTTGACGTTAGAGCTGCCAGCATTTGCTGATAGATCGGACATGGGGAGTGAGAGAGAGAGGGTGTCCTCAAAGGTTACAGCCTAAGCAACTAGGACTGTGCTGTCCAATGAAGTGGCCACCAGCCAAATTTGGCTGATATTTAAATGAAGTAAGATGGAAGAAAGTGAAACGTTGTGGTGGTCAGCGGTCCGTCTCAAGTGCTCAGAACCCACGTCTGGCTTGAGGTATCGGACAGTGCGGCTACAGAATGTTCCCGTCGCTGCAGGAAGTTCTCGTGGACCATAGAGTTCTAGACTAATGGAGACATAAGTCATAGAACGGGGGAAGCCTTTGGTTTCAGGAAGGAGGGTGGCGACCAGGACTTTGGCTTTGGGTCTGTGTTTCTCTGAAGATGCCCCCCATCCACTAATTGTGTGTAGGAGCGACATGGTGCTGGTGATCATTAGCCGGACAAAGCTGGCATGGATGAGGAAGAATGCTGGTGCCCGAATCCTGGGAAGCCTTCACACAGGCGTGAGCAGGAACTGGGTTTCAGATGTGGCTGGCTTAAGGATGCCCTTTCTAATCACTGAGGACCCAATTCAAGGCATTCGAGTGGTTTGGAATGAAGCCTAACAAGCAGATGCAGCTGTTTCCAACAAGGAATTAATTATAGCCAAGCCTCGGAGGGCTCTAAATAGAGCACATGCAGATTGCTGCACACCGCCACCTAGTGGGCACAGCAGGCGCATCTCGTCTATTCAAAAGCGGCCACGGAGCCTATGGTCAGCACCCACCTGAACCTGTCCTCCGAAAGAACGCTCCGAGGCCCTCTCCCTGGAAGGTCGCATGTGATGCATTCAGGACCCTTTGAAATGGTCCCCCGGGGCTGCAGGTTAAGAATCCTTGCTAAATAGTCTCATAGCTCTCAGTTCTCTCTCCTGGGCTCTGGTCAAGCTAATGTGTGCTATCCAGAAGTCCCTGGCAGCTCCAACCCACACCGGAGAACAGGCCTGGAGGTCTGGTTCCTTGAAATCCCCGTGGAGCGGTTTTACT
>NW_022105908.1:24521431-24547070 GCF_000313985.2 Echinops telfairi
CTCTCTTTCCAATCAACGCACCCTCTTCTTAGCTGCCAGAGCCAATGGGAAACAAGAAAAAAGATGTTTCCTTGAAATACATCTTATTGAAAAGAAAACAAAACACCTATTTCTTCCCAGCACAGCACATTCCGTCTTGGGGTGTTTCTGATGGTTAGAACCTTTTCTTATTGTTGGGTTCAGTAACCACAATTGTACGGTTGAGATATATATATATAGATATATTATATTAAAGTCATCGAGAGCATGAGAGATAGAAGAGATATTACAATGATGCAGTCAGACACATTACATGGTAGCATTGCTCACCTCAGCCCCGCTTGGTGGTCCACGTGGAGGGAGAGAGGGGGAAGGGAAGGAGGACTGGAAGAGGAACAAGGGAGAGAGGATGGGAGAGGAGAGGGGGAAGAGAGACAAGTGACCAGGGAGAGCAGGAGAGATCTCGATTGCTAGCCCAGGCCTATATACCTTTGGGGGTGTGTGCAAGCCCACTAATTACAGGTAAAGACATATGTCACAGGAAGGGGTTGCACTATAGGTTATACAGCAATGAGAGGGGGTGGTGTAGGGACATACACGCAATAGGAAGAGGAGGGATTGGGGTATACATGTGACAAGACGGGGCGGATCCTAGATTTAGGATGGCAGCTTAACAGGGACCTGTTCTCTGGGTCTCCATAGGAACCATTATTAGTAGGGTGTAAACCCCACCTACAGGAACCAAGCTAATGGTCGCAAGCCTTAGCTCATTGTCCCCAGCAGCAGGGAGCAGGGCCCATCTCTGTGGTGGTGTGGTCTGACCTCCCCCCCCATTCAGAGTTTTCTTGAAGAGCTCAACTTCTGCGGCTGATCCTTCGTTCTGAGGCCTCCTTGGTCTGAAGGAAATAGTCCCACCTCCCCGAGTCTTCCTGGCTCCAGTCTAAATAGTGGTAGCCTTTCCATCGGAAGAAGGGTCTTTGTGATTTCTCGGATGGGAGGGCTGAGACCAAGAGAGGGGCAGCGCTATGAGGGCAGCACAGTGCCTGGCTCGGACACCACTGCTCTCTCCTAGCTGAGCAGAGCTGCGGAGAGAAGAGAAGACTATGTATAACTGAAGTTCGTGGTCCGATCAGAATCGAGACCTAATTCTCTCAAGGCCCCCCGTGGCTAGTAGACCTCGGGCAAGTTAGTCAGCCTCTCTAGACTGCCATGTACATGTAAGGCAGCGTCAGAGTAACTGTGCCATCCCATTGGCTTATGAGAAGGAATTGAGTGCACGAAGCCTTTAGCACAGGTCCTGGCACACGGTAGGCGCTACATGAAGAAGAAATGACAAGGCAGCCCTTGTCATCATTTCACAGGTCAGCTGAGGGAGCGTGGCAGTCCAGGTGTTTGCTTGCATGGAGGGGAAGCTGATCTAGGTGCAGTGTCTCCTTGAGGCCGCTTAGCTAAGAACTCCGTTGAGAGTGGGCTATTACATGGCATCGAACCCCTGCCTCCCCCCCCCCCACACACACACACTGGGTTAACCGGCAATATTTTTACTTATTCGTGCACCCTGTGCAGACAGGATTTGGTGATAGGTCTCACCAGTGAGCTGACTGTGCATATGAACATAACCAACCATGGAGAAGACTCCTACATGACAAACCTGACTTTGAAATACCCCACAAACTTACAGTTTAAAAGGATACAAAAGGTAATTCTGAGAACAACTTCCGAGCCATGCCACGCATGTCTGCCCCTCGCTGCTTCCTTTCTCTTTTACAGCAGTCTCCCGCCTCCAGCTTCATCCCGCCCCTGAATCCCCTCTGATCTGTCCATAGGTCATAGCCCCAATCATGCCATTCTTTGCTTCCAGAACTTCCCATCGTGCCCCTTTTATAGCCATTCCTTCCTGCCGACAGGTTTCCTTAACCAGGGTTCTGGGAGAGCAATAAACTTTAATGTCTGAAGGCATTGAGAGTAAAAATAAACTGGAGAGCTAAAAATCTGTCCCATTAGGCACCAGGTAGGTACCCCAAACCCAAGCCCAACTCACTGCCATGGTATGGATTCTAACTTATAACCCACTATCCCTCCAGGGCTCCTGGTGCTGGTCCCTGGGTCAGAATCCACTACACGGTAGTGGGTTTGGGTTGGGGCAAATTGGTTAAGCATTCAAATACCAGCTGAAAAGTTGGCGGTTCAAACTTATCCAGAGGCTCCCTGTGAGAGAGCCTTGTGATTCGCTTCCATAGCTTTGAAACACCCCCTCCCTCCCCAAACGTGAGGAAACCCCCAGTGGAGCAGTTCTGCTGTGTGCACACAGGGTTGTCACGAGTCTGACTAGCCAACAACTAGCCATAGTTGGAATGAAGATCTTTGTCCACTGGTATTCTCTGTACACAGGCCCTGTGCCTAAATGCTTCCGTGATCAACTTCTAAGCGCCCCTGTCCAGCTTGGGAAGAAGGAAGGCAGGGACCAAGTCGGCTTTCTGTGTTGTGTGGTGCCTGCCATGTGGGATCTCAGGGTGTGTGTGTTGGTGAGGCAACTGCTCCCTAAGAAGTGTCATCTTCTGTTCCCGCAGCCTTCTTCTCTAAATATCCAGTGTGATGACCCTAAGCCAGGTGCTTCTGCCCTGGTGATGAGCTGCAAGATTGGCCACCCCATATTCAAGAGGTCATCAAGCGTGAGTCTCTTTTGATTGGCTGGCTCTTCCATCTGCCCCGGAGTTGGTATCTTCTGGATCCCAGTGTGAATGCCTCACTTAGCTCCCTTGCACACACAGCTCTCTCCTGCACAACCCACAGCAGTACTCAGAACCCAGAAGGTTGTTCTGGGTGTAGGAAGCAGGGGAGCTAGGAGGTGAGTTCCCGATAGGCATAGACGAACCGGCTGAGCCTGGCCAATCAAGGGTTGGCGCTAACAGGGAAGCCGTGATAGCCAGAGTTCTTAGTCCAGAGGTGGGCCCTGATCCATCAAGTGCCTCTGTGCTGTTGGAAGCCCCTGGACTCTCTGGAGCAGTGTTTCCCACTGTGAGGTGGGAATAATGTTCTCTCTGTGCTTACACTTTGCTGGCCCTGAATGGCGCAGACCCACTCGTGAACGTGGAGATGTGCTGCAAAAATGAGAGGTCTACTTCGCTTCCGACGCTCCTTAGTGACTAGCAAGCAATCTGAGCTGAGTCGCACACAGGGAAAGCAAGTGACATCTGTTTCCCCTTGAAAACAGGCAGGCATCTTGGCGTTCTGGCAGCTGGAGGAGCATGCGTTTCCCAACCAGACGGCGGACATCGCGGTGACACTCACCAGGTGAGGGGCACCTGGGTGCACAGACAGGCACAGGCTGTGTGGCCCTGGGGCAAGTCTCCGTCCCTGTGTGTACTGAGAGCAAGGGCTCTCTTATGACCCCAGGAGGGAGTACTCCATCGAGAGTCGTCGTCCCCCTCCACTGGTTACTAAGGTGATCTCCTGCTGTGCCCTGGCCCAGTGGAGTGAGCCCCTTGGGGTGGGAAGCTAGTTTTAGTCCTGACGCATTGAACTCGCCGCAGCTGCCATTTGCAAAGCTTCCAGGTCTGGCAAGGAGGCCGGGAGTAATGTTGTGAAAAAGTTCTCAAATGGGGATTCTGGGGTTGCTGCTCATAACCAGCAGGTAGAGGCCGGGGAGGCTGCTGAACACCTGACAGGACAGCCTCCCTTCCTTCCCTCCCCATCAAAAACGACCTGCCCAAAATGTCCACGGTACCCAAGTTAGAAACCCCGGTGCAACCAATGCTTCTCCAAGTATGGTCTCTAGCCCACCTGCCTTAGCCCCCCCAGGGGGACTTGCAGAATGCAGGCCAGCTGGACCACAGCAGGGGAGTCCTGAGGTCCTGCACTTGAACACACGCGGGTGGACGTTCCTTTGTATCCCCACTGCTTGTCTCGGAGCAGCTTTCCTGTGCTGCCCCAGATGGCCCTGCGAGGCGAGGCCATGGCACAGGAGCCGATGTGAATGCACACAGCGCGAATGCTGGGCACCCACCGACACGCTTTATTTCCTAGTGCCAATGGAAGGTCGCCAGTTACGAAGAAAGAAGCCCTCACATTCAAGCGTGCCTTCATTGCGGCTCTTACCAAGTAAGTCCCTCTCAGGAGCCCCGGCGCAGGGCCTGCTCATGCCTGGGGCAGGTGCCTTGGGCTAGGATGGACATGAGTCTGGCTCTTCTTCGAGAGGAGGCTGCTTCGAACCAGCTCGAACAGTGACCTCTAGGGAAGCAGCAGGTGGGCCCCAGGACTCCATAAGGCGTAGCACTGGCTGTGAACCAAAAGGTACCCTGTTAAAACCTAGCAGCTTGTTCCTTCAAACATAAATGACAGCCTTGGGAGCCAGCCCCATGGGGCACTTCTACTCTGCCTTGTGGGCTCACTGTGAGTCCGAATTGACTTGGCAGTGCATCACAAGAAACCCCACAGGGATATCAAAGGAGGAGGAGTGCCAACTAGTCTAGAGGGCACCTACCATGGTGCATGGTGTTGCTAAGGAGAGAAGAGAAGGGGCTATGGGGTTGGGCAAAGCAGAGGCGCGGGGTGAGTAAGGCCATTTTGCAGCAATTTCCACAGTAGCTCAAACATGGAAACATCCCAAAACCCCAACTCTAGAGGAACGGACAAACAAGCTCTGGTGTATCCATACTATGGAATTTCATGCGTCAGTAAAACACAATGATCACTTTCTTAAACACTGCAAGACATGGAAGAAAACTAGACATTACCCTTCGCAAACTCAGTCAATCTTACAAAGATTCATATTTACTATCACTATTGTTATAAGGAAAAACAGTGAAGAAATGGGAGTTTAAATAGCAGTAGACAAGACTTTGACAACTACAGAGAGGCCAGGGACAGGGAAGGGACGGAGAGAGGAGAGGGATGGAGCAAGGTGTGGACGGAGGGGGTGTGGTCAAAAGACAACAAGGGAGGGCTTAACACAGACACACACAAAGATAAATAAATAAAATAGAAAACACTTCCAGCTCCCTCACCCCTCAGATCTCAATATTGGTCTGAGTGACTAAAAAAGGAGGAAAAGTAAAACTGGGGGGTGGGGGGGCATTCTGTGGCGTGATAGAGCCAGCCCAACTGCACAGAATTCAAATACCCGGCCTCATCCCCACTGCCCAACGGCCACTTTACATGTTGATGCCAGCTTTGGTTCCTCATAACTCCCTCGGTAACATGAGACTACGTCCTCTCCGTTGCAGACCGTCGGTGATGTACATGAACACAAGCCAGAGGCTTTCTGCGCACAAGGAGTTCCTCTTCAGTGTAAGTGTCTCCTCTGGAGCTTACCCCTGCAAAGCTACTGGTACCAAAGCAGCCCTGGATCGGACATCCCCTCCTCTGAATGCACTTTGCAGGTACATGGGGAAAATCGCTTTGGAGCCCAATTCCAGCTGCAAGTGTGTGTTCCACTCAAAATCCAAGGCCTTCAGGTTGCGAGAGTGAAGAATGTGACAAAGACGCAGGTACGCACGCGTGGTTCTTTATCACCACATCACTTCCTTGAGTGACTTGGGGAGGGCAAAGGTTATAAACCAGAGTTCTAGAAAAGGGATATGACCTCGATTAGCCATGGGCAAATCGGAGTCAATCAAATCACCAGTCACCTCCACGAGGACTTCCGACCACTCAGATCGTGGAGCCGCATGTCGCCCCTCGGTGAAAAAAGCAAACAGTCCAACCTTTTTAGTAGCCATGGAGACATTTATTTTTCCTGTTGAAAACAGATAAAATTCTGCTTTGCTGTGGAATTGGCAAATGCTTGATAGACACGTGGCCCTTGTTGCAGGCCCCTATCAATGGCCTACTATCTCCCTATCTGCTCTCCTTCCAGTCCGTCTTGTTGAGTCTCAGCTTTGCTGCAGCTTCTTTGCTTCCGCTTGGCACGCCTCGGCCGTAGTCTGGTCTCCGAGGCCAAAGCAGCAGGCTTTGGTCAGGATGGTGGTGGAAGGCTCGGCCTTTCCTAAGGTGTGTTCTTTTGGCCCAGGGATCCTAAAGTGTCAGGGCTCAAACACGACCGCATGGAAAGACATTGACGGAGTAGACTGTGCTCAAAGAGAGCTTGTGAGTAGTGAACACTTGCTCTCACGTTGAGTCTGTAAACAGCATGTTCATCATTCCAGCAGTACCACTTGGAAACAAAATCCTTATCTGAAAATGTTGGCGGAATGGGAATTTCTACCTTGCTATGGGGCTGGGGGGGCGGTGGGGGAGCACACTCCCAGGGGCTCCCACACCAACGTCTTCTCAGTCTGTGTCAGGGAGGCCCGTTTGACTTACTGAAACAGCTGGTGTTGGCAGAGGAGCTCCGTGGCAGAGCTGAAACTCAGCATGGTGGCATGAAAATGCTGGATCTCTTGCTTCACTTGCTTCAAGGCAGAGGTCCTGGTTTTAGTCTTGAAAGTCATTTGTTTCAGAATCTTGTCCGTGAGGTAATGCAGCCAGAGCACGTTATTATACGGGTGGTATTCCCCCCAGTAGTTGTTCGTCTCCTTCTTCATCAGCCGATAGATCTCATACTGATAGTCACCCTCACCTGTAAACAGGTCCTCATCCATAGAAATGTCACAGAAAACCACGATCCCGTCCCGCTCCAAGCGTGACAGGGTGTAGTCGATGATGTTGACGTGCACGCCCCGGGTGGGGATAGTGCTGGTCTTCCCGTTGAGGGTGTACTGGAGCTCTTTGTGATTGGTCTTCTTTAAGAGCACGTTCCCCCAATGTAAGTCTCGGTGCTCAAAGTGCAGGGCCGCCTCTGCCACGGCGAGGGATGCCGTAATCTGATGCAGAATGCTCTTGGCAGTGGCCATGGAGGCCAACTTCTTTCTCATCTGCTCTAAGTCCGTGCCCCCAAACTCAAATTCCAGCACGATGAAGAGCTGTCCTTCACCGAAAAAGTCAGGCCGGTCATTCAAAGACCCTTTGGCTGTGTGATAGTGATCCCAGGCCCTGAGGAGCACGAGCGGGTAGGAGCCCTGGACGCAGTGCACCGAGTGGAGCCCAATAAAGCCTTCCGTCCGATTGCTTGACTCAGCCGACAGGAGGCTCAGCTCTTTGGAGATGATGATCTCTGGTAGGATTTCCTCAAAGGTTTTCTGGTGGGATCCGTTGACTAGATCCTGCCCTTCAATTGCGATGATTTTTAGGGCGACGGGTGTATCGTTGGCAATTGTCTGAAACACCTCACCAAACACCCCCTCCCCAATCTTTTCACAGTGTTCCAGTTTTTCCCTGGAAAGACAGCGGTTAAAGGGTATTGGTCCTTCCTGATTGCATTCCCCATAAACCTTTTCAGCATCAGATGCCTTTTTGTGCACAACACGGGGAGTCTTTACAGGGCTGAGCAAATGCATGGACGAGGAGAGCCAAGGGGACAGAGCCTGGCCTGTTCTGTTCATGGCAGGAGGGTGGGAATATTCCGACAGGAAGGACTGCGAGGGAGAACTGGGCATGGTGGTGTTGCTGTACACCTCTGGCAAAGCTGTCACAATCTTCTTTTTGTGCAGCGAGAAGGAGGCCCTGGTTTGGGTCCAAGAGGAGTCCTGTGACTGAGTCAGGTTCTGGCCAAGGAACGAATCCCTTTTCATCCTTTGGTCCTTTTTAAATGAGTGGGCTGGGAGAGAGGTTGTTGCTACCTCCCCATGTTTTCGCTTCTGGCTCCTTCCAGCCCTTTGAGGTCTTTTGGCTCTCGGCGTTGTTCGACGACCTTTGCCACCCCTGGGCGCCTCATCTTCTATCTGGACAGCCTCTTGGGACCCATTGCCATGGCTGGGCGGGGCTGCTGCGGCTCTCTTCCTGCGCGTGCTTGATACACCCAGGCCCTGCGGCCAGTTGCCCCTCTGTCCTCTTCGGGAGGACGCCCTCCTAGTCCTCCCATCTGCCCCCAGGCTGGAGTCCTCCGGGTCTCCCGAGTCCGCCAGGCTAAAGAGGGCTGACCTGACGGTGGCCCGGCCTTGGCGGGCAGCCGCTGTCTTCCGGGAGCAGGGGCGCCGTGCTGGGTCCAGGGGGGCTGCCGCCGAGCCGTGGAAGTCTCTCGGCGCCCCTGGGGCCTCGTCCTGAGTGGCCATCGGACGGACGTAGATGACACTGTCGTCAAGGGCCAGGGTCCCGGGGCCGCTGGGAGAGGCGGGGGAGCTGAAGAGGGAGGCACTGGTGCCCAGCGCGTCGCCGTCGCGGGGCTGGCTGCACACGCTGAGCTCCGGGCTCCGCTGGCCCGGGCGGCGGTCCGGGAAGGGCGGCGGCGGGCCGAGCGGGCTGCACGGGGTGCTGCACTTCTGCGGCCGCCGAGCTCGCAGCCTCAGGCCTCTGCGGGTCACGACCGGGCTCGGCCCGGCCTTGGGGGTGCGGCCGCCCGAGCGCCCCCGCCGGGGTCGGACCGGGCTGCCGCGGAAGTCCGGGTCGTCGGAGTCGTCGGACACGACCGAGTGCCAAGAGCCGCTGTGGCTGGTGTCGCTGCCGCTGCCGCTGCTGCTGCTGAAGAAACGCTTCCGGTCTTGCGGCGGGAACCAATGCGCGGCTGCCCTCCGCGGCCGCGGTTGCGGCTTCAAGTCCCCGGCGGCTCCGTACGTTCGGAAGAGCCGGTCCCCGGCTCGCGAGAGCGCCGCCGCCATGGCTCGCACCCGCCACAGGTTCAAACGCAAGCATCGCGAGACTTCCGCGTGGCGAGAACGCGCCTGCCGGCCGGCCCGCCCGCCCGCCGGGTCCTAGCGCCCGCCGCTCTAGTGCCGGGACTGGTGGGAACACCGGTACCCGAGGCGGCTTTCCGTCCTCACGGCGTCGGTGACGATGGCTCTCGTTGCAGGCGGACACTGTGTGCACGGAGACTCCGAAGTGCGTTTGGGGAAGCGACCTGGTTCAGGTGAGCTCGGCCGTCCGTCCGTCCGTCCCCACGTTGCCGCGGGTGACAGGGAGCGCCTGGAGGGGTGGGGGGCAGACCAAAGACCCGTTGTCCACCCGTGGAGCTGCGGTCCATTCTGACTCCCGGCGATCGTACTGGGCAGGGCAGGGCAGAAGTGTCTCGTAGGATTTCCGAGATCGTAAATCTTTACGGAGCCGCCAGCCTCAACACCCCGCCCCGGCCCCTCCATCCCCTGGAGCGGCTGCTGGGTTTGAACCGCTGACTTTCCGGCCAAACACCCAGCGCTTAAGCAAGGCGCCACCCCTTGCCTGAGGTTTTCCCTTGAGCACCTTCAGGGCGAGCCCAGGTCCTCCTAGCTCTTTCGCGGGGTACGTTTGCCCGGGCTGGGGTTTTGTCGGGAGCAAGCTGAAAGTTGAAGCTGCTCATCCCCTGTATGGGGCGTGGGGGCGGGGCGGGGGCTTTAGATGCCTCCATCTGCGCCGTGTTAAACTTCTTCAGTTGCACACCAAAAGGGATTAGCCTAACGAGACGCCCCCCCGTCCCAGCACGTGGAAGAATGGTACTCAGCGAGCTGTGCCATCACTTCAGATAAAGAAAATGTCACCGTGGCTGCAGAACTCTTCCTGGCCCACGCTGAGCAGGTACTCCAAATCGCGAACCGCCCCAGATGTACTAAACCCACCCCCATGGAGTATCACTCCTCTAAAGGCCCCTAAAATCCGCCGCCTGCGAGTCCCGTTCGTCCTCATTGTACCCTACAGAGGGCTCCCAAGACTATAAATCGTTCTTTTCTGGAGTAGATAGCCTTACCTTTCTCCTGTGGAGGTGCTGGTGGCTTTGAACTGCCAGCCTTGGGTTTTTTGGCCCATGCACCACCAGGAAAAGCTCTATGTTACAGCACGTCCAAAGCAGCTCCCTCCCTCTCTCTCTCTCTTTAAAAAAAATCATTTTATTAGGGGCTCATACAACTCTTATCACAATCCACACACACATCAAGTGTGTAAAGCACATGTATACATTCGTTGCTCTCATCATTCTCAACATTCGCTTTCTGCTTGGGTTCCTGGAATCAGCTCCTCATTTTCCTTTTTCCCACCCCCTCCCTTCCCGCTCCCCCCTCCCTCATGAACCCTTAATAATTTATACTTTATTATTTTATCATATCTTACACTGCCTGGCGTTTCCCTTCACCCACTTTTTTGTTGCCCATCCCCCAGGGAGGAGGTTATATATGTAGATCCTTGTGATCCGTTCCCCCTTCCTACCCCCCCTTCCCTCCTGGTATGGCCACTCTCACCGCTGGTCCTGAGGCTCCCTCTCTTTTTAAAAGCCGCTCTCTCTCGATTTGCTTTTTGTTCTAGCCTATTCCTTAACCCTTTACACTGTAACCAGTTTTTCAGGTCAAAGTTTTAGGAATTACCTATGACTCCTTCCTTCCCCAAACCCTCATGCTCATTCCAGCACCAAGCCGCTTGTCACTTTCCCTCCCAAATATATCCTCGATCGCTTCTGTTCATTTCCAGCGCTGCTGCTGGAGGTCGGCTACCAGCCGGAGACTGTAAACGGTTGCAAATAAGAGGAAGTACAGCCAGAATGCTCCTTAGAAGTGAGGGTGGCAAGGCCGTGTCTCACGTACTTTGGGCATGTCATCAGGAAGGAGCAAACCAAAAAAAACAAGAAACCAAACCCACGGCCCCTGAGTCCATTCAAGTTCATAGCGGCCAGCCCCTGGAGAAGGGAAGGGCATCATCATGTTGGTACAGAGAGGAAGACCCTCCACACGATGAACTGATGCAGTGGCTGCTACAGTGGGCTCAGGCAACAACAGCGGAGAGGATGGCCCGGGACGTGGCTGTTGTACTGAGGTCCCAATGGGTTAGAACCATGTCAACAGCGCCTAACAACAACCGACTAAACTTTATCCTTTCTTCTTGCTGTGTGACGCACTCGGCTTCCTAGCAGTCGTTTCCCCTTGGCTGCTTCTGCTGCAGCTAGGCCGTCTTTCCCGTTGTCTGGCTCGCCAGGATCGGACAGGCCACAGGGCCCATGTACTTGCTGTTCCTTCCGGGCGACACGGCTCTTCCCCCACAGCTTCATGTGGGCCAGTCCCTCTTATGTGTAGCTTGAACGTCACCTTCGAGACGCCTGCCTTCCGGAACCACGCATTCTGAAGTGGGACCTACGACTGATGTAGTTGAGCATCTTGTGAGCGTGATGGAAGGGGCCTGAACGGAAGGCAGTGGCAATGGGAATAGAGAAATGGGTCAAGTGCAAGCAAGCCCCCACCCCCCTTCAACATTTTTTTTATTGGGAGAAGTGGGCTGCATGAGGTCAAAACCCAAACCCAACCCAACCCACTGCTCTTGAGTGAATTCCGACTCATAGCGGCCCTACAGGACCGAGGAGAACTGCTCCTGTGGGTTCCCAAGACCGCTCATCTTTATGGGAGCAGACAACCTCATTGCTCTCTTATGGAGTGGCGGGTAGACTTGAACCACTGACCTTGCAGTTAGATGCCAACCAGTCAACCTTCTGCACTACAAGGGCTCCTAGTATAAGGTGGAGGGTGAGGGAGGCGCAGTTGGGGAATAACTGCGGGTCTCTGGCTTTGGTAACTTTGTGGATACCACGGCGCTGGCTCTGCTAAGGCAAACCGGAGCAGGATCTCACTGAAAGGGAACGCTGGTGGGTGTTGTCCAAATGCAATGGGTCCCTTTCTGAAATGGGTTTTGTTCCCCACCACCTCCTGTCTGTCCCTCTCACAGTTACTAAGAGAATCGACAGAACTGTGGATCCTGGGTGAAATCTCTTACGACAAAACTCTGTACGAGGGGCTGAATGCTGAGAACCACAGGACGAAGGTAAGCCCTGGGCAAACTCTGCCTTGCCTCTGAGCTCTGCGTGTGCCTCCTGTCCTGTCACTTTCTGGTCTGGGCTCTGTCACCAGCTGCCTTTGTGTCCTCCAGCAAGTCAAGATCTGCCACCTCAGTTTTTCATCTGTGAAACGAGGCAGTTGAATAGGAAGCATCTGCTTCGAGGACTGAGAGGAAGTAACTAAACACTTGCTACTGTGCCATCTTCCACAAATGCCCCCCCACCCTGTGTGTCCAAGAACTGTGCTCCTTAAAGCTTTCAGTGGCTGGTTCTTTTCTGAAGAAGATTGGCAGGTCTTTCTTCTGAGCTGCTTCTGGATACAGTCTGGGTTTACTAGAGACAAATTCATGGACACTCATGGGTATAAGAAAGAGCTTTATATCAAAGGGCAATTATATATTGAGAAAACATCCCAGTCCAGATCAAGTCCATAAGTCCAATATTAGCCCATATGTCCGATACTAGTCCATAAATTCCTCTTTAGACTCACGCAACACATGCAATGATGCCGAATGCAGGAAGATCACAAGCCAGTGGGTAGAAGGTCTTGTGGATCCAGTGGCAGTGGAAGCATCCCAATGCTGGCACGGGTCTCCACGTGTCTTCCCCAGCTCTCTGAGTGTCTCAACAGCAGGCAAGGGAAGGCAGAGAGAGTGGGTCTGGCCTCCAGTGAGGTACATGAGGTCATCCAGCTGTGACCTGATTGACAGGCTCCACCCCTTTGCTTAAGTTGACAGGGATTATGTAACTGTCACAACTACCCTTTTGGTTAGCCACTCAATGTGTTAGCCTGCACCATCCAGGGATTCCTCCAGCATCTCTCTCAACTGCCCTCCAGTCAGTGCTGCCTCATAGCAACCCTATAGGACTGTGTAGAAGTGCCCCTCTGAATTTCTGAGACTGAAGCGCTTTACAGGGGTAGGAAGCCTCATCTTTCAGCTGCTGGCCTCAAACTTCTGAGGTGTGCTTCCTGGTCTGTGCACCTCAAACACAATGACCACCCACCTGCCCTCAGAGGCTGATGTGTTGCTGCGATGCTGTGTAAGGCTCAGCAGAGCTTCCAGACCAAGATGGACTAGGAAGGGAAGCACGACCCGGTGATCGATCAGCCCATCCGATCACACTCGGATATGCACAGGGTTGCCACGAGTCAGGGGCCACCTTAGTGGCAGCTGACAACAACAACAACACAACACACATGCAGTAAGTTGGGCCCTGAGGTCGAGCCCTAGGAACCTAAGAAGCTTTTCAACTTTCATGGGAAAGGGCTTAAAGTGTTAAAGGTAAGTTTGTCCAGCCCCCCGCCCCATACAGCCATTCTCTTCAAAGCACTGCCATCCTTGGTGCTGTTGGCGCATGCTGGTGGAAGGAACTCAGTGGGCAGAGAGCTCAGCCGTCAGGCCGCACCCACATCTTGAGAACATGCTCTGGCCATGGTCTGTCGGCTGGTCAGTTGGATAGGACCTTGGGCGGGCCTCATCTGAGTCTCACTCAGGAGCACCTACCCTGTCCTTCCAGTTGGGCCCCATCAGTGAGAAGAGAGCTTACATGCCTGTCAACTCTGAGGTAGCGAGTTTGAGGTTGGGCAGTTTGAGGTTGGGGATGGCTTCCATCGGGAGAGATTTAAAGTAATACACACACTGCCATTTAGTGTTAATTTGCAGATTCCTAAGCGAACATCAGGAGCCCTGGTGGCATAGTTACACATTGGGCTGCTAACCGCAGGGTTTCTGGTTCAAAACCGCCAGCCATTGCATGCAGGAAAGAAGAGGCTTTCATCTCCCATAAACAGTTACAGTCTAGGTCACTGGGAGTCAAAATTGACTCGATGGCAGTGAGGTTGTTTTTCTTTTGTTTTTGAAGAGAACATGAGGTGCCTTGGTGGCGCGTTGAGTGACTCATTGGCCTGCGAAGTGCAGGGTCAGCAGCTTGAGCCCACCAGCTGCTCTGTGGGAGAAACACGAGGCTCTTTGCTCCCGTAAAGAGTTGCCGTCTCAGAAAATCACGGGGGCAGCTCTGCTCTGTCCTGTAGGGTCACCGTGCGTCAGAGTTACCTCGATGGCAGTGAGTTTGGAAGAGAACTTTGTGTGCTGAATGCCCTCTGGGAAGAAAGGCCTGGAGCCGTGTGTGTTAGTCTGGGTACGCTAGAGAAACAAATGCAGACTAACACCACGTGCTTCCGGACGTCTGGCGGCTGCAGACCCTCGGAGCACAGTCCTGTGCCACCCCAGGCAGGATCGCCGGGAGCTGACGTTGATGGCGACTGGCTTTTAAGAGAGCGTACATGCTGAGTGACGAGCAGAGCAGTGTCTGTCAGACATGTCACGGAGGGAAAATGTGATCCTCAAAACGAGGGAGTTTGGGTAAGATGGAAAGGACTTAGCAGATGAGCTCCGACTCAAGGCCATACAGGGTGGTAGTGGCAGAGCCAGATGGAGACTCCTGGTTTTTCTCTCTTCCAGGCCAGTGTTCTGGATGACCTAGAGACCTCAGTGCCCTGGGACCCTTTGTGTAGCTGCCAGAGACGCTGGCACTGAAGTTTGCAATCTCCTGACTTAGTTCTCCCAGATAAGAGACCAAAATAATTTTGAATCAATAGGTCATTTCAGACGCGGCACCAGGAGCCTTTTAAGATTTTCGTTCTACCGCCATCCACCTGGATCAATGCCCAGAATGCTGCCACGTCGCCATGGTTTGCTCCTTTAAGGACCGTGTGCCATTTCTGCCCATCTGTCTCACCTTGCTTTCTGGATGCCCCGTGTCTTGCTCTAGATCACCGTCATCCTTCTGAAAGACAAGACGCACCATTTCCTGCTGATCATCCTTGGAAGCAGTCTGGGTGGCCTTCTGGTGTTGATCGCCATTATAGTCATTCTATTCAAGGTCAGTTCTCGGGCTCATCAAGACGAGAGAGAGCTAGGCTGGGCGCTGGGGTTGAGCACGAGGCTCCAGAGGACAGCCAGCCCCTTTACTCAGAGCAGCTGCTCTGACCTTAGGGGCTACTTTGCCTGCCTCCTGCTGCCCCCACCTCCCCTGCTCAGGCAGGTGAACGCAGCCACTCTGTCCGCAAAAGGCAGCCGTCCAGTTGAAGTGCGGAAGCACATACTCCGTCCTGTGTCCCTGTGCGCCTTCAGTTCTTGCTGTTTCCTCCTAGCAGAGTGCCTTACGTGAAGCCGGTGAACGCGTTCTGGGCTTCAGAGGAGGGTGGGGTCTGGGACGAGCAGCTGGAGAGGCAGCTCTTAAGCCGAGTCTGGAAGGACGGATGATCCGGGGGAGACTCCATTCAGAGGGAGGTGACTGAGTCAGGTAGTGAAGCCAGTAGGAAGAGAAGCCGTTTGCTTCAGAGATGGATCGTCCTCTAATTGGGCGTCCCTGCCTTTTGTTTTAGTGCGGCTTTTTTAAAAGAAAATACCACAAACTGAACTTGAAAAGTGTGAAGAGGGCCCAGCTGCAGTCCGAGGATCTGCTCACAGAAGGACACTAGGCCCTGCTTCCTCAGACTCGGGAGAAACCATCAGCTGGTCTAGAACTTCTGCTCTGGGCAAGTTCTCATACTTAGTCCTAAGAATCAGTGGTTTTGTTCTTTCAGCTTATACTTGGCTTTGATTTTTCAGATTTCTGGAAGAGGGATTTGGCTATTAAATGTACATGTTAAATTGAAAAATTAAAAAAAAATTGAAGAATTGATATCTTTGCTGTATTATCTACTAAGACATACAGCATTTCTCCACTTGCCTAGATTCTTTCAAATACATCAAACATATATATGTATTTTATTAATCATTTTACTGGGGGGCTCTTACAGATCTTATAACAACCCATAATTCAATTGTATTAAACACACTTGTACACGCGTTGCCACCATCATCATTTCCCAAACATTCTCTTTCTACTTGAGCCCGTGGTATCAGCTCCTCCTTTTTCCCCTCCCACCTCTGTGAATCCTTGATCAATGATATATTATTGTTATTTCATATCTTACACTGTCCTGTTTCTCCCTTCACCCACATTTCTGTTATTCATCCCCCTGGGGTGGTGGTGGTGGTTGTACATCCAACCTTGTGAACACTTTCCCCTTTCTCCCCCTCCCCTCACGTCTCCCTCCCCTCATGTATCACTGCTCCCACTACTGTTCCTGAAGGGTTTATCTGTGCTGGATTCCATGTGTCCAGATCTCTTATCTGCACCAATGTGTGTATCTGGTCTAGGAGTTACGCTGGTCATGGTGGGCAGCTAGGAAGATGCATGAGATAACAGAACTAAAGCAGGCCAACAGAGCTTCCTTCCACCAATTCCAGCCTTCATCTCAGATCTCACAAAGAAGAAACACCAAGCCAGGGTAGGACACTAGTCAAACCCAGGCAGGCGCTCCAGAATGTCCACCTGCCCGGGCCTTGGAAAGAAAAGGTCCCAGGGGCCATACCTTCAGTCCCACGGACCACTCAGCTCGCAGAACTGCAGCAGCCAACCTGTGGCCACTGAGTGGATGCTGACACACACATGCGGTACAGACTATCATTGCTCTGCTACAGGGTGTCCGTGGGAGTGGAGGCAGGGGAGTCCCTGGGTGGTGTGAGTTTTGTTTTGGGTTATTTCCTTGACCAGGACTAGTAGAGTGCTGTGACATAACCACTGAGCAGGGCAGGCATCCTTGATTTGTGCCTACATTTGATGGAATTAAGGAGCCCTGGTCATTCAAGGTTGGCAGTTCAAACCCACCAGCTGCTATGCAAGAGAAAGATGAGGCAAAGGTGTACCATCTCAGAACCCCACCCCCGTGGAGCAGTCAGTCATCCCCTGCCCTATAGAGCCCCTATGAGTTGGACTTGACGGCCGGGATTAGGTTAATGGGACTGTGCTGTCTGCCCTCTGCTTGCCTGCCCCTGCTACTCTGAGTTTGATCCAGCTCTAGGGTTCTGGTGGGAAAGCATCCACATATTTCTTAAGGAGCCCCTTATGTGTCTGTCTGTGTCAGATTGTGAGGTTGGCATGGTCGGTTTTTCTTTTGATCCCATTCCCTTTACTTCTCTCAAGAATCTCCTCCACTGGCCTCTTTCTGTACCAACCACGGATTCCCAATGTTGTCACAAGGTTTTATCCACATAGAATGTCTTAGGTTATTTCAGTGAGACTTCCCCTCAAAAGGAAAAGAAAGAGCAAAGTTTGCTTAGCTAAACTGTTGGGCTCAAGAATTGGGTCCAAATTTTTTAAGTTACAGGTGACTTGCAACCCCAGTTTTTATAATCTTTCTATTGGCAGTAATGCCTCGCTCCTGTTACCAACAGTCATCTCTTATACTGCCTGAGCGGAGCTGATGAGAGCTGGTCTAGGGCGACCTTAGTTGGAAAAATTGAATGGGACCAGTTGGTGAGGAGGAAGAAGCTAGCCTGGAGGCGTGGTTAGAGTTTACACATTCATCTTGCTGTGGCCCTGGTATTTCCCTGCCAGCTCTTTCTAAATGGGCATCCTTCTGAGATAGACAGGAGAAGGCTGTCTACTAAACTTATGAACTTCTGCACTTTGGGGCAAGTAGGAGTTGTTTGACTTGAATCACTTCAGTGATCAATGCAAATGGAGGTATCACATTCGCAGATTGAAAGCAGTAATTGTGCTCCGACGAAAACAGGTGCAGGCATCACCTGGCCTGTGGACCATCTGTTGTTGTCAGGTGCCATTGACGGGGTTCCAACCCACAGCAACCCCCTGCACAACAGAAATAAACACTGCCCGGTCCCGCACCACCCTCACAGCTGTTCCTATTCCTGAGCCCATTGTTGCAGCCACGGTGTCCGTGCGTCCCATTGAGGGCCTCCCTCTTTCTCGCTGCACACCTCTATTTACACGCATGGTGTTCTTCTCCAGGGACTGGTCTCTCCTGACACTATGTTCAAAGTATGTGAGACGAAGTCTTGCCACCCTTGCCTCTCAGGAACATTCTGGCCTTACCTCTTCCAAGACAGATCCGTGGTACTTTCAACATTCTTCACCAGCACCACGATTCAAATTCCTTGGTTCTTCTTTAATGGTCCTTATTCAGCGACTCAGAATGGACTCGATAGCAGTGAGGGGGCCATATAAGGCCTGCAAGATCATCAATAGTGGCTAACACCACATGCCTCACTGAGAGGCAGTTTCAGCCATCCCATTCCAACAAAACAAAACAAAACAATCTCGCGGCTACTGAGTTGATGCCGACTCCTTGCAACCTCATGGACAAGGTAGGACTGCCCGTGAGGTCCCAGACCGTGACTCTTCACAGGAATGGAGAGCCAGTCTTTCTCCCAGAGTGGCTGGTGGTGCCGACCTTGTCGTTGGCAGCCCACTAGGTAACCACTCTGCCACCGGGTCTCCTAGTCAGTACATGAAGGGTGAGCTAATTAGATGTTTGACCAGGATGGCCTCAGAATGATGTTATGTCCAAATGGCCCTTGGCAGCAGAAAGGTTCCCTACCCCTGTGAGATAGTTAACGTTTATTGTGCCAACCTGGCCGATAAACACAGGTGGGGTTAATTGAAAGGCGGAGGGATAAATGGCTCAGTGAGGCTTGCCTTTCTACTTTCTAGTTCTCTTGCTTTGTGATGGTCGGACCAGGGTGCAACTGCCTTAGCCAGTTCCCTGCTTCAGCTGGCAAGACCCACTTCCTGCAAGACATCCCCAAGGAGAAGCTGCATGGACCTACCCTGATGCAGCCCTGGGTGCTGGAGCAGCCGTGTGGAGACCCCTGCCAGCGTTGAGATGCTTACACATTCACTGACTCGGCTTTCCACCGCAGTCGGCATCACAGTGTGTGTTTTGTGAGATGGAGGCCTTCTTTGTGGATTGGTGTCAGACTTGTGGGCTAATGTCGGACTTGTGGGCTTGGGCAGCACTGGGTTGGGATGTTTCCTTGATGCGCACTTACCCTTTCTATAAAACTCTCTCTCATACAGGAGTGTCTGTGGGGATTTGTTTCTCTATGTACCCAGAGTAACACACCCTGGAAGAGGAACTTCTTAAGCTCCAGCAGGAAGAAAATGGACCCAAGGCGCTGGCCTCGACAAGAGGATGCTGGAGGCGCACGCCCCACATCTCTGAGGAGGGGATCTGGGTTTTGATTGGTGGCCCGTCCCAGGGCACTGGGTAGTGCAAGCAGTTTGCTCTTGGCTACTAAACTGAAAGTTGGTGGTTCAAACCTCCCCAGTGACGCTATGGACGAAAGCCCCAGTGGTCTGCTGCTATAGAGACTACAGCCACGGACACCCTGTAGCAGAGCAATGATACTGTACCGCATGTGTGTGTCAGCATCCACTCACTGGCCACAGGTTGGCTGTTTTCATAGCCTGCTGCAGTTCTGCGAGCTGAGTGGTCGGTGGGACTGAAGGTATGGCCCCTGGGAGGCTCCTTTTCTTTCCAGGGCCCGGGCAGGTGGACATTCTGGAGCGCCTGCCTGGGTTTGACTAGTGGCCTACCCTGGCTTGGTGTTTCTTCTCTTTGTGAGATCTGAGATGAAGGCTGGAGTTGGTGGGAGGAAGCTTCGTTGGCCTGCTTTGGTTCTGTATCTCGTAGATCTTCCAAGTCTAGGGAAAGACTGCCCACCGTGACCAGCCTGACTTCCAGGACTCTGTCGTAGGGCTGGGTGTCTTTTGTTTCCTGGATGAAGTGCTTTCTGGGGAGGTTGGTGTGGTTGGGGAGGTTGGTGTGGTAGGTGTGGTAGTTAGATATGATAGCTAGATATCCACTTGACCCTCCTGGCTAGGGGTTAGAGTTCAACTTGTCAATCAAGTGGTAGCTGGATGACACCTCCTTAGGGATGTGGCCTTTTGCATACGATGGGACAGAGATGATTTCTCATCTCCTTCCTCCTCGCTGGGACTACACTGGGACTGTCTGCCTCCAGGGGTGGCCTCAGGTGGGCCACCTAAACCCGAAAGAGCTCTTTGTGCTCTGCCCTTGGTTCTCACGAAACATGGCTCCACGTGACTCTGCCCCCACAGGCCTCTGATCCCTCTGCTTCCTGTTGCACCTTTCTGTGTCACCGACCTGAAGCTACATGAGTCTGAAGAGGCGTTTATGGACTAGCATCAGACTTATGGATTTGAGTTGGACTGGGTGGGATGCCTTCTTCTTCCTCTTCTTTTTAAAAAAATTACAGAGCAAATTCCTATTTCATTTCCTAATTCCAAAAATCCATTTAATATATTGTCCTCAGATAGAGGACGTATCAGGTATTTGACTGATAAGAACAGATACTACACTTGATCTTAGCCAAAAGGCTGAGAAGCGATGGGAATGCCTTCTGGATATCTGATTCCCTTTTGATATCAAGCTCTTTCTTCTACATAGATGAGTGCCACCAGATTCGTTTCTCTAGACACCCTGGCCTAACCCCACTGCTAGCTGGTTATTGGACATACTCCAGACTAAGAGTTTGTGACTTGTTAAAATTTATTCCCTAGACACCGTTTGCAGTCTGGAGAAACCTAGCGACCCCTGTGACAGTTAGGTTTTTGTGCCAACCTGGCTCCCATAGGAACATGTGGGCGGAGTTTATCTTGTTAATCAGGTTGCAGCTTGATTGGAGGGCGACGGAGATAAATGGCTCTCTGTGGCCGGCCCCTTTCTCTCTTTCTCCTTGGAGCGACCACATTCTCTCTCTACTTCACCTTCCTGTTGACAAGTCACACTGAGCCACACTGATGGCTGCCAGAGCCCTGGAAATACATCCACCAACAATGGATCTACAAGACTTTGCACCCACCAGCCTGTTATCTTCCTGTATTCCACATCATTGCATATGGCTTTGTGAGTCTAAAGAGGGATTTATGGACTAATAGTGGACTTATGGAGTGATATATGTACCCACTAATCCCTTTGGTGGGTGTGGTAGCTACTTAATCTGTTGTCAGTATGAGGTAGACTTAAGAGTGAAGGGGTAGAGTCAGATCGCAGCTTGATGACCCCATTTGGGGGCACTAACAAGATAAATAGCTTGCTGGAGAGGGACACAGGCAGACTCCCTGGGAGACTTTCCAGCTGAGAAGACACATTATGTAGTGCCCCGCTAGCGCCCTGAGCTAGAGCAGCCACATGAGGAGCCCTGCCAGCGCTGAAATGCTTACAATGCCAACTGGATCCATAAGACTTCCCACCCACTGGCCTGTGATCTTCATGCATTTGGCATCATTGTATGTGTTGTGTTGAGTCTGAAGAGAAGTTATAGATTGGTATTGGGACATATGGGCTAATTTCGGACTTGATCTGGACTGGGCTGGGATGTTTTCTCAATATTCAGTTGCTCAAGGTTATAAACCTCTTTCTTATACACATATGAGTGTCTCTATGAATTTGTTTCTATAGTCAACCCAGACTAACACAGTGGGCGACAGCTGATTTGCATGGCCCTGCCCCCACAAGGATTCCATACACTTTAACAAAACTAACCAGGGCCCACAGGAGTCCACATTCCTTATTTGCATATCCCCAACCAGTCATTTCAGTTTACAAGATCATGGCTAGCAGGGCTATATAAAAGCAACTCGCTGTGTTGCAATACATACACTTCAGCTCCAGCACCCCCAACATTTAAAATGATTTTGAAAATTCCTATTTACCAAAAACATGAATCCGATGCTGGACTTTGTCCTTCTGCAGCTAATCTTATTTTTAAAAGAAGTATAATTGGCACAGATCCTACAGTTCAATAGTTCAATCATATTAAGAAAACTGGCACAATCATCCTGACATCCAATTTTAGAACATTTTCTTCTTTCTTGTGATCATTGTCATTGCTCTCCATTTCCCCCCAATGTCCTCTGTCATGCCTGCAAGAAACCATGAATCCAGTCCCTGTCTTCATAGATTACCCTATCCTGGATCTCATAGGCAGAAAAACATGCTACCCACCCACCCTGCGTCCCGGCCAGTCACAACACAAGGAAAACAGGAAAACCTGCATCGAAAAGAAAACAGACACCATTAAAAACTACAGCCAATTTCAAATAGGTCTAAAGGGAGATCAAACAATAAAGTGTTAAATTATACCCTCACTCTGCAGGTCCTGGTCAGAGGAACCACCCCTGCGTTATTCGGGAGTCAATCACGTGCTGGAGACCGAAGGGCTGGGCTCTGCAGAGCCAGGGTGTCCCCCAGAGACCTGTGCATGTCCAAGTCCAGTGCTTTGTCCACAAATGGTCACCACAGACGCTGAGCAGGTGACAGTCTGAGGGCGGAAAAAGAGTGGTGGTTTCAGACTTGGTCGAGAGAGGACTCACAAGGAGCCTCAGCCAGTCTGCTTTCTGGCCCTACCGCCTAAAGCTGGTGTTGGGCCAGGGACGGTGCTGCTTTTTGGCCAAGCACACCAAGTGGTTCTGACGCAATGGCGAGAGCAGCCTTTGTTCATTCGCTTGCACTGTGTCACTGGGTAGCCCTCAGCACAGATGGATGACTACCAAGTTGCTTCAGGAGACAAATTTAGCTCCATGCTTTGTTAGAATCCTCTGTGATGAAATCATTGAGGGGTAGCCATGCAAAAATAAAGCCCTAGTCACTCAGAGTGGTCCATCTCCAACTCCCACCCCAAACGAATCCCACAGCTGTCTAGTGGATTCTGACTCATAGCGACCCTTGCCTCTACCCCAGACACTGCAGAGCTATGAACTCGGGGCAGAGGCAGGTGGTCAGGACCCTCATCCATCCAGTCCCTCTTTCTCCATCATCCGACAAGGAGGTGATGACTTACTTCACAAAGATTCAGTGGTACAACGAACGATAAAACCCTTTCTGTCCCTCATAGACCTTTAAGGATGGGTGAGTAGCCAAGTGTACCAGCAAGGGGGAAGGAAATGCACTCCCTACTTTGCACGGATAATGTCCCTTGGGAATTTCAGAGTGAGGGAAGGGCTGAAGAGAGATCAGCCCGAGTGAAGGTGAAGTTGGAAAACAGAGAAGCTGTGTGAGCCGATTTGGCTGAAGCTGCGTGTATATCATGGAAATATGAGACCGGAAAGGCAGGTGGGGACGGGTTCTGCAGGGCCTGGAGTACAGGTTAAGGATTTGACCCTTTGTCCCACAGGGGAGGAGGTACCACTGACGGTTTGTGATTCGAGCAGTGACATGGTCCGAGTTGTGCTTTCGGAACATTTTACCAGGCCTTTAAGGGTGGAAAATGAACTGATGCGGGGTGGGGCCGTCAGATGAACATTGGCCTGCTAACTCTAAGGTCAGCGATTCAAACCCATCTCCTGGGGAGAAAGTTGTCCGTAACTGAAAAGTAAACTCAATGCCATTGAGCTGATTCTGACTCATGGCGACCCTGTAGGTCAGGATCGAAGCGCTTTGGTGGGTTTCCGAGACTGTAAATCTGTAGTGGAGCAGAAAGCCTCATCTTTCTCCCAAGGAGCGGCTGGTGGCTTTGAACTACTGATCTTGTGGCTAGCAGCCCAACGTGTAACCACGATGACACCAAGACTGCTCCCTGCTTTCGTAAAGATACCCTCCCCAGGTCTCCAGGGAGTCAGAGTCGACAGCGAGGGGGTGGGTGGTGGCATGGTGGGCAGATAAGGGAAAGAGGCCTGGCACCGAGGATGACTAATCGGCAGCAATTGAGGATCTACTAAGTAGTAGGTAAGTACTGGACGCTGGGATCAAATACAGATTTAAAAGAGACGGGCTCTGGGTCAATAGGACTTCTCTGGTAGTTACAGCAGAGTGAAATTCTACCTAGGAGCCCTGGTAGCACAATGGTCAGAGCTTTAGACTTCTAGCCAAAAGGCTGGTGGTTCAAACCCACCAGTGGCTCTGTGGAGAAGCAAGCTGTGCCTGTAAAGATGGAAGCCTGGGGTGGGGGGTGGGGCAGCTGTGCCCTATAGAGGGGCAGTCACCAAGCTAAGCGTCAGCACCGATTCAGTGGTCCGCAAGGATGATGAAGTTCAACAAGGAACGCTGGGAAGTCGTGACTATAATGACTCACACTCAATTCATCACAACAGTCTGTGAAGGGTGTCGTGGGTGTTACAAATAATGACTGTCACCGGCTCCACGGCTGACAGCGAGAGTCAGGCCTGAGGTGCCGCTGACGAAACACTTGGCGATCTGCTTCCAGATCAGCGATTGTGAGCGAGAGGAGCAGAAAGGGAGGAGGGAGAGGGAGACTCCCTTTGCTCTCGGGAGGGTTGACACCGCGATGCGGGTTTGGCAGACTCCTGTTTGGGTCTTCATCCTTCTAAGTGCCTGCTACCCAGCGGACAAGCACTTGACTCCTGACTCTTCTAAAGTGCTTGCTACCTCAGTAGAGGCCCTTTTTTGGGAGCTAAGTAATGAGGGCCATCCCATCAATTAAGGTGGGCCTCACGCATGCTGATGGGTGCACTTCCTATTTCCTGTGGACTGCGTTTCAACAACACTAATAATGCACCTGCTGTTTCTTAAGTGCATGTCTGTGCTTGAAAGGTGCTTGTTGGAGCAGGTCTGCTGGGAGCTGGAGGGAAAGGTGTGGCAGGGCAAGGGCTTTATGAAGGGCCCCACAGGCACGCCTCCCCATCACTGATGGCAGGTACCTTAACGTCCAACTAGACAAACGCTTGTGAGCCCAAGGGGGAAGGTTCACTCACTGCTATTTCAAGTGGGACAGCAGGGGAGGAAGGCAAGAGAGCTTCTGGGGGCCAGGGGGAGGAGGAGGGGACACGTTGACCAGCCATCCAGCCCAGCCCCGACCTAGAGGTGAGGTTTGCAGGCCCCAGAAAGTTCCTGGCCTGGCACTGCTGCAGAGGTGCCCCTCATTCCAGCCCAGCGGTGACTGTCTCCTCCACCCCAGCTCCATCAGCGGCCAGGTCCCTCTGGGAAGCTAGCCCTGTGACTCTGTCAAGGTCCCCTCCCCCACCCCACCCCACCCCGGCCCCTGTGAGGGGTGAGCTCCACACTGAATGTTCAGAAGCAGCCACAGGCTCCGGGTGCTGATCCCTAACGGGAGTCTTAGTGCCTCAGGTGACCTCTGGACCTCACAAGTTCTGTGCACACACGGGGCCACATAGGGGAGCGAGGCACATGGGCACCCAGCTGCAGTAACTCGGCAGGTAGTGGATGCCCAGCAGTTGTTTTCAGCAGCTGTCAAGTTTGCCCTGATGCCCAGTGGCTGTTGTGATCCGTAGGGTTTGCGTTTGGGGTTTTAATTTTAAAAATTACTTCACTCCCCACAGAAGAATTTACTTCAGAGGACAGCATTGAAGCTGCAGCTCAGGGAGAGGCACATGGCTGATCAGAGCACATGGGAGCAAATGAAAGGGGAGGAAGAGAGAGTGGAGCACATCCTGGCCCACCAAGCCTTGAGGATGATATCCCCGCTCAGAGCAGCCAGTCCCACCATGAGACACCACATTCTTCACTGACCCCTAGCCCTACAGGGGACAATACTGGAGACACAGTGTGGGAATTCCACCTGATCTGACCCCACCACACCAAGGCAAAACACTAAGGGCATGCAACAGAACAGCAAGGGGAGCAGAACAAGGAAGTTTCTGCCTTGCATCTCTCTAGACCAGGGGTCCTCAAACTACAGCCCGTGGGCCACATGTGGCCCGCCGAGGAAATTTATCCAGCCCGCTGGGTGTTTTTGCTGCTGCTGCCTGTCCTGCGTAGCAGCCAACTCGTCCAGTGTGCACAGGAATTTGTTCATAGTTTTTTTTTTAAACTATAGTCCGGCCCTCCAACGGTCTGAGGGACAGTGAACTGGCCCCCTGTTTAAAAAGTTTGAGGACCCCTGCTGTAGACGGTTGGCTGGGAAGACAGCCCTGTGACCCTTCCAAGGTCTCCCTCCCCCCTCTACCCCCCAGCCTCTTTTAATCAGAATTTTTCTATAGAATCTTTGATCCATGTGATCGGTAATGGTAGCCAAGCCCCATCCAGTTCTTCTAGTCTCCTAGCAAAGGGGG
>NW_022105908.1:24547669-24551018 GCF_000313985.2 Echinops telfairi
TTGAAATGGAGTTAGGCCAACACGCGCTTCCTTGAGAAACAGCAGGTAGTTTTCGCTCAAGCAGAGAGCTAACTTCCTCTCTGGTCTCGGAAACATCTTGACCATTACAAGTGTTAGGCATGCATTTGGGGGGTGGGGAGTGGCCCCAAACGTGCTGACGTGGGACAGACACGCCAGGGCACAGCTTGGGAGGGATATTTTTCACATGGTTTTGATAGATTCTACCCCAGACACACTCCCACTTGAAATACAAGTTTTCACAGCACTTAAACCTTTCCTTCAACACACTCTGATATTTTCTATTTTTCTTCCTTTGTTTGGGTCAGGCTATCTATAGCCCCGTAAGTGGATGTTTTGACCCACATCAATGGATCTGGACCTAGTCTAAAAATGCAGGAAGGGAGCCCCCCCAGGAGGGGCAGGCCTGAACCCAGAGAGCAGAGCAGCTCTCTCCCTCATACATGTTGCCCCTCAAGTGGGGTCTAAAGCCCCAGAGTGGTTCCCGCATGGGTTCTGTCATGGTGTGTGTACCTATGGAGGTAGGGGTAGGGGGGAAGTTGGAGGACAAACAAGCGCAGAGAGCCCCCTTCTCAAGCCAGAGCGGCAGTCAATCAGTCACCACAGGCTATGGACAGAGGGCGCTGCCTGGCAGATGCGCCTCCTCAGCTGCACATAGTGGGCATCCACTGAAGCCTTCATGGATCCAGGTTGTGGCTAATTGTAGGATCTGCTGGGGGTTGGGGGGCCTGGAGCCTGTTACCCCATCTGTCATAGTCTCAGGGAGCCTTCAGTTGGACACACAGGCCAGGGCTACAAAACCTGGAATTCCTTCTCAGGGTGGGTGGGGAGAGAGACCCAATATGGTGTGTACTACAGGTTGACCAACCCCCCTCACCACCCTCCTCTGGGCTACTTGTGCAAGGGCGGGGGATGCTCCCCAGATGCCCAACAAGCACCATGCCCACTCAGGGACTCCGGAAGGTGACCTTTCTTCTCCCACCAGGCCTGGAATTGTGCCTGAACACCAGAAGCCCTGGATGGTGCATTCGGTTAGCATGCTTGGCCTGAGTCTACCCGAAGGTGCCTTGGAAGAGAGTTCTGGTAACTACTTGAGAAAAGCCAGCCTCTGAAAATCCCACGGAGCAGAGTTCTACTGGGATACACATAGGGTCACCACCCATGGGAATCGAATCAAGGGCACCCAGAACCAGATACTGGAGCAGTGTTCTTGGCTGGTGGCACATCTTCATATATGGGATCTCTCTGTGACAAAGGGACTGGGAGGATGCTCCCCAGGCATGACAGGGACAGGATCTCACTGCCATTGAGTGGATTCCAACTCATAGTGATCCTATAGGAGAGGGTAGAATAGCCCCTGTGGGTTTCCGACACTGTAACCCTTGACGAGAACAGAAAGCCTCATCTTTCTCCCTTGGAGCAGCCGGTGGTTTTGAACTGTTGATCTTGTGGACCACAGCCTGATGCATAACCACTATGCCACTAGGGCTCCTAAGGGCAGGGAGGCAGCTCCAAATCCTTTTTCACTAGGCTGCCATCCTGGAGCATATGATCTTAGTTGGGGACAAAAGTCCGTAGATTGCACCAAACATTGACAATTGCTCTGGGGAATAACTGCTCTACAGATAGATGATAGATAGATAGAGACTCGGGTAGGGGTGAGGTGTAGTTTGGGTAAGTGGTAATAGGAATGGACCACTTCAAGATGACATTGGAGTTGAAATTCATGACGAAAAGATGCGCACACAAAATTTGTGTATCACAAATGTCGCTTTGAGAACCAAATACAGGTTTCCCAGGCCCCATCCTAGACTTAATGACAATGTAAGGGAGGCCCTTGGTGGTGCTGTTAGACTGGGTAAGCGTTAGACTCTTAACTGCAAGGTCAGCGGTTCAAGCCTACTAGTCTCACTTGGGGAGAAAGATGAGGCTGTGCACTTGCAGAAAGATCTGCAAAGCCTCAGGAACCCCATGGAGGGTTGTTAGGAGTTGAGATTGACCAGGTGGCAGTGGGTTTGGGTCTTTTGTTTTTTATGGGAGGGCCAGGAATGTGCATTGTTGTGGTGGTGGTTTAAATGGTCCCAAGCACACACAAGCTTGAGACCCACTCACTGTCCCGGGACTTTTCCTTTCAGAAGAAATCACACCAGGTGAGATTGGGGCTCTTGCAGCCCCTCCAGGGGGAGGGAGGAGAGAAGCCAGGCTGGAGACTACAGAGCACAGGTGGGTGTGTGCACAGGCCTCCCCGCCCTCTCCCAAAGCTCACCCAGGCCTTCCCTGCCATCTTTGTCCTCCCACCTGGTACCACTGTGCGATCCTTTATCCCCCAGCTCGGCGCCCCTCTGTTAACAAAATTTAGCAGTCTCTGGAATAGCAGCCCTGGCTTCGGTCTACATTTCTAACATTTGGCACATGCTCCCGCTCCAAGTATATTTGGGGGTCCTAGGCCTCCTCGTTCTCTGTGCTCCCCGCCCCCCTTGCCTCACCCCCCTGGGCGGACACAGAGGCCTCCAGGCTCAGGGCTGGCGCCCAGAAGCGGCTCTCAGGAACTGCTGGGCATCGGCCTCCTTGGGCGCATGAGCGTTTAAATCGGCAGTGGGAACACTCACTGAAGTACCGTGGTGGACGCTGGTCGCTCTGCATCCCAGGACGCTCCCGGCCTGTCCCCCAAGCCCCGGGGAGTGGTGTGCACCCGGCTCCTCCCGGGCGATGGGTGCCAGGTGAATCTGGAAGCCCGAGGTGTTAGCCCGTCTATGGGGTCGCCTCCTCACCTGGGCTTCCCGCGCCGCGGAGCCCCTCCTCCGGGCTCAGCCTGGCCCGCTCGCCGGGAGGAAGCGTCCGTTGGGGCATCTTCACCGAGTGGCGCAAGGGCGGGTGGGGGGCGGGGGGGGCGGGATTTTGCTTTAAAAGCAGCCCTTCCTCCTTTCCTCCTCCCTCTCCTCGCTCCTTCACCAGAAATCAGACCTAGGTCTCTTGCGTGGCGGGGAAGAATCCCATACTGGCCCACCAGTTCACGGAGCCCTCACCGGTGGATCATTTCAACAAAGTGCCCTGAGGCTCGATGACAGTTGAAATGGAGTTAGGCCAACACGCGCTTCCTTGAGAAACAGCAGGTAGTTTTCGCTCAAGCAGAGAGCTAACTTCCTCTCTGGTCTCGGAAACATCTTGACCATTACAAGTGTTAGGCATGCATTTGGGGGGTGGGGAGTGGCCCCAAACGTGCTGACGTGGGACAGACACGCCAGGGCACAGCTTGGGAGGGATATTTTTCACATGGTTTTGATAGATTCTACCCCAGACACACTCCCACTTGAAATACAAGTTTTCACAG
>NW_022105908.1:24551717-24558262 GCF_000313985.2 Echinops telfairi
CATTCTCACTGTGTAATTAGAGGCTTGTCGGGGGATCATTTACTCAGTGTCTGTGACACCCAGGCCAGCCATCATTAACTACTTAAGGAGTTAGGAATGAAATGAATGAGTGCACTAATGCTGCCCCTGAGTGTTTCTGGAATGTTCTGGAGTGCTTCTGTCAGGGCTGGGCCCAGCCTGTCCCTGCCAAAATAGCTAGTTGGCTCAAGGGTCACAGTCCCTTCCGAGTTCCCTGGAGACATGGTCGCCTAGGGCCCCGGGCCCCAGCACTGCCCCCAGGAAGGAGGAGGGTGGACACAGCCTGTTTGGCACCTGCCATACAGAAAACCCTCCCTGGGACCCAGAGGGGCAGGGCATTCAGGACACTCACTGCATGACCTCTGCATGGGGCTTCCTGCCCTCTCTGGGTAACGTGTTCCCAACTTCAAGGGGACGGACCAGGACGACCTCTAACTGAGACAGCCGTGTCTTCAAGAGCATGCTGTGTTCCCCGAGTGTTTACTCAGGGACAGGCCTTGTGCTTAGCCATTTACATGTGTGCTCTCATTTTTTTTTGGAAGTAATATTTTAAAATTTCTGACTTCATTGCAGACTGAGAGAGGAGTGGGAAGAATAGTGCAGCCAATACATAGATCCTCCTGGCCATCGAGTTGACTGAAGGCGAGCCCGTGTGTGCCAGAGCAGAACTGCGCCCCACACGTTTTCCAATGGGGGTGGGTGAGAAGTAGATCGCCAGGGCTTTCTTCCAAGGCACTTCTGGGTGGACTTGAACCTTCTGCCCTTTCAGTTCGTAACTTCAAATGTTAACTATCTCACTGCCCAAGCACTCCACACACTGTATTTTTACCCAAACAACAGACCCATACTGTTTTTGCAATATCCTAACCCCCTCCAGTACTCCCTTCCTATGCACGCTATTGGCATTATGTGTGTGGGCACCTTGTTTCTCAGTGCCTGTTGTACATGAAAAATGTGTATGTTTGGGGGTTTCAAAAAGTTTTTTAAATTTAAGTTTTATTGGCATATATACTTCATATATCATACACATTAATATTTGTGCAATCATCACCACAATCAATTTCAGAACATTTTCTTCTTGTCCTCATTGTTGCTAACTCCCCATGCCCCTTCCAGCCTCCCTCGCCATGCCCCTAGGTGATTATCAATCAGGTTACTGTCTCACTAGAGCTGTCTATCCTGGATTTCATAAACAGACAATCACAGAAACCACAAGCAGGAGGCAAACAAACTAACAACAATGACTAGACAAAACAAAGAAGAACCTCAATCAAAAAGGAAGCAGAAAATATTAAAAATTGACACAACTTTAGAATGCATCAAAAGGGAGACCTAATGATAAGATATTGCGTCTTAACCTAAGTACATCTGCCAGAACTGACTTCACAGCGCTCTCTGTTAGACCTTCTTTTGAAGGGACTCTCGTGTGTTTGAGAGAACCTGTCTGGTGAGCTGCTGGTCACAGAGGTATAGTTAAATGTGCTTTGTTTGGAATTGAAACCCTAGTAGCAACATTATTGTTTTTTTTTTTTACTTACCCTAGTACATGTATGTGTTTTAAAAAATTTATCTATTTTTGTATGTACTTTTTAATGCACTGTTTAAGGGCGCTGGGGGTGTAGTGGTTATGTGTTGAGTTGCTAACCAAAAGGTCAGCAGTTCGAAACCACCAGCTACAGCTCAGGAGAAAGATGAGGCTTCCTACTCCTATGCAGCGTTGCAGTCTTGGAAACCCAGAGGGGCAGTCTATCCTGTCCTACAGGGTCGCTGTGAGTCAGAATTGTCTGGAGGGCTGTGAGTTTGATTTTGTTTGCGGTTGAGAGACATGATGCCCCTTTACTTCTGAGTACTTGCGAGTGTACTCCTGAAAAACAGTATATTCTCAGTACTTAGCCAAGCTCAGGTATTACAATCAAAATATTAACATTGGTTGTCTAGAATTATTATCTAATTAACAGACGGTTTATGTATTGGCCAGTAATTACCTTGATAGCAAAACACAGATCAGAGCTCATGCCTTGCATTGAGCTGCCCCGTCTTCTTCGTCTCCTGGGATCTAGGACCTTTGGAGTCTCTCTTTGTACTGGGTGGCACAGACTGGTTTTGAAGAGTTTAGGGTTTTGTCTTCGTATAAGAAGCCCTGCTGGCACTCAGGTGCTGGCCTAATTGTTGGTGGTTCGAATCCACCAAGCAGCTCTATAGGAAGAAGACCTGATCTGCTCCCAGGAAGACTGTTGCTGTTGACTCCGAACATCCCTGTGTCCAACAGCAGGAACCCCACCCAGGCCTGCGCCAGCCTCACAGTCGTGGCTATCCTTGAGCCCCCATTGCAGCCTCTGTGTCTGTCCATCTTCTTGAGTCTTCTTCTTTCCTGCTGCTGCGCTACACTACCAAGCATGATGTCCCTTCCCGGGGCAGGCCTCTCCTGATAATGTGCCCAAAGTGCATGAGACGGCGCCTCGCCATCCACATGGCTCAGGAGCATTTGGGCGGTGCTTCTCTCAGGACCGGTCTGTTTGTTCTCCGGGCAGCACTGGGAGTATCCTTCACGGACACCCTCCTTCAAAGGCATGGATCCTCGTCTGGTCTTCCTCACTCGCCTCGGTGTCCCATGAGATAGAGGATGCTACGGCTCTGCATTCTGGTGGGGCACCTTTCTTTGGGATGGGTACAAGTTGGTCAGCCAGGTAGCTGTCTTCCAAATTTCTTGGCACAGTGAGCGCTTCTGGTGCTTCATCTTGTTGAAACATTTCTCCTGGCCGGCCATCTATGCCTGGAGGCTAGCGTCTCACGATTGCTTCAGGGCAGCTTGGATTTCTTCCTTCACAACCTTTGGTTCTTGATCAGATGCTATGATCATACTTCTTGATGATTCTTCTTGAAATGGTTGAAGGTCGACCAGTTCTTTTTGGTGCAGTGACTCTGTGTATTCCTCCCATCTTCTTCCGATGCTTTCCACATCATTCAATATTTTTCCCACAGAATGTTTTAATATTGCAACTGGAGGCATGATTTTTTCCTTCAGCTCTTTCAGCTTGAGATGTGCTGAGGGTGGTCTTCCTTTCTGGTTTTCTAACTCGAGGTTTTTCATTATAATGCTCTTTTATAACGTTTCATGATAATGCTCCACTTTGTCTTCTCCGCTGCCCTTTGAGGTGTTCTGTTCAGCTTGTTGACTTCATCGTTTCTTCCGTTTGCTTTAGCTACAGTCAAGAACAAGTTTCAGTCTCTTCGGACATCCACATTGCTATTTCTTTCCTCTCTTGGTGATGACTTCTCGAGTCCTTCCTTCGTGTCTGACGCTCCGGAAGTGACCTCACAGCCCGTCAGGTCTTCTGTCCTGTTGCTCAGTGGAGCAAATCTGCCCTTGGGATGGTCTCCAAATTCAGTTGGGATATAACTCGAGGTTGTGTTTTGGCTCCGGTGGACTTGTTTGAATTTTCTTCAACTTCAACGTGAACATACCCACGAGCAATTGGTCTGCTTCCACAGTCAGCCCCTGGCCTTGCTTTGGCTGTTGATACTGAGCTTCTCCATCGCCTCTTCCCACAGTTGTAGTCAATCTGATTTCTGTGTGTCCCATCTGGAGACGTCCCCGTGTACAAATTACCTTTGATGTTGTTGAAAAAGGTGTCTGCAATGAAGAAGTCATTGATTTCCCAAAATTTCATCATGCCACCTCCAACTTCATTTCTTTCCTTCTTTGTTTTCAACTTTCATTCCAATCGCCAATAATTATTAATGCGTCTTGATTGCATGTTTGATCAATTTCAGACTGAAGTAATTGATAGCATTCTTCAGGTTCCTCATCATTAGCCACAGTGGTTGGTGCATAAATTTGAATAATAGTTGTATTAACTGGATTTCTTTGTATGTGAATAGATATTATCCAAGCAGACCACATTGTGCTTCAAGATAGATCTTGAAGTGCCCCTTTTTGACAATAAATGTGATCTCATTGCTCTTAAATTTGTCATTCACAACATAGTAAGTCATATGATTATTGATTCAAAATGGCAAATACCTGTCCATTTCATTATACCAGTGCCAAGAATATTGATCTTTATGCATTGTTTCATTTTTGTTGACTTCCAATTTTCCTAGACTCATACATTGTACATTCCAGGTTCTAATTATTAATAGAGATTCGCAGCTTTTTCTTTTCCTTTTCAGTTGTGCCCCATCAGCAAATGAAGGTCCCCAAAGCTTTACTCCATCCGTGTCATTATGATCGACTCGACTTTGAGAAGCAGGTCTTCCTCAGTCATATTTTGAGTGCCTTCTGGTCTGGGAGACTCCTCTTCCGGCGCTCTATCTGACAGTGTTCCCCTGCTACCCATACGGTTTTCCAGGGCTAATTCCTCAGAAGTGGAAAGTCTATTCCGTCTTCATAGTCTGTTCTCAGTCTGGAAGCTCTGCTAAAACCTTTTTATTTGGGATGACCAAATACCAGTGACATAGCGTCCTGCATCACAGCAACACGCAAGCCACCACACTGACAACCTGACAGACAAGTGGTGGCCAATGAGCTCACAGCTTAGAAAACCTTATGGCCAATCTAGTCTTGTCCCACGGAGTCTCCGGGAGTCCACGACTCCAGGGCACACCTGACCACAAGCTGGTGGGCTGCCCCTCAGTTTGGGTTTGTCTCCTGGTGCTGAGTTTGAGTCTCTGCGCCATCTCATTGGTCCTGGAGGAGGCGCTGTGCTCCCTCCAGTTATACACAGGGAGCACAGGTGCATGGCCTTGCTTGCAGGACCAGGTCTCAGACAGTGGGGGGGAGACGGCTCACCCCTGTCCTCACCCTGGCGTCTCGCTATGACTCCAGCCACCCTGCCTGTCCCAGGCCTGGGAAACTCCCCCGAGGGCAGCAGCACCTCTGATTCCCCCCCCCCCCATCATCCTCCTTCCCCACAGGTGGGTGTTCCTGGTGAAGAAGGGCTACCAAGACACAGACAACTCTCTGCAGAGCTCTGTCATCACCAAGGTCAAGGGCGTGGCCTTCACCAACACCTCGGAGCTTGGGGCGCGGCTCTGGGATGTGGCCGACTACGTCATCCCACCCCAGGTCTGAGCCCCACCTTCTCTGCTGCCGGGACCCTGGGGACCTCCACTCCCTGTCTCCCTCTGCCCAGGAGGTTTGCTGCAGACCCTTCCCTGCACAGTTCACCCCTGCCCGCCCTGACTGTCCCCAACCATCATCAGGATGATCTGTAACTGCAGGAAAGAGGAGGTGGCGGAACCCTGGCCATTTCTACAACTGGCTGTGTCCCCAGAGCCTGTTCTGCAGGCAGCCCCTGAGCCTGTTGAGACCAAATGGGGATAGGAGGGTTCCCCGCCATTTTTACCACGGCCACATCAGGACTCTCCCCGGGGCGCCCCTCCTTCTATTAGCCACTGCCCCTGGGAATGGCTACCCAGCCAGCTCAGGACTCACCTGGGCCAGGCCAGGCCCATCACTGCCCTTCCTCCCCTGGGTCTGGGCTTGGCCCCCAGGGACTGAGACCAAACAGGGTTTCCTGGGGTGGGCGCGTGGGGCATTGTGGGCCAGGAAGGGCCCTCCAGGGCACCTGCTAAGGGAATATGGGGTCAGCAGGCAGAGGGTGGGGTCCTGTCGTTCAGTGGCCCCACCCACCCCAGTTTCCACTCAGATGCCCCAGGCAGCCCTGGGTAGGGTGGGGAGTGGGGAGGGCAGGAGGTGTACCTGCAGAAAACAGCCCTGCCATAGGGCACTGAAATCTCGTCCCTGTCCAAACATTGGACACTCCTTTTGAAAAGTCACTCTGTCATCATTTCAGTTCATAACTACAAGCCAAGTGCGTTCCTCTTTCCCTCCACACCTTGTGGCAGGGCCTGAAAATGACACCTGCCCCTCCTCGCGCTCAGGCCTGGACATTGGCCTCTGCTGTGCTCAGGGTCCTTGGCTGCCGTGTCCTCCCTGTCTGCGCTCAGCGGAGCAGGCCCGCAGTCGGCCTTGACCCACGGAGGCCCAGTTATTTGAAAGCATTAGTGTTCGCCGGCTCAAGGATCTCACAGCCGCCCGTGGAAACTGTGATGGGGGCTAGATGCTGCTAGAGGGGCGGGTAGGGGCCTTCAGGAGGGGCTCCATCCCTGCCCCCTACTGGCCGAGCCCCTGGTAGAGAAGGGCCCTGACCCCCCTCTGGTTCCTCAGGGAGAGAGTGCCTTCTTCGTGGTGACCAACCTGATTGTGACTCCCGGTCAGCGGCAGGACACCTGTGCTGAGGTGATGGGGGCGAGGGGAGGGCAGAACCGCCAGCAGTGGTTGGGGTCCTCTCTCCTGTCCTGTGGACGTGCCTGTGTGGTTTGGGGCTGGGCCTGGACGGGGTCAGGCTCTTAGCAGGGTATGTGAACCCAGGCAGGGGAAGACCCCCCCCTTCTAACTGAGGGGTGGGACTGGGCTCTGAGGGAAGCCCCTTTTCTTTTTGGGCAGAATAAAGACATTCCCGATGCCGAGTGCTCTGAGGACAGCGACTGTCATGCTGGGGAGGCTGCTGTCACCGGAAATG
>NW_022105908.1:24558362-24569092 GCF_000313985.2 Echinops telfairi
GAGGGCCGGTGGTGGAGGCGAGGCCTGAGCCGGGAGCCCCCTGCCATTGTCCCCGGCCTGTGCCCCAGGAGTGATGACCGGCCGCTGCCTTCGAGTGGGGACAGCGCAGAAGGGGACCTGCGAGATCTACGCCTGGTGCCCAGTGGAGGCCAGGTTCCAGCCCACGTGAGTGGCCGCAGCCTGAGAAGCCCCTGGGGCTCCAGAGACTCCAGGGTCAGTTGGCGTAGATGGGAGTCCATTGATTTGGTGCCCCCCCCACCTCCAGAGGCCCCAGCCCTAGCAGGAAGCCTAGCAAGAGGCCTAGATGCACCGCACCCTGAGCAAATTAGCTGACCTCAGCAAAGCCTCGGGGGGCCCCAGGAACACGTCTGGGGGAGGCAGGTGGGGCCTCCTGGACAGACTGCCACCTTGGTTTCTAGGAAGCTGCTCCTGGATGAGGCCGAAAAATTCACTGTTTACATCAAGAACTTTATCCGGTTCCCCAAATTCAATTTCTCCAAGTATGTGGGCCTTGAATCTGGGGGCATCGGGAGTGGGGCCTTGGCTGGTCACACGGGGCCTCTGCCGGCCTTATGACTTGGCACATCCAATGCGTGGGTGTGAGATGTGCATGCAGGACAGAGCCGCTGGGTGCTCCGGGGTCCCCTATCCCGTGTTACATAGGGGGGTTGGCCCGGGCCAGGGTCAGGACCCAGGACAGCAAGTCTCATCTCCTGTCCCTGGTGGTTCCCGGCCTGCACCCAGGACCAACGTGCAGGACACTCAGAACACCTCGTTCCTGAAAACTTGCCACTTTGACCTCAGCAACCTCTACTGCCCCATCTTCCAACTGGGCTCCATAGTCCAATGGGCGGGCAGCAGCTTCCAGGAGATGGCGCTGAAGGTGCGTGGTACAGGTACGGGGCCCTCCCCTGGGGGTCGGGACTCCCCAAGGAGGTGGGGGTGTGGAAGGGACTTGGGTAGGATGGGTGGCTGCTCCCCTGCTCCCAGGGCCTGCCTCCAGAATGAGCAGTAACACACAGCCGATGTGCCAGGGCTCGGACCATGGGCTCTGGGGGAGGGGCAGAAAGGAGGGGACAGTCCCACGGTGTAAGTACTTAGCCCCTGCCCACCTGGAGCCCTGTGTGTGGCTGGGCTGTCCAGAGGAACGAAACCAGTGATAGGTGTCTAAGAAAGAGCTTCCTCTCAAGAAGCAATTTTATATTGAGACAGCTCCTCAGCCCGTCCAACTCAAGCCCATGGTCTCACGCTGACTGGAGCCCTCTGCAGACAGACTTGGGTCGCTGCAGAGAGGTGAATTGGGGCGACCCCCAGGTGGGGGATGTTGCAGAGTGGTGTGGGTCCAAGGTCGGTGGAAAGCTGGCAAGGCACCAGTAATTCTCAGGGGCAGGCGGCCCACCCGGGGCAGCCCCCATGGAGGTAGGTACAGAGAGACAGCAAGCAGCAAGGTGAAGGGGCAGAGGGAAAGGGTCCCCTCTGTCTCTCTTTTAGCATCCCATGCCCCCCCCGCCCCCCGGAGTCATCAAGCTGTGGCCTCATAGATTACACACACACACACACACACACACACACACACACTCATACAAATTCAAGTTGACATAAACTCAAACCACCACAAGCCCCAACCCTGCCTCAGCCCCTTCTGGCAGAGGGGGAAGGTAGGCAGACCCAGGCTTGAGGCATGGCCCTGCACTGATTAGCCTTCCAAGTGATGTGACCCTCAGCTAGGAATGCCACCCTACACGCAGCCATGGCTTCCTCACTGTGAAGAGGAATGACACCCGGCAGCAGTGTGGTTTGTAGGCAAAATATCGTGGTGTGAGACCTGGTTGCTCTGTGGATACTCTCCCCTTGCCCCTGGTGCCGTAATGGGCGAGGATTGCAGAAAAGAATGTGACTCTGTCAGCCTCTTCTCAGTTCCACACTGGGCTGCTCACCTCAAGGTCAGCAGTTCGAATCCACCAGCTGCTCCAAGCTAATGCTTTCCGCTCCCGTCCAGAGTTACAGCCTCTGACACACACAGGGACAGTCCACCCTGTGCTGTAGGTTCCTAGCAGGAGAGCTGACCTGCGGCAGCGTGTTTGCAGAGATTAACGTGCTCAGCAGAGCGCAGTGATGGTCCCCCACCCCCCACCCCGGGGGTGCGACACCGCGGGTGGTGAGGCCTAAGTGGCCTCTTCCCCATCTCCCTACTTCCTGTTCCTCTGTTTAACGAGGGTGGGCACCTCCGAGGCCAGTCTCCTATTGCCCCAGTTGGGCTTGGTGGGTGCGTAGAGTGTCTATCTCCCAGGACACCCAGTGTTTTTATCCATTGGTGGTAACCAGAGGCTACAGGTGAAGAGAGCTATCAGAGACCGTCTGGAGGGCTTCCGGGCAGGGCCTCCTGCGTCCCCAGGGATGTGATGCCCTCTCTCTTGTATACGGCTGTTCTCCCCAACCAGGAAGGCGTTTGCCCATCAATGAATCTGCGTGACTAGCACATTAAAGTACGGTTAAACCATCCAGGAAATGAGGATGCATGAGTAATTGCATCATGCCCCGCCCCTGCCCGTGGTTAGTTCGTCAGGTGTGGGGCCTGCATAGCCTCTGGGTGTCTGCTATTCTAGAGAGTCCATTCTGATGACCCTATAGGACCGGGTAGAACTGTTCCTGTGGGCTTCCGAGACTGTAACTCTTGATGGGAGTCAATAGCCTGGTCTTTCTCCCACAGAGCGGCTGGTGGCTTCAAACTGCTGACCTTGTGGTTAGCAGCCTAACGACACCACCAGGGCTCTTTTCAGAAAAACCAAGTGCATCTGATTTGCTCAGGGACCAGACACAAAAGACCACATTTAGTTCTTTGCCCCACGGATGGTCCCCACTCACCATGGATGGCCCCCACTCGTCTCTTCCTTGGGGTTAGCTGCCAGCTGCTCCCCTTTAGATTTCCAACCGGGAGTCAGACACCAGCAGAGTGGCTGGTGGGTTTGAACTGCCGACCCTTGGGTTTGCAGCCCGGCACTTACTGCACAGGTCCATCAGGCCACCAGGGCTGCTTAGTCTCGTTAGGATGCCTTAGAAAAAAGGTACAATAGAAACAGTAGCATTTCAGGGGATCTGCTGGACCAATTCAAGGCAGCGAGATCAGCTAAGAAGGCTGTGGTCACTATTGGGGGTCTTCAAAGGGGTAATTGTCACAGATTTTCCTGAAGACCGCAGGGTGATCTTGGGAGCTTGTGAGGAAGAAGTTTTTAAGAAAACAGAAAACTACACTGGTGGGAAAAAGGCCAGGAAAGTTGTAGAGAGGAATTTTTTTTTTCCTTATGAAAAATGTCCCTGTCCATTCTTCAAGGGTGAGAATCTCATTGGGAAGCCCTAGCCCATCCACCTCCCAGCCCCGATCTTGCCCCCTCAGACTCCTCCTCCTCCACACTCACCCATCATGCAGAAGGAACACGCTTTGAGTCCCTCGGGAAGGCCCACACTGCAGTTTTGACGTGGTGAGAGCCAAAAGGCTGGGAATCCTTTGGGAAAGGGTTAGGCAGATGAGACGGGCCCTGAGGGGGCAGAGACCCAGATGGGGGCAATGTGGTGGCACCGCGGTGGTTTAACGAAGGCTTCTGTGATTTTGTGGCGATACCTATGACTTAGCCTTCATAAGAGCGCCTCCACAACGACTTCCGAACGAACCCCACTTCCGGCCTCTCCCACCCCAGCCCCAGATCCTAAAAGTCAGGGCTGAGCTGAGGGTCGGCATCTAGTTTTCCTCTGCCTCCTTTAGGCTCCTAGCAGCGTCCACCAGGAACTAAGCTCTGGCCCCTGCTGTGTAGTTCTGTCTTTGGGACATTAGCAAAGTGGGACCAGAAAGCATCCCTGAGCACATCCTGGTCCAGTGCCCCTCCAGGGTAAGCCTGACCACAGTTGGTGTCCCTCAGGGTAGCCTGACTCGGAGTCAGTGCTGCCCTGGGGAAGCTGGCTCTGCCTCTGCAGCTTAGAGAGGGAAGCTAGCGGGACTGGGGGGGTGGTGTTCACCGTGCAGTCTTACCCGCCACTCCAGAGTGGAGCTAGAACCTTGTGCCCGCTACTTTCCTCCTGGAAGGAAAGCCCAGCAGGGCAGACCGCTGACCTGCTGCTCTGCAGGGTCAGTCTGGGACATCTGCTCATTTCCAGAAAGCTCCGTCCTCTGACCCTGGCCTCTCTCCCGTCCAGGGTGGTGTGATAGGGATTCAGATCGAATGGAACTGTGATCTGGACAAGGCTGCCTCTGAGTGCAACCCTCACTATTCGTTCAGCCGTCTGGACAGCAAGAACGCGAAAGAGTCTGCCTCCTCAGGGTACAACTTCAGGTAACTGGGGCCTTGTCACCCTGGTCAGGTGTCACGTCTGTCCTGGGCATCAGCGCTGTGGTCTCTTTCGGGAGATGGGGGTGCCAGAAGAAGTGGATGAGGGGAGGTGAGAATCCTGGCCAAGGGCTATGGAAATGCTGAGAGTTTTTTGGGAGGGTGAGGTGTATCTGCTGGGCTGAATTCATTGGGACTCTGGTGCCCCAGGGACAACCCAGGGGGAGTGGGAGAGCTGTGCCTCCTGGGGGCTTCCAGGCTGGGATTTTATCTTTGGACTTGGCTCTGTGAGAGGATCCGTAACGTCTCCACGGGCTTGCTCAGGGTCGCAGTCTGTGGAGTGCTTGCCGGTCCCCTCCCAGAAGCGCCAAACAGGAAGGCTCAGCCAGACTGGGGTCTCCCCTTGGCCCTGTTGCTTTCAGGTTTGCCAAATATTACCGAGATGCTGATGGGGTGGAGTTCCGCACCCTGATGAAAGTGTATGGGATCAGATTCGATGTGATGGTGAATGGCAAGGTGTGTTGGGGTGGTCCCCCAAATTCCCCTCCTCTGAGGCCGGGTAGGCTGGAGTGGGGAAGGGCTCAGGGACTGGAGTCTCTGGGGACCCCACTGTCCACTCTGGCTTCCTTACCCTTCATTCTCTCTTCCAGGCAGGGAAGTTCAGTATTGTCCCCACTGTCATCAACATAGGCTCTTCGATGGCTCTCATGGGGGCTGTGAGTACCTGTCCCCTCCTTTCCCCCTCCCTGGGGCTCAGCAGGGAGGACTGCCCCCCCAGCCTCGAACATGTCCCACTGCCCCAGGAAGAATGAGGGCTGGTTGGTCCCAGTGGGTGTAGGTCGAGGGGTTTCAGGGGACGTGATTGCTCGCATTTCTCTTCCCAGAGCCGGAGCAGCATTTAGCTGTAGCTCTGGGGTTGCAGGTGGGGCCACGTTGAGCTGTAGGCTGGTGTTCTCAGGGATCCTAGACCAGCCCCTGAAGTTCTCAAGCCTACGCTTCTGCCCAAGGGCGCACGAGCAGGCTGTACTGGGCACATCAAGCCCTGCACTGTTGACATGCTGGACACGATAATTGTTGGGGGAACGGTTCTGTGTATGTTGGAGGATGTTTAGCAGCATCCCTGGTCTTGACCCACTAGGTATCTGTCACAGCTCACAGTGGTCATAGCCAAAGATGTCCCAGTCATTGCCCAGTGTCTCATGGGGGCACATTCACACTGAGTGAAGAGGCGGGGAGCACAGCCCTGCTCTGCTTCCCACCCTTTGCTGTTGAGGTGATTCTGGCTCAGGGCGGCCCAGTGTTAGAGTAGAACTGATTTCTTGGAAGTAAAGTACCGGACTTTTTTCTGAGATGCTTCTGGGTGGACTCGAACTGCCAACCTTTTGGCTAGCAGCAGAGCAAGTGAACCTTTGGCACCACCCAGGGACTCCCTGTAATCCTTCTTAGAGATAGCCTTTTAGCTGGGCGGAAGAAGGTGCAGAGCTGAGAGTCAGGAATGGATGAAGGGCAAGGAAAGTTTTCATCAAGAATCTCTGTAATGCTTCTTGGTCCTTCCAGAAGCTTCTTTTTCTTTGTGTTTCACGTTTTATTATGTGTTGGGTGAAGGTGTACAGAGCAGCTCAGTTTCCCATTCAACAGTTCATACGTATTTTGTTTCACATCACTGATTGCCGTCCCCACAAGGTAACATCGCCCCCCCCTCATCTCTGTCCTGTGCCTCCTGGTTCTGTTCTTTGCTAGCCCTTCTGAACCTTGTCGGTGGACAGGTGCTGCCCTTTTGTTCTGCAGCGGTTGAATGCTCCTCTCACAGCTCTGCCTATTGTTGGGCTGCACACTGGGCCACAGGGAAGGTCATGTGCAGAAATGAAAGGTGACGAAGGGCATGGGCTCAGGGGGTCCCACCAGTCTACCGGGCTCTTTTATGATTTGGGGTTCAGTTTCACCTTTCCCTCCCACTGGGCCCAGGACCCTCGGAGCTGTGGCTAATGGGAGCCAGGCACCAGGGCCGTGGATGCCGATGGTCATGCGGTCCATTTGTTGTTTCCATGTGTTCCTCTTTCCTCTGAATGGGAGACACCACTAGAGGCCCCTGAGATACCCCTACCCCCATCCCCCACACTCTGCCACCAAACTTCCGTGCCCCTTCTTGCAGCTCAAGGGGACTGGTTAAGCCACTGCAGAAAGACAGAGATCTCTGGAAGTGTCTCTGAAAGTCATGGGAGTCGGCAGTGAGGCCGGGCCATCCAAGAGGCTACTTTCCAAGTGTTCTTGGCAGCTACCTCCTCATTCCCTCCGCTGCGGGGCCAGAAGAGGCCCCTGGCAATTCAGTATAGACTTAGGACTTATTTTTCATTGAGACAAGAGCAGTGCATCTCATAACAGGTCTCGAAGCTTTGTCCCTGAAAGTGGTAAATAGAAGTGGACCCTAATGCCTTCCGGTCCTCAGTAGAGAGCCCCGTGTATGTGCCCTTCTTAGAGGTGCCTGCCACCCCCGGCCATCACTTGCTTACGATGTGGGTGAAGTTGGCAGTGGAAAAAACATGTTTGGCATTGAGGGAGAAAGGGTGTGTGCCGTCCAAGATCAGGCCGCTGGTTCCCTTATCCTGCGCCCCACCTTCACCCTCAACATCCTTCCCCAGTCCTTCCGCACTGTCCCTGATTAAACCCTGTACTGTGGGTCCAGTCGCCATCCGGTGGAGGACACAGGCACACGCAGGACCTGATGTGGACCCAAGGCCTGTGGTTTCAGAGTGACGCATCCCCAGCTGGGTCAGTTCAGGCCTCCCTCTGTCCTGGATCACCGCTCTATGTAGGTTCCTGGTTGGTTACATCTGCATCCCCTCCAGCCTCTCATGCGGGCCCCCCCCCCCCCTCCGAGAGAGCTTCCTATTCAGAACCTGTCAGTGACCTCCATCTCCATTTCTGCTCAAAAGACAGCCCAGATCGGATGCTACCAGGCATTCTAAGGAGCTTCAAAGGCTGATCCCCTACCTACCTCTTCAGAAGTGTCTCCAGTTCCCCCGACCACTTCCACAGTCCCTGTGGAGCCCCTGCTCTGACGTGCCTGTCCCTAGCTTTCTGCAACTTGTTCATAATGCCTGGCCCAATCCTCAAGACCCAGCCAGATGCTCAGGCAGAGTAGAGCCCTACCTTCCCTGGGTGCCCCTGCTGGCACGGAACTGGTCTTGCAATCGACATGCTCTTCTCCTGCACCAGAGGTAGAGTCCCAGGGGGTCTGCATGGCCTAGTCCTCCCAGAAAGGCAAGGTAGGAGCTGGCAGGAGATGGGGTCAGCATAGTGCAGGGAACCTGATGGCTTTTGAGTCTGACATTGGCTCTTCCACAGACAAGCGTGCCCCTTTCTGAGCCTGGTTTCCTTCTCCTTTAACCAGAGTCAATGTCTAAGTTTCCCAGGGCTGTTCTCCCGTCCCAGATCAACGTGCTGGCCGAGCCATGCTCTCTCAGGCGCCTTCCTTCCCTTGGTGGCTAGTTAAGTTTCTTCTCTGATTTTATCAGGGCACCACTCGTACTGGATGTAGACCCACACGACTTCCCCATGACCTCATGCTAACCGATAACATCTCCAAATACCCCATTTCCAAACCAGGGTGTGTTCACAGGTACGGGGTGGGCACCCCCACATATCCTTAGTGGGGAGGGGCCACGATTCAATTCTGAGCACCTCCCTCATGGGCCTGCTGTAGGCTCACACAGTATAAGGTGCTTCCTGTAAATCAAGGATCCGAGCCAGGAGCCCCAACTCTTTTGCAGGGCGCTTTCTTCTGCGATCTGGTCCTCATCTACATCAGCAAGAAGAGCCACTTTTACCGTGGCAAGAAGTTCGAGGAAGAGGTCGGTTCTGCTTCCTCCCCAGGAACCTGAGGGAAATTCTGGGGGTGCCTCTTGTCACTCACTTTCCTTTGGGCCATGGAGGTCGTCCCTGAAAGGGCCGGGGAGGGTAGAAGGTTCTGAGAACATGCTCTGTGGACAGGTGGGGCCCAAATCAGCCTAACCTAGCCTCAGGAGGGGTCAAAGGATGTGGATAGGAGAGCTGGTTTACAGCCCCTGCCCTGCCACTTTTACTGTATGACTTTGGACAAGTCCCAAGCCTTTCTGGCTTCAGTTTCTCTATCTTCCAAATGTTCGTCAGTTTATGTACAGGCACGCCTTGTTTTATTTTCACACCGCACTTTATTGCATTCCACAGAGAGCACATTTTTTACAGATTGAAGGTTTGCCACTTCTCTGCCATTCTTTCAATAGCACGTGCTCACTTCCTGTCTGTCACATTCTGGTAATGCTCACAATATTTCAGTGTCCCCTCCATCACACATCCGATGGACTACAGCTTAATGTAAACATGCCTTTGACATGCACCGGGAAAAGCCACCACCATGCAGCTCACTTGAAAGCCGTGTTTGTTTTATTGCGGTACTCCAGAGCTGAGCTAGCAATCTCTCCACGGTGTGCTGAAAAGTGCTTTCCGCATTTATTTGTTAGGCTGCTTCGTAGGCTGCAGTTGGGAGAACTGAGAGGAAGATGGGAATTCCCCCCCACTCCCACTCCACTGATCCTCTTGAGCTGTGGGTTTGGCCCTAGGCTTGGTGGTGGTGGTGGTTGTAGTGATGAGGGTGGAGGTGGCGAGGGTGGGGGCCGGCTCAGGGTCGCAGAAACCCATGCCTGTGGGCAGGGACTCTGGCCTGAGCCCCTAGGAAGGCTTTCTGGAGGAGCTGGGATTGATCAGCACTGAGAATTGCACATGGTGAGCTTTGGACAGGCAGCTGGGCTCTCCTTCAAGGTCCTCCTCCTGTCCCTGCTGTGCCCCCTGTCCACATTCATTCAGAATAGCCAACAGAGCTGCAGCTCTGGTTATAGGCAGGGCCCGACCCACCTCCGGTGGGAACACAGTCAGGGCACAGGCTCAGCTCAGCACCTGACCAGGAGTAGTTACTGAAAGTGGTAAATAGCAGGGCGAGTGGTGGGACGAGTGGTGGGGAGGGGGCTCCTGGAGCCTGCCGAGGGCTAACAGGTGGTGTCCTGCTCAGGGCCAGGAGCTGAGCCTGCAGAGAAAGGAGCCCGAGGGGCAGCTGCTGGAGTGGCCTGAGGCGCATGGCAGAATCTGCAGCCTGAAGGGAGACAGCTGTGTGTGCCTGCAGCCCCCTGAGGTCAGTGTCCAGCCTGCTAGGTGAGGGGTGGCTGGGCTACAGCAGGAAAGTTCGAGCGAGAACTGGGGTCTGGCAGCCCGGTGACTTGGCTGTAAGGACGGGCGCCTGGGACCCAGGAGAGTCCATGCAAGCTAACAAGGCTAGGTGACACAAGGCTATTATCAATTGACATGGCGTGTACTCCCTGCCAAGCACTGCTCTGAGCTCCTGGTGGCAATGTAATGAAGTGAGTACAGATACGCATGACCTGCTTTACTAATGAGAAAACAGGCTTACAGAAAGGTTCTGTCACTTGCCCAAGTCACACAACTCATAAATGCAGAGCTGGGATTTGAACCCAGGCTTTATGTCTCTAGAGTCTAGTAATGGGTCAGTAACTACTACTATGAACGAATAACTGGGACATTCTGCCTTATCACACCCCCAGTCCCATCACTCCCTTAAGCCCCTCATCAATTATGGGGGCTGGGCTGGCACTTTTTCCTGGTGCTGCCCAGAAGCCGATATGACCTTAGCCTAGGACAAGCAGGGAACCCTGGCTGAGTCCCTGCTCTGTCTTGCTGTGTGCCCGAGCAGGTGCCTGGACTCTGCTGGGCTCTGTTTCCCTCTTTCCACAGGAGTGGTGGTGGGGTGGGGTGGCACAGGGGTCCCTCCTCAGATAGGCTAGGACCCTCTGTGCCTCTCCTCTGGGTCCTCTTCAGGGAGCTTATGGCCCCATGATGGACCTTCCTCTGGTCCCCAACTTCCACTCCTTTCAGCCCTCCAGCCCGAGCTTGGGCTAGGGCAAGGCTGGAGTGAGAAAGACTGAGCTCGAGAGGACGGGCAGAGGATGGGAGGGGTGAAGAGGGAAGGCTGGGCAGGGAAGCTGTGGGCCAGGTGGTGGTGCTCCTGGGCTGTTGATTCTTGGGTGCTCATGGAGCACTCCACCTGTGGTAGGGAAGAACCACCACCTCACTGGGGGCTGCCCCACTGGGACCCCACCAGGGCTGCTTATGCCTCTGTGCTGAGACAGCTCAACTGTGCATCTGGGCTGTGGCCAGCTTTCCGACCAAGGGCCCCCTCTCCGAGTGCTCAGGCTGCCATGGATGTCTGCCTGTAGGGAGGGTGGCCTGGTACTTAGGGTCCCCAACAGAGTTCTCTCTGGCCTGTGTGGCCCCTCCCCAGGTCCAGCCACCCAAGGAAAGGAAAGGAGAATGTGGAGCAGCTGCAGAGCCTGCATACAGTGGAGACCTAGGAGCAGCTGCAGA
>NW_022105908.1:24570120-24602903 GCF_000313985.2 Echinops telfairi
TAGGAGCAGCTGCAGAGCCTGCATACAGTGGAGAACTAGGAGCAGCTGCAGAGCCTGCATACAGTGGAGACGTAGCCACAGGTGCTGGCTGAGTGAACTCGGTGAAGACGTGGGAGCAGAAGAGCCATGGCTCTGCCAGGAAGAGGAGTCTTCGTGCCTGCATGGGACGGGGCTTCCAGACCCAGCCTTCCCACCTGGACCGGGGTGGCAACCTCTGCAAGCTTGCTGTTGTGGGAGGGGAGCCTCCCAGGCCACAGCGACTCGCATCTAGAAGAGTCAGCCCTGCCAACAGAAGGAGGGCAGGCCAGTCTGGGAGGTTTCAATTTCTTCTGAGAATCTGGTTGGATATTCATTCATTTATTCCTACACACAGTAAACATTTATTGATTCTTGCCGAGGGCTGGGTGATGCTTAAATGAGGCGCTGACCTGTTCCTTGGGGGGTGGGGCCTGCTGGGCTGGTGGTGCAGGGGACAGAAACACAAGGGCAGATTCCTCCAAAGGTAACAGTCACACTGCAGCCCGGCCTGGCCATTTTGGCCTCTCTCCAGCCTCTAGCTGACAGCTTACTCATCTCTGTAGCTTGATGGCTCCTCAGAGCAAGCCCTTGGCCAATGTCCGTCCGAGGGGTCATTTAGTCCTACCCCAGGGTGATCAAATGTACACGTGGCCAAGGAGGCCACCGGGAAAGTCTGCAGGCAGCTGGCTCTTGAGGGAGAGAAGCAGTCTCAGGCTTTGAGGTCTGATAGGGGAGATGTGTCTTTCTGTGTCTCCATCTCCCTTGGGCCCGCCCAGCCTGGGGAGTGGGGGTGACGCTGGGTAGTGTCTTGCCCAGGTGAGAGATACATTTGCCTGTGCATTTTGGCTCTTGCTACTCCGTGGGGCTGAGATTCCTCCTTCTCTCCTCAGGGAAGGGCCAGTGAGATCAAGGATGAGGACATGCTCCCAGAACCAGTAGGCCAAACAGTAGCCTGAACACGGTGCTTCCTCTCACGCCTGCAGCCTGCGCTGCATCTATACAGCGCTGGCCCTCAGGGTGCAGACCACGACCAGCAGCCTTGAGGGCTGCAGGGTGTGTCAGAGCCAGGATGTGCTCCAGGTCTGCCTTCCCATGGCTGCTTTTTCCAGAAGAAGATCTCCACGCTTTTCTTCTGCAGCACCCTTGAGTGGACCCGACCTTCCTTTTGGCTTACCATTTGGGCCTCAGTGATACACTCAAGAGCCTTTGTAAGATGATGTGTGCGCCGATTAAGGTTTGAGATGTCCTGGTTCTGAGGACAGAACATTTGTTGCAGCCAATTTCTAGGTCAGATCTCCCCATGCTAGCTAGAGACCAAGAGCACCTGCTCAGGCAGTGAGGAAGGCTCAATTGATTGAAATAACAATGCTTTGACCAAACATAACAAAAGACTGGATGGTTAAAAGCAACCAGTTACCAGTCCCTGGAGGTGCCTTTACTTCCCGGAGAAGCCACCTGGTCACCGTCTCACTCCCTACGATGAACCTTTCCTGGTGCCTGCAAGTGAGGCCTGGAGTCCTCTGTCGGAGGCAGACGGTGACATCTGCTGGAGGAAGTGAGAAATCTCACACTCAACCACTAGCTGTGGTCCGGAGGTCTCATTAAAAGCCCGGGGGCTGAATTCAAGCATGTCCTACTGGGAAGGGCTCTTTTCAGTCAGAAGAGCCTATTGTCCTCTGCACACAGAAAGGCCACCGGAAGCTGGCCAGACTACCACTGGAGCAAAGGGTTGCCCAGAATAAGGGATTTTTCTAAAGCAAGCAGCTGCCTGCCGTCAGGTGGACCGGCATCCTGTCAACAAGCTCACCCTGCTCCCTGAGCAGAAGTGAAGTCTGGCAGGGTTCACTGGGGGCTTCCCTTCCTCAGGAAAGCAAGCCTGGGGTCGAAAATCCTGCCTGTTACTTCTAGGTGTGTGACGAAGGAAAAGGGGCAGAGGTCATTTCCAAGTTCTGGCTGGTTTCTTTTAACCTGCCTATGGAATTCCTTAAGGAGCCCTGGTGGTATAGTGGTTACCCATTGGGCTGTGAGCCACATGGTTCAGCACTGAGGCTCTTTTTACTCCCATAAACACTTAGTCTTGGAAATCCAGAGGCCACCATGAGTCAGCATTGACTCGATGGTAGTGAGATGGAATTGCTTGTCATGGGGAAATCACATGGCTTGTTTTATGTTAAAGACTAGAAATGTTTTTCTACTGTTATTCGTTTAGTCATTAAGTATTGAGTACCTACTATGTGTCAGCCGTTGGACTAATGCTGGTGACAGAGTGAACCAGAGACACGGCCCATCCTCACACGTATAATCGTTAATGGAACAGGGCACTTTTGAGAATCTGCAATGAGAAAGGGTGGGCCAGCGGTCTCTCCAAGGAAGCACCATGTAAGTTGAACTCCGCGAGACTGGTGGAACTGTGTTGGGGGAAGCCTTCCAGGTCACGTGCAAAGAAATGCCCTGACATGAGAAGACGCAGCTGAGGAACTGGGTGCACGTGGCTTGACTAGAACTCAGAGGGAGAATGGGGGTGGGGTAGCATCAGGAAGGGCTATGAAATGCTTGCCCACCCCCCCCCAAGTTCATGTCACCTGTTACCTACACTGGTTTTGTGAGGGTTTCTTTTAATCAAGTTGCATGCTGTCGTAAGGGCTGCTCCATTAACCACTACTGTCATGGAGCACTTCTCCAACCTAATGACTTCAAGTCTAGTAAAACCTTCCCTACTACAGCACAACCTAAGCACCTTTTTCGGGGGATGGGTGGGGATGCATAATCTTGGTTCATGAGTGGGGTGCTCACAAATGCTGTACAAACTGGCTTTTCAGTGGGGAGAAGGGAAGCTGGAACCTGAGTTCCTTTCAAACTTGGGAAAGCTCCTTTCCCACTACAGGGCACTGGTTGCCTCAAAGGCAACATGAAGCGTGTAGGCTTTGCAAGGCTGTTTTTCCATTCTGATCTTCCAGAACGACCTGAACTGTTTATTCTTATGTTCAGGCCCTAGCCAAATCCACCCACCTACTGTTTTCTAAACGATGGAGTTATCCAAGGCCTTGGGAGTACCATGACGCTGGCCAGCAGGAAATGTGAAAATTGGGTGCTATCCATGTACTGCCCCAGGGACTGGCTGTGGAAAAGCAAAGTGCCCACTATCCATACATGGCTGCCTTTTTAATGGGCCCCCTGTACCGTTTCTGAGGCTGCCTTTTCCACTGGAGGTCAGTTATATAGGGGACCATAACCTTCAGGTGTCTCTGAGTATACCAGCTAAGGACTAGTCCCCCAGGCTCTCCAGATCACCCCCCTTGGAATGGCATTTTGCATATTTGGGAAAGGATGCTGCTTGCTTCACCCCAGCTCCCCCCCATGGTCAGTGATGCAGCTTTCCTCAGCGCATACTATCCCCTGAACACACTCTCCCCGCAAGACTTCACTGTTGTCTGCTGTTCACAGAGCGAGCACACAGAACTGAGCAGGGAGGATGGGAAACACCTGCTCAGTCTATGTATTCTCTGAGGTCTTTAACTGGTGACGAAAACAATAAAAAGTGTCAACCGTAAACCTGTCTGGATTTCTTCCCTTTCCTGCCTGAACTTTCGAGATCACCTGTGTTGCATGAGAACGAGACCAAAAGAGGCAGGCACTAGCACAACCAGGAGAGGAGGCACGACAGTCGGCTCTTCAGTATCTTTCACAGACATTCACATGAAAGTAAGGTGCCCTTTCACTCTTGGGAAAACAAAGGTAGGAAGGCACTGATAACTCGGCTACTTTGCAGAGAGCAATCTGATAAAACTGCGGAAAGCATTTAACCTTCTGCAGTAATTTATTAAATCCCCTCAAAACGACAGAACTTTCACTATAATGTTTTTATAATAGTGAACATTGCCGCTCACCTTAGTGCCCAATAGGGGGCTGGCTAAGTCAGTCAAGAGCTCACCTGCTCCGCCCCCCCTCAATCTTTCCTTAGGAATGTACCCAGGTAGACCCTGATGGGGGACTAAATGTGAAGCCCTTTAAATCCTCCAAAGTCAGGGCCAACAAGTCTATGCCAACTCATAGTGAGCCTGTAGGACAGGATAGAACTGCACTTATGTTTCTGAGACTAACTCTTTAGGGAGTAGGAAGCCTCATTTTTCTCCCTGAGAGCAGCTGCTGGTTTCAAAACACTGACCTTATGGTCCAACTCACAACCACTACACCACCAGGGCTCCAGTGAGGCCCTTCAGTGGTTGGCAAAAGGTTAAGAGGCCATTGGGAAAGGGAGGCAAAGCTGTGGTCTCAGCTTCTTGGCCTATGTGCCAGCAGGTGGCCCAGAATCCAAAAAAAATATTAGGAGGCTCAAGTCCCAGTGAAAAGAACCCTGGTGGCGTAGTGTTTACAAGTTGGGCTGCTAACCGAAAGGCCAGCAGTTGGAAATCACCGGCCCCTCCTTGGGAGAAAGATGAGGCTTTCTACTCCCTTGAAGAGTTAGTCTCAGAAACACATTGGGGGAATTCTATCCTGTCCTATAGGGTCACTTTGGGTCAGCACCAACTTGATGACAGTTGAGTGCCTCTTTTTGGAGTGGTCAGTGGCTGTCCTCAAGTAATATTTATAGCCCTCTGTGAACTCCTCAAGGACTCCCTAGGGTGCTGTGGCTTTGGGCTGTTAACTGCAATGTCAAAGGTTCAAACATACACAGTAGCCACTCTGAGGGAGAAAGCTGAGGCTGTCTGCTCCTGTAAATATTTAATCTGTAACACCCTATACAGGCTCACTATGAATCAGAATTGAATACATGACGGGATTTTGTTTTGATGATCCTTCCACGTGTTGAGCTTTTAACTGGAAGGTCTGCGGTCCAAACCCACCAGACTCCATGGTGGTGGGCTTGTTTTTGGTATATAATCCATTCAGGTGGCTCTTCTGTTGCTCTTACTCAACACACAGAGAGCAAACTCATTCCTGCTCAATGGCTCTCACACTTTTCCCTGGAAATAATTCCCCACACTTAATTTGGCTTTAACTTATGTACCAAATGTCAAAGCATCTTATTTATTTATTATCCATATACTCTTCACAGAACTTACTTTAAGTATGGGGGGGGGCTTCAAAAGTTTCTGGACAAAATTCTTTTCATTTCCATAAGAACTTCTCAAAGCTAGTTGTGAAATTAGGTGACACTAGTCTCCTCAGTTACATATTCCATGAGCAACACTGCTCATGACCATAACTCCTACGGAGTATTTATCTCATCATTACACAAATGGGTTTGCAGATAACCTTCCTCACAAGAAGGGATCATGGACTGACATACATATTTACACTCTCATAAAGCCCACAATTTAGCTTGACTGGCCAGTCTTACAATCTTCACTAGAAATATTCTGGGGGGAAAAAGCTTCAACTGATTTTCTTCTTTGGGAAAAGGCCGCGAGCTGTTACTAGGTGAAATGGCGCTGCAAGGACAGCCTTCCTACAGGCAGGTGACAGTGGCCCATAGAACTAGCACAATAATGGCCAGTTGCATGTGAGTCCTGCCTCTTCCAGCTGTGCGAGCTTGGGCAGTGGTGTATCAGTACCCCTCTAAGTCTCAGGTGTTACAGGGGGTAACAGTAAGACCGACCTGAGAAAGTTACTGAGAGAACTGGTTCTTGGGATCACAACACTCCGACTTCTCCCTACGATAGCAGCCCCTCTTTGGAGGGTATCCAAGTAATTGCAAGGAAATTACAGGAGGCCATGTAAGGCCCGGCCGTCCAGGAGTCAGATCCTGGTAGATGGCACGTCCATGACAAGGCGGGTGGCACTCGGGTAGGAAAACGACCCCACAAAGTGTCTCACGCTTCATTTAATCTCTAGGATAATACAGGCTCTTTGTCTTCGGATAGAAATTGCTTGTAACGTTAACAGAACGAGCAGCGGATTTATTCAACGATTTAAAAACTAAGTAAGTCTACACGGTGCTAACGCCTGGCAACCGTCCTCCACCGCATTTTGCTTTCGTTTGGACAGTGCCCCTGCCGTTTCAGTAGACGTGCACCATGCCGTAGAGGAACGTCCAGAAGAGGACGTAGGTGAAGAGGCCGCCGATGAGGCCTCCTGTAAAGAGAGGTCTTCGCGACTTGAAATACTTTTTCCACCTTCGGCCTGCCTTGAGGATCAGCAGCACGGAGAGCAGGATGGAGGCGAGCACGTAGAAGATGAAGCCGTAGAGGCCGGTGAGGCCGAGGATGCCGGCCGTGGCCCCCGACAGCGCTGACACCGAGGTCCGGCAGAAATCCAGGACGGCCGCGTTGCCCCGCACCGCTGCCTCGCTAATGAACGGCGGCCCTTCCCGCTTGGCCACCACGGCGGCCATCGCACCCGCCGGGGCCTACTCTGCTCTCTCGCGGGGCAACGCGGAGCTGCGAGGAAAACCAAGTTACAAGTGGTGCCCGGAGCTGGACGACTGGGTTCGCGCCGCCCCCCACCCGCTCCACGTCCCTCTGGGGCTTGAGCCCTGCTAACACTCCGGGGACTCAGACCTCCAGAGGTGCTGAGGAGACGGAGGGCTCGGGCCAACCGGGGACGGGGGCTGCGCCCTCGCCTTTCCCGCTTAGGCTTGCCCAGTTACCTGGAACACGGTGCACACAAGTCACTTCGCGTTTCCTCACACAAGAGGAGGTGCAACTCCCCGCGGCGCCATCTTGTGCTGGAGGCTGCTGGGAGGGCCCAGGCTGCGCATGCGCCAGCCTCCGGCCCCGCCCCCTGGCGCCTGCGCTGTGGACGCCCTGAGCATTCTTCATCCCTCCTCCCTCCTTTTTTACGCACACTCAAGTGACGCCCGAAAGCCGGACAGCGCTCCGGCAGGCGATTGGCTAGAAGCTTATTAACTATTCATGAAGGGGTGGGGCAACCCGGGTTGTCTTTGTTAACCAGAGAGGGCGCGGCCGCGGTGATTTTCGCTGCGAGCTTCCAGAGAAGGCGCTGGGTTCCCAGGATTGGGGTCGAGATGTCCTACATCCCGGGTCAGCCGGTCACCGCCGTGGTGGTGAGTGCGCTCGCGTGGGCTTCTCCTCGTCTTGACCTGTCCCCATTTCGCAGAGCAGTAAACTGACATTTCAAACCAGGGGACAAAATGTCGGGCACGGGACGCCTCCGAACGAGTGGCCTGGGCTCCGACCCCGTCAGCTGGAGCGGGGCGCTCTCCGCCGGGGCCATTAGACAGGGATGCCCGGGGACCCGGGCGCCTCCGAGGTCCGGCCCCGGTGTCAGCCCTGTGCACTGTCGCTCGGGCTGGACTCTTCAACAGCCGAGACAGGAGGAGGAAGGGGAGAGGTCTCGGCTGTCAGCAATCCAGCCCGGCGATCACGACTGCCCTCCCAGGGCCTCAGTGTCCCCAGCTGGGCAGCCGCAGGGGGCGGTCGCCGGCCCTAGTTCATGAGTCGCAGCCTCAGGAATGAGGAAGTGCTTCCTCTGCTCCAGCGCCGCCGCCCAGCGGAGGGAGATTGGGGAGTGGGGTTGACCGGGGCCTGCCTGGCAGCCCCTTCCTAAGACTCCAGATTCTTCGGGCCAACCCCTACCCTTAGGAGTTAAAGGCTCCTACAACTTTGCTCGAGCCTGCCCACGCTCCCTGGGATCCCTCCCTGCCTGACAGGTTACTGGAGCCCTCTGGGAGGTCAGCCCTGGCCCCAGGCCACTCCTTTTGCTCCGCAGCCAGGGGGGACAGGGGCTGGGACATTAGACAACATCAGGACCACAGCCGGATGGGGCTACCGCTGAATGGCACAGGTGGGGAAACTGAGTCCCAGAGAGGAGGACCCAGCTCTCTTGCTTAGCTCCCCAGAAGTTCTAGGAAACAGGGAGGCCTGCGAGTGCTGCAGGCCATAGCTGAGCTGGTGTCTCAGCCCCGGGCCAGAGGCACTGGCTGGTAAGTGTGCTGGGAGTTCTGTGGTCAGGCGGGTGGGTGGCAGGGAGCCAGTGATAAAGGTGTCCAATGAAGCGGAGTGCAGAGCCTCAGCCCAGGCTTCCGGGAAGCAAGGCTGGACCTGCTTGTTGAGTGTCACCTTGGTTGCTCTACCCTGCCCTTTCCCAGATCCCTAGCGGTGCCAGGATTGCTCCTTACCTGGAAAAAGGGGGAGCAGGTGAGGAGCCAGAGAAGGGGCTGACTGAGCGTCTTCATACTCTGACCTTGGGGTGGGTATAGAGGGGTGTGTGTGGGCAGCCCTGGAGAGCTGACACAGGTATGAGCTAGTTCCTGTGGGCCTCAAGGTCGTGCCATGTGCAGTCTGACCCTCTTCGGATCTTGTCTTCCTGCCTCAACATGGTGGGTGAGGCCTGACTTCTCTCTCTTGTGACCTGGATTGGGGATGGAGTGAAGCTTTCCCTAGGGAACATTGGGAAAATGTCAAAGCTATCACACATACATCCACACACCTGTCCAGTCTCCCCCTCCCCTGGCTCTCAGGCTAGCAGGGGTATGGAACTATGCAAAGGCAGGCTGCTACCTGAGACCCACCGGGGAGGGGGACACTGGACAGGTGTGTGGATGTGTGTGTGATTATGGCTGAGTTTTGAGTCCCAGGATGGAAACCAGGTAGACTCTTGGTGAGGACCTGGGTCTTGCATGCTTACTACCACCCCCACCCCCACCCCTGCTCCCAATGGCGCTAAGCATGCTCAGCAGACCCTGGCTGCTGCTAGGACACATACCAGTCCCTTCTCCACACACTCAACTCAGTTTGGGCTTTTCCTTTGCCAGCAAAGAGTGGAAATTCATAAGCTGCGTCAAGGTGAGAACTTAATCCTGGGCTTCAGCATCGGAGGGGGCATTGACCAGGATCCCTCCCAGAATCCCTTCTCGGAAGATAAGACAGACAAGGTGAGGTGGGGGGGGCGGGCTAGGGCAGAGAGGGGCCAGAGGTGGTGGGCCTGCTTCCTGGGCTGAGGCAGAGGGGGCAGACTCCCCTCTCCAGGATGCTGCACCCTGTGAAGAGCCGAGAAAGGAATCTGGGGTGGGGGTGGGATGGGGATAGGAAGGGGTGGGGTGGGAAGTGACCATCTCCAGCCCTTTGCCCAGGCAGAGCCCTGGAGGAGGCTGCTGCCATGGGGAGCCAAGCTTTCCTCCCTGGACACATGCCCCAGGCAGGGCCGAGCGTGGGCTGTGGGCCTCTCTGGGGTTCAGGGGCCAGTGCAGAGAGCACAGTCCTTGACCGGGGCCATCCTTTTCCAGGGCATTTACGTCACACGGGTGTCTGAGGGAGGCCCTGCCGAAATTGCTGGGCTGCAGATTGGAGACAAGATCATGCAGGTAACGGGTGTTGGGTCACTTGGGGGATAGTGGCTCCAAGGAGCACCTCAGCGAGCCCACATTGCCACGCCGCAGAGGAAGCACCCTAGGGTTGCTCAGCCTGGGCGCTGGGCTGGGCACCCTGGACCCTCCCATAGAACTAGGATCTGAAGGTGTGTTTTTTTCGGGCCAGGTGAACGGCTGGGACATGACCATGGTTACCCACGACCAGGCGCGCAAGCGGCTCACCAAGCGCTCCGAGGAGGTCGTGCGCCTGCTGGTGACGCGGCAGTCACTGCAGAAGGCCGTGCAACAGTCCATGCTGTCCTAGCCCCCCCTCCCCACGCCTCGTGCCTGCCCCTCTCTGTACAGTGACCCCACTTCCACCCCGTCTGCCCCCACCGCGTCCCAGCCGCTGCTCAGACCTGACCCAGGCCTCCTCTTCCCGCCTCTGAGGTCCTGAGACCAGTTTCCTCTCTTGGACTGGACACAGGACTGGAAACGGCCTGGAGCTGAGCTGTCGCCAGTGACCCTGGCAAGTGGGGAGACACCCCTTCCCAAGAGCTGCCAACATGCCAGAAAATGGACGGACGGGCCGGGCCTGTCCTCTGTGTGTAAGCTCTGCAGTGCCCGGCCCCAGGTTCCACACACTACCACAGGCACTGCAGAGGGTCGCCCCTCGCACCTGCCACCCCCCACCCACCCCACCGGGAACTCTGGCTTCCCAGGGTTCACCTGCTTACAGGATCCACATGAAGTTCAAGGCTGACATTTCAGGGCAGCCCTCAGGATCGACAATTTCTGCTATGCCTGTCAGTTTAACTTTTGTATTTTTTTGTAATGGCAACTTTGATACAGAGTGTTTTTATCTTACTATATGGAGGTGCCGTCTCTTGACCTCGGCTTATTACTTCACCCTGGGGTGGTGACCATCCCTAGCAAATGAACAAGCCTACTGAAGCCAGAGTGGACAGGGCCCATGTGGCAACGCACCACCCCCATAATAAACCACCTGGGATCCACAAAGGGTCTTCGTTGCAGCATGGGTGAGGGGGCTGGGGGCTAGAACTCCGGCTTTAGGGTGGCTGACCTGGGTGAAGTCCAGCTTCTGCCAGGCTGCCTGTCTGGGAAGTCCAAGTGGAGCCCAATGAGCACAAGTGACACCTGGGGATGGAGGGGGGGAGCCTGGTGTATGTAGTCTTTGGGGTGTCCCAGAAGAGCCCAGAGAGTGTCCTCAACTTCCCCTGTGTCACTTAGCATCAGCTCCTACTCAGGAGGGACCTTGCACCTAGAGACCCTTAGAACACTTGCTTTCCCATAGCTAAGGCTGCGCCTCTCGGGAGAGAGATGGGGTTTTCACTGCTGTAAAGACGTAGTCTCAGGAACGCACGGGGCAGTATGTCCTATGGAGAACAATGGCCTTCCAGGTTCTGAGGGCTGAGCTTTGCCCCCTGAGGGTGGGGGTGAGTTTCTCTTTGTCCTGAGCTGGCCGGCCCGGGACACTGTGGCCAGGTAGGAAGGCAGGCCCACCTTGTATGGCCAGATCAAATTTTCCACGAAATGCAAGATTTTGGACTTTCAGGGGCTAGCTCCCATTTAAAAGTGGGTGTGCCAGGCCCCAAAGCATCCCATAATCCCACATTAAAAGAAATCACTGGACGGTCCAGACAAAAGTTCCTGCTTCAGGGGGAAATGGGATGCTAAGCCCCTGGGTAGCTGCTACACTGGCGAGGGTGGGGTGGGGTGGCTTTTAGAAGCCCTCCTCCCACCTGAAGTCTTAGCAATAATGACCAGGACACAGTACTTGGGAGACCTACCTGGTGAGGCTCCAAGGAGCCAGCAGACGTCTGGTGTGACAGGGCTGGGTTGGTGACTGCATTCGGTGAGCTGGACCCTGTGCCCTTCCTTACCAAGAAGCTAGGCAGGCCATTGTCCCAGGCCCCAGGGACTGGGTTCTATTGGTCCACACACCTTCCTCCTACCTCGAGCCAATGCTTAGAGCAGATGAAAGCAGACAGGCTGGCTTTAATCAAGGACACAAGCCCTTTGACCTTAGGGTGGAGAGGTCTAAGAGTAGATTACAAACTCAAGGCACGTCCCAGAACCCCACACCCCCAACACAGGAGGCACAAAGGCTCAGGTATGAGGACCCAGCTCAGGAAGCAGGCTGGGCCCGCGGGGACTGGCACTGTGTAAGGGTCTCCAGTCCTTATCGGAGGTCCCTCCAGAGCCGACACCAGTGGTGCATCTCAGATAGGGGCCTGGGGCCTGGGAGAGCACTGCTACCTGCCTTTGGCAGGTTTAAAGGGCTTCTGAGGCACTGGCTGGTTGTGGGTGTGTGTCCTGCACCACAGGTGCAGGGTAAAGAGGGGCCCCGATGGCCCCCAGTCCTGACTCAGGGACGTGGACGCGACAAGGCAAGAGACGGTTAGTCATTCACTCCCAAAACATCCCTCCCCCAAATTCAGGAAGGGTTAGGAGGAGGAGCTGACCCCGAGTGACAAAGGGGTGCGAATCCAGGCCAGAACCTATGTGGTGGGCCGGGCCACTCAGGGCTGAGGAATAGCGTGTCTGGCCCCTGGCTACTGCCAGCCTGGAAGCTGCATTATGTCGTCAAGAGTGCATGTCAGGAACATGGGTGCTCAGAATGTGGCCTTCAGAGGAAGAGCCCCAAAGCCTAATCCCTCCGCCACCAGCACCAGCACCTCAGGGTCCACCAGCCACAGCACCTGGCCACTTGCTCTCGGGGAACAGCAGTGGCAGCAGTGCACGACCTGGGTTCTCCGGGCTGCAAGGTCAGCCCTCATGCTGCTCCCAGAAACACTGGCTGTGTAGGGCCCCGCCTTGACTCCGAGCTCAGCACCATGTCCTGCTGGGGGCGGCTGTTGGAACCCGTGTGTGCTGCCTGAAGCCTTAAAGAAAAGAGAGATGGCGGCATCAAGATGCAGGAGGAGAGGCCTGGCCGGGAGGCACTGAGACCCCTGGGGCCACCGGCAGTCTGGCTTTTGAGTCTTGGAAGTCAGGTGCCTGGTCCAAGCAGAGGTTCCTCGGGGCCCAGGAGGGATCCTGGGCGAAGGCAGGCAGGTTGGTGTTTTAAGGTGCGGGCCCAAGGAAGAATACCGTTCCAGGCTGGCTTTGAACCAGCTCTGCCCACCAGCCCGCTTCGCTGGCCTTCACCGCTGGGGAGCCTTCCCCCACCAGCGCCCAGGGCTGGAGCCGTGCCCGCCGGGCGCCCGTGCTAGTCCAGCTGGTCGTACCCTGGTTTCTTCTTGTACAAACAGAAGTGCTGGATGAAGAAGACAACATCGAAGATGATGGAGAAGACTCCGAGGCCAAACTTGGTTGGGTCCCCGAAGATTAGCGTCCACTGGTCTGTGGAGAGTCACAGGGGGACAATCCCGGATATAAGCCGGCAGCCCCCAAAGCAGCTGGGGCACAGTAGGGCTGCGGGCTTATCTGCCCTGGTCACAACAACTCCACCCGCTGCAGCCACCCCTCAGAGTCCCCCTTGGAGGCTTGGGTCCCCAGGGCGCAGGGCTGGCCAGGGTCCCAGAGGGCCCGCTGGGTGGGGAGCTGGTGGCGGGCTCACCATTGTTGTAGGACTGCAGGGACATCTGGAGGAGGCTGAAGCTGCCCCCGGTGAAGTCCAGGAGCACGTTGCCAATGCTCCAGCCCTCGGTGCTTTTGTAATAAAAGTTCATGTAGGCCTGGACAGACGACGGACGACAGACAGAGGCCGGTGAGGGGGCCTGCCCTCACACCCCCGGCCCGGCTCCACACAAGCGTGTCTCTGATTCCACCACCCACGTGCTGGAGCTGTAGCCAAGGACACTGAGCTCTGGGTCCTGCTGTGCGTGGGTGAGGGGACAGCTAGGGCCGGGCGCAGGGTTCATCTCCATGAACAGCCAGCAGCCTTCTCAGTCCTTGCCTGCACCTCACAGCACCAGCAGCAGTGGTGGTGGTGTGTGTGTGGTGTGCACAGTGTTGGGAGTCAAAGTTTGGGCCCTGGTTTGCAGCTACTTTCATCTTGCTTCTCACTTCCATTCTCCCCAGAAGGGGGGTGGCGGTGGGGCCCACCAGCTTAGACTTGGTGTTACGTTGAGGCCCCTGGGCCGAGAACCCCAGCTCCCTCATCTGAGCTGGGCCATCTCAGGTGGACCTGTTGCTTCCTCAGCGCTGGCCGGCCTCGGTGGACTAGTGCCCTGGGACACCAACCCCCTCCTGTTGCCTGAGCCCCACCTCCTTCCGGGAATTCTCTGACAGAGAATCCTACGGCCCGAGGAAGGAGATCCTCTGTTGGCCAATGGGCAGGCGCCTCCTTTGTCTCCCACCCTGTTCTACACCTGCTGCCACCTCCGAGTCCCACACCATCCTCAACTTCCTCCACCGGGGCTCCGGCCTCCCCCTACTCAGAAGCCTTCCTCTCCAGCCTTGGGGCAGGCCGTTTCCCTCAGTCTCTCCCTGTCTCCACAACACGCTCAGCCCACCCAAGGCTCCTCGCTGCCTCCCCAAGGCCCCTGGTAAAGGGGTCTTTGTGCAGGCTGCCCATGCAGTGTCTCTGCTCCTCTGTCCACGGTGCAAGGCGATCTCACCCTTGGGGGTCTGCTTCTGCTTCCACGTTCTCTAAGAACCCACCTCACCCCCCAGCCCAAACACTCTCCTTCATTTGAGCCCAAGGAGCCCCAAGTTCCTAGAGTTGGAGAGGCCAGGAAGGGGCTTCTTCCTTGGGGTGGGGTGAGCCACATAGGTCCCTGAGCCCTAGATGAAGGGCGGGGACTGCCTGCAGCTGCTGTTCAGCAGGTCCCCAGCATGCGGTGTCTCCCTGCCCAGGACACCGGCTCAGACCAGATCCGGCTAGCTCACTGTCGGAGATGGGTCGCCAGGCCATCCTCCTGGTTTGTCTTAAACTGGACGCTTCTGAGCAACACTTGGGCCTCCACTGGCAGAGAGGTGGTCTTTGTGCACAAGGTTCACTGGCTAGGAAGCAAACCTGGGTCTGTTGGGTAGAAGGTGAGGATTTTACTGTGTCCTCACTGCACACCTGACCCTGTCCCGGGCTGTTGGGACTGGTCTCCCCCACTGATGCAGCGGGCCCTTGGGGAGGGAATGCTGTATCTGAGCAAGGCGGAGCCCTCGGCCCCCAGGGAAGTCTCTGGGAGACATCCCGGCAGGGGAGGGAGTGGAACCTTTCCAATGGTCCTAGTGTTCTGTGCCAGGGGATCCCTTGTTAAGCTAACAATGGGCAGTGGCATGAGGAAGAGGGGGGATGGCCAGGTGGAGGGTGAGGTCAGAGACGTCTATACCACCAGCTTCCTTGGCCTGCTGAGCGCCACAGAACAGGCAGCAGTCATGACCCACAGTGCCCTGCGCTGCACCTGCTGGGCTCTGGCTTCCACCCCCAGCTCTCCTCTCCCTTGGAGCTGCCCGAGGCCGCAGGGCTTCCCCACCACCCCACACATGAGCACGAAGGTACCTGTGGAAAGTACTTGACCAATGTGACGGCCAGCTTGATGTAGGAGAAGCAGAAGAGAAACTGCAGCCAGGTGGCGGCTCCGGCTGCGGCCACCAGCATGGTGATGAGAGCAAAGAGGCAGGCGAGCGCCAGGAAGCCGACGGCAGGCCACGACACGCGCTGGGAGCCTCGCTGAGGCGCAAAGGGCGAGGGGCACGTGGTCAGGGGCACAGGGAGCCACGGCAGGGCCTCAGGTGGGGGACTGCCCGGGCCAGGTCAGGCTCACGAAGAGGGGAGGGCTGGACGCTGGCCCTGGCGCAGCCTGTGCTGGGGAGGCCCGCTTGGGGGCTGTGGCGGAGAGGCAGAGGCGGGCAGGCAGACACACGGGGAGCCCTGTAGTCAGAGTGCGTGGATGGCCGCCTGGGACAAGGTACCAGGTTTCCAGCGGAGGGGGTGTGTGTATCCGTCCTGCACCGATCACACGCTTTTTGCTATCTAGGGTGTTTCCGCTTCAGTGCAGCTTGGAGAGTTCAGCTGCCCTCTGCAGGACTGGGGGCCTGCTCCACGCTCATTCTGGGGAGACTGCCCTCCACCTCCTCCCAGCCCTGCCTCCACCCTGCCCATCTCTGCAGTCTGTCCTCAGCCCAACCTTCCTCGCGACCCTCACTTGGGCTTCAGAGCAAAGAGGACAAAAACCTCACGGTTTCCCAAAAAGGCCAACAGTTGTGTGGCGCAGGGGTGCCCACCCACGTAGGAAGTGAGAGGGAAGCCGTGGTCCGCAGCCCTAACCAGGCTCTCACATGCTGGGGGGCCTGTGGCCAACAAGACCGGGTCCAAATACCCAGCCTAGCACTCAGACCTGCCTCAGGCCTGCTCCCCGAACTGGCACCCTGGACCCCGGCCTCGCCACCCACTCAGTGGCCCCTAGACCTCATGCATCCCATTAGCCCTCACCCTCTGGGCTGCACTGCCCCCTGCACCGCTCCCCCACAGTGCCTGTGCCGGGCACTCGGACAGCAGCGTCAGGCCCTGGCTTCTACATAGGGCGGGGAGGGGCAGGGCCTGACCTCGTACAGGAAGCACTGCAGGATGACCACTAGTGTGAGGACGACCGCGTGCAGGCTGAAGAAGACGTCGTTAGTGTCCACGGGGTTCACCCCATTGGGGTATTTGAGGAGAAACTGCTCCTGTTGGGAGGGGGGTGGGGGTGGGGGGGGAGAGAAAGTGGGTGGTGAGGAGCAGCCAGACCACCCCTTGGCCAGGCAGGCTGAGGGCTGCACGCGCGCGCGCGGGGGCCTTACCTTGATGGCAGGTACCCAGAGGAGGCCTATGTTGAACACGCTGTAGGCCACGAAGCCCATCAGGTTCAGGGCCACGAAGTCGAAGCTCAGGCCGACAACACTGGGTGGGGGAGGGTGGGAAAAGCGGGGCAGAAGGTGAGACCAGACCTGGGGCCCCAGGAGGGGGGCTGAGCAGAAGGGAGAGGTCAGCTGAAGGAGGGCTTGGCCCTACCAAGCACTGTCACGCCCCCCCAGTCCCTGCCCACCTGCTTCCAGAGGGAAGTCAGGAGGCCTCTTGCGGAAGGAAGTACCATGCAGCCTGGCTCCCAGCTCAGCAGCCTGTAGGCCAGTGGTTCTCCACCTTCCTAATGCCGCAACCCTCTCATATATTTCCTCATGTGGTGGTGACCCCCAACCATAAAATTATTTTTGTTGCTACTTCCTGTCATTTTGCTACTGTTATGTATTGGGCGGCCCCTGTGAAAGGGTTGTTTGACTCCCAAAGGGGTCGTGACCTACAGGTTGAGAACCACTGCTATAGGCTCACAGGGTGGAGTGGCTGCAGGGGTGAGGTAGGAAGGACCAAAGACCTCGCTCAACTGGACAGACAGAGGTGGATGCTGGAAGAGGCCCCGGTGCGGGCTGGAGACACCCGAGGGGAGTGCAGAGTTGGCAGCTGTTCACCAAACACCCTCCCTCCATCCCACCCCAACGCCTGCCTAGAGTCTCCGACAGGCACCAGCAGGCACACCATCGTCCGAGGAGGGGCCGGTTTCGCTCCCTGCTCCAAGGCTCAGCTCGCTCAGTGGGACCACCTGACTGGCTGGACGGGCCTGGCGGGCCTGAGGAGCCCAGGTGAGGGTGGCAGCAGGGCTCCCTCAAGGGCAGAGGTGGGCACCCACTGCTGGACAGCCTGGGGATAGGACAAGGTGCTGGGAGCTGGGGAGATGAGAGTTCAGGGAGGCAGGCCCACAGACATTCTCCCCTGGGTGTCCGCAGGGCCACGTGAGGCAAAGGTGCACACGGCTTTGGGGTCCTGGCCGGACTGATGGGTGGCCCCCTGCTACACCACTTGCTCATCAGGCTAGGGCTGGTCGGGGGAAGGGAGTGCTCAGAGCCTGGAGCCCGGGGAAGATGTGCCCTGCGTGCTTCACCCCTCTCGCTGGGGAGCCTCCTATCTGGGATTCCCCAGGGTGGCAGGTGGCAGCTGAATCTTTAGAAGGGACCCGGATCTCATACCCCAAGGCCAGGTTGAGCCCCGCGTTCCAGGAAGTGCCTGGGCCAACCTGCCCGCCTGCCTGCTCTGCAAGGAGTTCTTAAGACAATGGGCTCCCAACTTGCCCCCTTTGCGGCTGGCCTTCCCCTAGCACAGACTTAACGGAGGGGACCACTTCCCACTAGACCTCGCCATCGAAAGGCACAATGCCATACCTTGGTCTTTAGTGTTGGTGATGTTTTGGGCAAAAGCTAACCTGTCCTGCACTACAGGAGGGGTGTGAGCCGAGCCTGTCCTGGGCTGCTTTGCCTGGGTAAGCACGCTTAATGTACCCCGCTCCTTCCTGTGGTTTCAGGTAGCACAGAGGTGGGTTCTTGGCAGTCTCCGTGTGACAGGGTACCAGGAGGGATAAACTCAGCCAGGGACCAAACGCCCAGTTCCAGAGTCCCATCCCAGGCTCTCAGCGCTGCGAGCTTCCACACGGGGACACGTTTCTAGAAATGTCAGGCGGGCAGCAGAGTGGGGCTGCCAGCAAGCCTCATTCCTAGCTGCCTGGAGCGAACCGACACAGGGAGCTGGGTGGGTTACCTTCTCCGCCTCCAGTTCTTGAACACCTGTGGGTAGAAGGAGATGGACCAGGCCACAAAGTAGATCCAGCCGATCACCTGGTTGATGATGCCCACGACGTTGCTGTGGACGACCAGGAAGCGGATCCGGGGGCTGCAAAGGCATGTGGGGGCAGGGATGAGCCGAGGCTGGGCCTCTGAAGGATGACCCACAACACCCCAGCCCCACCACGGCCGCCTCCCGCACAAAGCCCAGCTGGGCTGAGGCTCACCTACCCGGTCTGGTTAGAATGATTTCGGTGCAGATACACGGTGACCTGCCCGACGTTTTGAGAGGTCACTTGAAAAGATGAATTGGCGGCTCTGGGAGGTACCACCACCTGTTAGGGAGACTAGGCTTGCTCGGGTGCCCCATCCAGTTCTGGAGGGGCCCAGGGTGCCCAGCTCTGGGCTAGCCACCAGGGAATGGAGAGGCAGAGAGCTAGCATCCTGGCCTTTGGGAGAAACTTTGAGCCAACCCACCGTCTCAAACTCCCTCTCCTTCTTCTACTTCCCAGTAGACAATGGGGTCCTACCCTCAGGCTCTCCCCGTCTGACCAGCTGTGTGATCTCAGGGAGCCACTCAAGCTCTCAGTCTCAGTTGGCTATCTGTAAAATGGGGACTACACCAGTGCCCATCTCACAGGGTTGCTATGAATGCATCCCGGGTGTTGCTAAGGGTTAACATGTCCAGCTGCAGACCGGAAGCGAGGAAGTGCGCGCTGGACACCCCAGTAGAGCCCCGTCCTCCTTGGGCCCACATGAATCGGAGTCTGCAGGTAGTGACGCTGGGCACACAACAAGCCTAAGTCCTTACTTCCACAGCTAACTGCAAGGCTGGCAGTATAAACTCGCCAGCTGCTCCACGGGCGGAAGAGGAGGCTGTCTGCTCCTGCAGAGATCCCGGCTTTTGGAAACACGACAGAGCCATTCTACTCGGCGCTCTCAGGTCTCATTGAGCGGGGAGGACTTGAGGGCCGTGGGCTTGGGCTCTTGGTTTGTCACCACCGTTCCATGATGACGGTATTGCTTCTCCTCCCTTCACTACTGGACTTGTTGGCAGTCACAGGAGGAGGGCTGCTCCGGGCCTGGCTGCCACGTGATGACACCCAGTGCTCCGTAGGGAGGACAGTCGAGACTTCAATTCTGCCTCCTGAGCCCCCCAAAGCTCTGCTCCACAGAAGAGGGCCAGGGGGCTGCCTGCGACAGAAGCTCCCTCCCCTGCCCTCCCGAGGCTCTCATAGCTTCCTCCTCACAGTGGCTGGGAGGTAGGCGATACTCTGAATCAAACTGGTTTGTGCTCCTAGGCCACCCTTCCTACCTGCTGGGTACCGAGAACCCCAGCCCCAGAAGTCCTACTCGGATGCTGCACCCCTGATTTATGTGGCTTCCTTGTGAGGAGCCTGGAAGCACTGTCTTGGGGTCTTAACACCAGCAATGAGGCGGTTTTCCCCAAACCACTGAAATGGTTTAAGTGCCTGCAGGAGCCCACTTTCTGGCCTGCATCCTGTCACCTAGTTTTTTTTCCTTTTCTTATTATTTTTAATCAATTGCCCTGGCAATGCTGTTTGAGTATTTATCACACCCGTACCGGTGGAGCCCTGGTGGCGGAGTGGTTGTGTTGGGCTGTGATCTGCAAGGTCAGCAATTTGGAAACCACCAGCCGCTCCACAGGAGGAGGGGGCTTTCTACTCCCATACAGTGACAGCCTTGGAGACCCCAGGGACAGTTCTACCCTGTCCTATACGGCCACCAAAAGTCAGCATGGACGCGATGGCAGTGAGTTTGTTTCTTTGTTGGGTGTGGTGCCAGTTGCTGGGGTCATTTCTGCTTCATGGCAACCCGTGTGTCACAGGAGACGCTCCATCACGCTTTCATGTGAGGCCCTTTCAGAAGCAGAACACCAAGCTGTTCTTCCGAGGTACTTCTGGGTGGGTTTGAACTGCTGGTCTTTAGGTGAGCAGCCAGGTGCTTCACCATGCCACTCATGAAACCCCTTCTTCAAAGTGGGAGGAGATGGATCCGAGAGAAGTGGGCTCCCTCTTCTTCCCACTCTCTGGCCCACGCATCTGCTAATGAACTTGAGCCTCTCTGGAGTCTATAGATTTCAGAGATGAGTTCATGGAAAAATGGAATGCAAAGATGCTGGAATGTTCCAGGACCTTCTGGAGGCGCCCCCTTGAGGTGGGACCACACCACATCTGTCTTCTTGTGTCTGCCTGACTTCTTTCCGCGTTAATTGCTAACTAGCTCCATCCACGCTGAAGCTTTCCTGGCAGACGCCTGAGGCTGCGCCCACGTCAGGAGGGCATGCCTACCTGCTAGAGGGCTCGGAGCTGGCTCACAGCCCAGCTCTACAAACGCAGAGGCTGCATGCCATGGCTCGCCGACCTCCTGTTTGTTTGCAGCCCTTAATCTCTGCACAGTGTCCCTGCATTGGCACCTCCGTTTGTGCTTTTGTCCCTGGTCCCATTGGATGGTTCCTGGCTCCGAAACCTGGTCATGTGGAAGTGAAAACCAGGTGCCATCGAGCTGATGCCAGCTCATGGTGATCCCGTGTGTGCCCCAGTGGAATCGTGCTGCTTTGGGTTCCCAAGGGCTGGCTTTTTGGGCAGGAGATCACCAGGCCTTTCTTCCAAGGTTCCTCTGCGTGCCTTCCCCCTCCCTCCTCCAGCCTTCTGGTGGGCACCACCCCAGGACTTGATCGTGGGAGCAGACTTGAGCACCTGACAGCTATGATTAGTCATTGCTGCTGAGCTGGGCAGACTCTGGCACTTGTTCCCGAAAGTGACCGGAACCCCTGGGGTCTCAGAACAGTGCTTCCCAGGCTTTCATGCGGACCGGATCATTTGGGGATCTTGCTTATGAATATGCAGATTTTGAATGAGGGGGTCTGGGAAGACGCCAGGGGTCTTGTATTTTCTAAGTGGTTTCCCCGCAAGACTAATGCTGCGGGCACACCCAATGCCCTTGAGTGGTCTTAGAAAACGATCTCAAGAATGTCTTCTCTGTCCTCAGAACCGAGTGGTGCCCCCTTTCCTACCACTGCCTTCCCAAGTCCACCCAGACAGGAAAGGCACAAGACATTCATCTCCAGAGAGGCCCACAGGTCCAGATCACAGCCTTCTATCCTGAGGGAGCGGGTGCAGTCCAGGGTGAGGTGCCTACATCCACAGGTTCTCAGTTAGAACGCGTGGTATGACTCGGCGTCTTCCCACCCGCCAGTCAGATCAGCTACTTACTTCCTGCGGGAGCTCAAGGATAGTGATGTTTTTTGAACGATACGTGATTTCAAACGTGATCACCAGGGTTGCATTTAACGGATGCCTGTGGAGAACGAGAGGCTGGTTATGTCTAGGAAATGGGATTGCCGCGAGCCTGCCCGAGGGATGCCATTCTGGTCATGCCATTTCTCAAGTTGTCAGAGTCAGGAGACGGTACGTGCTTCATTATCATGTCATGCAGGGCAGCTTAGGGGACTTCTAGCTTCTAACCAGAGACAAGAGGACATGGGCAGAGGGGCGGGTGATGACATGAAACGATAGAGTTGGCTGTGAATGCTGAAGGAGGTGCCCAGGCATGGGCAGGGCCTTGTGGGAAGGTCAGACTCTGACTGACAGAAGCATGAAGGAGCAGCATGTCCCTCGGGAGCTGGGAGATGTCTGGGTGGATGAAGTGGATGTGCAGGCTGGGAGCAACCTTAGGGGCCTTAAATCTGGGCTCCGAGGACAACCTGTAGGAATTACAAGGTGTCTGTTCACAAAACCATGTTCCACATCGTACTTCGGCATGTAGTGACTGAGGTTGTAAAAGTTCATGAGCAGCTAGGCCTCTAAGGGGCAACTATTGATCTTTCGCCGTCTGGAGCAGGGAGGGGTAATGACAATCAAAGATGCATGGAAGCAATTGTCTTCGGACCACTCAAACCTCAGCCTCCATGACCCTGAGACCAGAAGAACTAGATGGTGCCTGGCCACCACAACCAACTGCTCTGAAAAGCAGATTCCGGGGAACAGAACTCAACATCATAAAAGGTACCAGGCTTAATGGGTTGGACAGAGATTGGTCCTTCATCACCCTTTAGGTCGGAAGCTGGACTCACCCCCCGTATTAGAATAATCAACCATTTAAGATCAGTCGGGCAGCACTGACTCGAGGACAAAGTGCAGAGGGTGAGGAAAGGGGGAGGGATGGGAACAGGAGACCCGGGGGAAGCAGGATGGGTGATGGCACCCTGAGGGGACGGCAGTGGATGAGTTGAAACAAAGTGTATATGGATTGCTGAATGTCAGAATGATGATTTTCTCTGTAAGCCTTCCCCAGTCCCAATACATAGTTCAAAAAAAGAAAAAGAAGGGGGGAAAAAAAAGAGGAACTATAAGGTGTGGATGTGCACAGACAGCCGGAGCAAAGCCTGTCAGGTGGTACCGAAGGTTTGTCTTGAGATCAGATGAGAGGGGTAAGGAAGGGGAGGGGCTGGGAGAAAGGGGTGGGGCTCCTTGTCCAATCTTTGGGAATGCTCATGGCTGGGAGGCCGGAGTAGGGCGAGGCAGACAGAAGGAAAAGGACCCTCACACCCACACCAGTGGAGGTCAGTGAGGGAGGCTCTCTGGACAAAGGCATGAGAAGCGCAGCCACTTCTGTTTTGGGCTCTGGATGTTCTGCTCCGATCGGGGTTCTCGTCAACTTTAAAGCCTCAGCAAAGCCCACTCTGAAGTGTAGCATCCGCCACTCGTCACTCAAGGACTCCTCTCACCCCGGTCTCTGGGGATAAGCCCCCTGTCGTCCTCATCCCAACAGAAGCGAGGATTCAGCAGGGGCATGGGAGGCAGACTTTGGGACTTCGGTGTGCAGCCTGGGGCTAGCACCTCACGTGGATCCAAGAGCCTCACCCAGGGGCCGGCCCTGGGGAGAGCGGGTAGGCCGGGGACAGAGCCGGGTGGGGCACTCACTGTAGGGTGATGGTGACATTGGTGGAGCTGCCATTTTCCAGCCTGACCACAGGTGGGACGGTGAAGTCGACGGTTGACTCTGTCGGGACCCAAATCAACAGCGTGAGGCATTAATTAGATCGGAGAACTCGGGGTAGGGTGGGGGTCCCGAGGAACCGGGGCAAAACACTCCCCTCACTCCTGTACAGCTGAATTCATGAGCAGACTCAAGACGGCCCCCTTTCTAGGTGAAGGCCCAGGGGGTCTGAGAGGTGGAGAGGGGGGACTGGACACCCAAGTCCTCCGGGTGTTCTTTGTGATGTGGCCTGAGACCGAGGTCCAGCCGGGGAGGGCACAGGCCTGAGTGGGAAGTGCTCCGGCCTCGGCCTCTTCCTCACCGACACGCTCTGGGGCTGAGGCTCTCAGGGACAATTTGAGAGCCATGGGCCCCACGCCCAAACTGTCTCAAAGGAGCTCAAGTCATGAGGTGGGTATGGAAAATGCAGACGTGAGCCTCCTCTGACAGACGTGAGCAGCTGGCCCAGGCCCCTCCCTGTGCTCAAGAGAGGTGGGGGCTACATAGGTGAGGAATGAAGCAGGCGCAGGTGGTCAAGACGGTGGGCAACCTGACCAGAGAGCAAGACCAAGTTCACTTCCCTGACCTGTCCCTGAGTTTGGGGCAGCTCACATGCCGGCCCTTCCCTACCTCCCTCTCACCTGTCTGACTCATGGCCTCAGCTGGAGGTCATGACCATGAATCTAGACTGGAGGGGGGAAGGGGACCCACAGGGCTGAACTCTGATTCAGATGGTCCTTGAAGGGGTTGAGCCTACAGGCAAGGCCCTGGCCCACCTTGACCCTGACCTCAGAGGCAGACAATAAGGAACAGAGAGCTGACATTTTAGATGCCGGGGTTCAACTCTCCCTCCTCGACATCCCTCCTTAGTGGTTTCTCCCTCTCTGCTGGGCCCACCTCTGTGACCTGGTGTCTCTCAGACTGTGTCTGAGCAGTGTCTGCCGGGCCAGTGCCATTTCAAGATGGCCAGTCTCCAGGCTGAAGAGTCCAGGTTCCCACCTTGGCTACTTCTATCGGCCTGGGTCCCTCAGGTGGAGCTAATCCCACCCTGGTCCTAGCTCAGGTCAAGCTGCTAAGAGCAGAGGGGGCTGGTCCCTCCATTGTATGTAGCTTCAGGGTCTGCAGGCAGGGCTCAGCCTTGCCCCGCCTTTCCTGGGTTCCCTGCTTGGACAGCAACGTGAGGCTTTATCCTGGGCTTGCTGGGCAAGTACAGCTTCCTATGGCTATGCATGATAAACTTCCCCAAGGAGCTGAGGCCACCGTGGGAGAAACACATTCCCATCTCTATGTTCCTCACAAGAGACTGTCTAGGGCACTACTCCTTAGGGGGTCTTATTGGGAGAGAAGCCACCTATCTCCAAACTCAAACTCACTGGCAGGGCATCGGTATCGACTCATATGGGACAGGGTAGAAGTGCCCCTGTGGGTTTCCGAGATTGTAACTCTTCACAGGAGTAGAAAGCCTTGTCTTTCTCCTGTAGGGTGGCTGGTGGTTTTGAACTGCTGACCTGAGGGTTAGCAGCCCCGTTTATAATTATTAAAGGTGATGGGTCTTCCAATGCTCCTCACGGTGCATCTGCAGGGCCCCAGCTCTCCCTGTCTTTGCATTTGAAGAGAGGCAACGGGCTTTTTCCGTTCCCCTCTGCTTCGCACCAGAGAAGACAGCAGAGCTCAGCAGCTGAGAGACTGGCCTATGAAGTCACACAGTTGGAGCCTGACCCCGACATTCCTGACCTCTGCGACAGTGGGAGAGGTACATCAGCTCTCCAGACCTCAGTTTTCTCACCTGTGAAATGGGAAGAGTTGCCAGTCAGATCTCCTGGTTGTTGTGAAGAGAGAATGTGATGTGTGTGACGCACTCGTCTGAGCGGCCCGGCATGCACCGAGCGTTAAGTCGTGGATGGTTACTGTTAGGGCCATCAGGCCCCCATGGCAGGACATGTCCAGTCCCAGACAGGAAGCTGGCATCGTGTCACGGGAAAGCCCGTGTTGAAGTTGGCTCTAGGTCTTCACTGCCATCGAGTCCAGGCCAACTCACAGCGACCCTATATGACTCTAGGTGGGGCCATGTGAAAATTACCAAATGAACGGTAGCGAGACCCACCAAGTTCCCTCTAAAGCGTGTCTGTTTTTTAAACCCAACACTTATTAACGAATCCTTGTGGACATCTCAGGAGCTTGGGTGGCGCAAGCCTTGTGTGATCGGCTGCTGACCTCGAGGTCCTTACGTGGACCCCGCCCCAAGGCTGCACGGGAGGTCGGCCCGGGGCACTGCTTCTGTGAAGAGTCCAGCCTGAGCCAAGCCACTGCCATCGGACTGATTCGGATTCACGCACGGGGACCCTGCGCACTGTCAATTTTTATGGGCGCAGAGAGTCTCATCTTTCTCCCGAGAAGCGGTTGGTGGGTTTGAACCGCTGACCTGTGGTTAGCAGCCCATTGTGGGGTAGTTCTCCAGAGACATACACAGGAAGGAGGGAAAGCAAGCAAGAAAGCATGTAAAGCCCTGAAGGCCAAGAATTTCCTCTACCACGCGTCCGAACCAACTCAACAGTGCTTGCTTGGGGACCTCTTCCACTGTGCACCCCACCGCATGTCGGCTACCACACTCTCCCAATCTCAAACCCCCACATGGGGGGGGGGGGCATGATTATGTCTGCTTTGAAATAAGGAAAGAGAGCATCTCAAAACGGAACAGATCTTGCCCACGGGCTCAGGAATGGTAGAGGCAGGATTCGAACCTAGGCCCATCTGGTCTAAAGGTCAGGTTCTTGCCGCTGGGCCACCAAAGATGTTCAGAGGCAAAAACTCTGAAGGCCAGGTAGCTCAATGACCCCCCTCAATTATCACTCCCCAGCACCCAGCAGTGGGGGATGTGACACCCACTTTCAGACCCCAGATGCTGATGTAGCTTTCACTCTTTCACAATGCTGCTCATGAGAGAAGGCAGAGAGACACAACGGAGCTGGCCCCAGCTGTGTGGCTCTGGGAATGTCTTCTCCCTGCCGCGGGCCTCAGCTTCCCTTCATGTAATCAGAGCTGGCAGCGGTGGGATGGGCAGTTCTCTTCCAGGGAAGCATTCGAATTAACGCAGGATCCAAATGAAACAGGCACAGTCCTCAAAGCCCACCCTAACTCATACAGAACCCGGGGCAGAGCAGCGCAGCGGGGATTCTGAGGCTGTGAATCTTTTTGGGAACAGAGCCTGGTCTCTCTCCCGGGGAGAACGGCTGGCCTCGCCAGCCCACTGTGCCGCGAAGGCTCAGAGAACAGTCAGATAGAACAAGGCTTCCGAAGGCTCAGAGAACAGTCAGATAGAACAAGGCTTCCGGAGGCCTGGGGTGAGGCTCTGGCGCCGGGAGGTTTTTAAAAGCGGCGCGCTGCAGGGTACAAAGGACCTTTTTCTTTCTCAGAAACGGCCATTCATAGGTGTGCCTGCCAAGTACGTGGCTGGGTGACAACCCTGGCTGGGCTGATCAGATGAACATTGTTACCTCAGAGATACCGCAGGTTAACAGCACAGCCTTGTGCATGACTCTTGGGACACTACCATGGTATTGGCATCGGTGGTGGGCGGTACGGATGAGAGTCCTCGATTAGGAAGTATAAGCCATATGGGAGCTTGGCTACAGCCCAGGGAGAGCTAAACACAGCTCTTCTTGAGAAGGGATTCCAGAGATGTTTGGGGCCGTGGGAGAAGTGCTGAAACAACGTGGGCCTCCGAGAGGCCTGTGGGAAGGTCAGTTCTCACAAGGATGAGCAAACCCTAAAGAATTCCCTGACAAGCAGCCTGCATGCTATGGGGCCCCAGGTCTCTGCACCTTGCTCTTCAGTCCCTCTCGGAGGCAAGGGCAGACTCCGAAGGCTGTCTGTGCCTGGCAGGGCCAAGTTCATGATGGCTGGCTACTTCGCCTGCCTCTGCAGCATCTTAGAAGACTCACAGCTCCCTCTGGGAGGCCCACAGGATAGGGGCATCACCCTCCTTTACCAACATCGTGCCAAATGGTTAGGCCACCCTGATTGAATGAAGCCCTGGTGGTGTAGCAGTGAAGTGTTGGGCTGCAATCAACACAGTTGGCAGTTCAAAACCACCAGCAGCTATGAGGGAGAAAGACCAGGCTTTCTAGTCCTGTAAACAATTACAGTCTTGGAAACCCACAGGGGGTCGCTGTGAGTCAGCATTGACATGATGGCAGAGAGGGAGAGAGAGAGAGAGAGCCTGAGTTAAGTACCAACTGTTGGCTTTGGTGATACGGAACATAGCAGGAAGCCCAGGGCAGAAGGCTATTTATTTCCGAGGCATCTAGCTCCTTGGGACCCCCCTGGACCGTACCCAGGGGCAAGCGGGCCAAGGTGACCTGGCTAGTTCTAAACAGCCGGCTGTAAGGTTATTAACTGTAGAGTCACTAGTTGCCTCTTTATACACATGAGGGCTCTTTTCTAAACTTACCACATTTTTCTACAAGCTTCAGAGGAAAAAGGATAAAAACCACCAGCCAAGTCCTCTTCATGTTCCTCGATTCCAGAGAACTGGGGAGGAAAACAAAGGGCAAGTGTTCAGACAGAGGTGGGATCAGCTCCGCTCCAGGGAGCCAACAAGCCCACAGCAGTGGGCCTTGGACAGCTCACAAAGGTCTTGCCCTTCACACCTGTGACATAGGTTTGCATCACGCCTCAGCAGGGGGCCCTGCTTGGAGGGCTTATCTTTCTCTGATAAGTGGGGGAAAACGGTCTCTGAGCAGCTAAGGGCTTGTGTAAGATCCCTCTCACTAGGAGGAAGTGAACAAAAGACTTGTATTTTTCCCCCTTTAACTGCTTCCTCCAGTTAACAGAGAAGAGAAATGCATTTTTTAGCAGCTGGGAAGGGGTGTGTGTCTTATTTATTTATTTATTTTCCCAATAAGCTATTAAAATGGCGGTCCCACATTTGAGTCTGGGAACCCACTACCCTAATAATTTCCTGCGTTGGGGTGAGAGTGCAAGGGTGAATTCATGCAGCCAATGTCACCTCCCCAGGACTGGCAGGGGCCACACACAATGGGGACAGAGGGATGGGCAGGTCCCAGACCAGCCCTGGAACTTCCTGACTGGCTCATGGCCACAACACATAGCAGGGGAGCCAGGGGCCAAACGGGACAGGTCAGCCTGGATTTCCAGAACTCGGTCTGCATGTGCTACCTCAGGGTACCGTGTCTAGACTCTCCCACCTCTGCCACTGGGAGTGCCTGCAAACTGTGGGGACAGATGGGCGAGGGCTGTGTAGAAACCTCCAGGACCCATTCTTGTTTCAATTCCCTCAAAGAGTTTCCAGGGGCCCCTATTCCCCTTCCTCCTTTGCCGCCCTCTCACAGAAGGCACCCAGACTGCCCAGCTTGTCTGACTACCTCCTGTCCTTATCTCCTCCAGGGGCCTTTCTGATTGCTGTAGCCTCCACTGGCCCAGAAGGCCACCTCCCAGGAGCTTCAGCAACCCAGCGCTCCACTCTTTAGCCTTCCCAGGGAGAGCCTGCCCCAGACTTAGCCCTGTGCTCTCTGACTGTGGGAGTCTGCACATGTGGGAGTCTGCACGTCTCTCAGCCCATGGCCTGCGCGTCCGCTGTCTTTAAGCTTCCCATTCCCGGATGTTCCCTGGCCTATTGTCCTGCCTGACTTTGGCCTTTGTGATGATTGGTGCTCGGTGGCAGGCAGCTGCCATGCTCATTGGACACCTGCGCCAGGCATCCAAGTGCACCTCATTTACATGCGGACCTGTTTGAGGACTGATACCTGCCATTTCTTCCATATTGTAGCTACAGGATTATTGGATACTATTTGTTACACTTTATTAGCATATGATGTAATGTTACCCACCATTGGGTATTCATTACACTTTATTAGCATATGATGTAATGTTACCCGCCCACCATAGGGTATTTAAGCCCCTGCCTTCTGCTCAATAAATTGAGGCTTGATCAGACTCCAGCCTTGCCTCCATTTCTTGCGTCTCTTGCCCCTCTTCATTCCCAGTCCCTCTTTCAGGTATCCACGTTGTTTGATGACCCGCGGGAGGGGTCATCTGACTTCATGTATCCCAACCCACAGGGATTTGTCATGTGTCTACGAAACGCCTGAGGGTTCCTTTCTCACTCCAGCCTTCTGTACTGCCTCATTTCAGCCCTGCACCCTCCAGTTAAGGTTTCTGTTTGCGCCCTGGGACAAGAGCTGCGTTCCTCTGGACCAGAGTAGAATCAGGTCCAAACAGCTCCTCTCTTGCTCTGCAAGCAAGGAATGTGGACTGAGCTGCTCTTGGTCAGCAAGAGTCCTTGAGCCCTCAAGGCTGAGCCACCTTGCAGAAAAGGTGTCAGAGCACATAGAAAAAGACCCCAGGGCAAGCCATTCAGTTTAAAGAGATCAGAACAAGTACACACTACAACCCAGGTCTTAGGAACACTACAAGATAGCAATGTGTCCTTCTTCCCATGGAATTGCTAACTAATTGTCTTCTAATTCTCACTCAGGTGTCATCTGCTCCCAAGTGTCCTTCTCCTCTTCCAACATTTAATCTTTCTTTGGAACAATCTGGGTCAGAGTCTCCTGCAAGATGCTCTTTTTGAAGCCACCCTGTCCTTATTTTTTTTGCAGCCTGGGCCACCTCCCCTTAGAGGTGATATGAACAGTGGCGAGGAGTGTGTGCACCGGAGAGAACTACCCACTCCCCTCCTCGCTTATCAGCTGCGTGACCCGTGGTGCTGCTTACCTCCCAGAGCTTTCCGCTTCCGAATGCAAGAGCAGGCAGGGACTGCGGACACTTACCTCACAGACAAACTTGTAAGACTGCATTTTCAACAGGAGTGAAAGCCAGTTCTTGGGGACTGAGAAACCCTTAAATGGCATAATGGCTTGTGCCCTCAAAGGGCCAAGATACACAAACAGTCTATCAGGGCGGGGTGGTGTATGTCTCCAAATTTCATAGTGGGAAGATGATTAGGGGAGTGCCTCAAAAGGCTCCCAGGGAGTGATAATGAAGAACAGGTGGCAAAACACTACCGTCAAGAAATGGCCACTGTGGCCTGGGGCTGCTGGCAAGTACAAAGTATAGCTTGTTCTTAGCCTCAATCTTGTCCACAAAAGCCCAGATGTTCTCTCTCCCTCCAGCCTGAGAGTGTAGGTAAACAGGGCGTAGTCTTGTCTCGCCCAGGCGTCCCGCAAGGTTGCCAGCCCCTCCAACCGGCGCTCTCCGCGCCTCCTTCCCACCCCAGCGCAATCTGCAAACTCCTCCATCAGAAATGCGGAGGCAACTGAGCAGGAGGCCGAACAGCATCGGGTTAGAGCCACTCACACCCCGGGATTCCCCCGACTCCACTCGCACTCACCACTGGCCGGTTCCTTCCACCCGGGGGGCTATCGAGTGTCAAGAGGCCGAAACTGGAGGCACCACCTCCTGCTCCCGGGCAAAGAGTGGAGCCCCAGTGGCTGAGCGGGGCTCGAAGGCTGTCTCCCCCCCTGTCTGTACCAGTCTCTGGCCTCGAGGGGGGCCACCAGGGCAACGGGAAGGAGACTGTCGGGCGTGGCGCCGGCTCTTACCTGAGAGCCTCCTAGGCTGGAGGGCACGACCACCAGGGCCACAAGAACCTCGCACCAGGTGCAGCTCCGGATGGTGTACAGGTCCCCTGGCCGGTTTGCTTTTGTATGAGGGCGGGCCGGAGGTCACCTGACTCGAGTCATCTGACCCGTGGCACGGAGATCTCGGTGTGATGCATTCTGGGCGTTGTAGTTTGAATGCGTCTTAGACAAAACTGGGCTGACGAGGCGAAACGGGGCGGGCGCTGGTCCTTTGTCAGCAGGAGGGCTCGGGTGTGAGGGAGGATGAAGGCCCGTCTAGGGACAAAGACGCTCTGAGAGCGTCCGCGCCTTTCCGTGAACTTGAGCTAGCGGGGCGACCGACAATCCCCCCCACCCCCCACGGTCAAGGAAGCTGCGTTCAAGTCCCGCCTGCCACCGCCCCTCCGCTCCTATTGGGGGCCGGGCCTGGCTTCCTCAACCAATGGCAAGACGGGAAGCCTCCGGGTTGCGAGTGGCTGCGGGAGCTGCAGGAGACACGCCCTCCTCCTTCCACCAATGGCAGGACGCGAAGCCAAGGCTTGTCAGGAGAGGCCCCGCCTCCGCGCCCACCCCGCCCGGGGCGATCTGTGCAGGTGGGAACCAGGGCCCCGCAGATACTGGCAGCGTCTGGCGCCGCAGCCATGGCTGCACCGTCGATCACGCTTGGCATCGACCTGGGCACCACGTCTGTGAAGGCGGCGCTGCTGGAGGCCGCGCCAGGCGATCCCTCCGGGTTCGTGGTGCTGGCGAGCTGTGCCCGAGCTTCGCGGGCCGAGGTGGCGACCGAGAGCGCAGCGGCCGGGACGCAGGTGAGGCAGCGCCCTGGAGCCGCGCCGCCTCCAGGAGCCTCTTGGCACCTCTCCTCCTCCTCCGTGGACGCCTCCCTCACTGCCTCCTCCTGCAAATAATTCAGCTCCAGCTTCTCTGACCTCTGCCTACCCCCATCTCTTCGGGGGGCCTCTCTGTGTGTTGAAGTTCGTCTCGATGCGTTAGATGTGCCCTCGGGACTTTCCCACTCGCTTGCATGTATCACCCCACTCTCTGGGGCCTTGCTCAGGGCGCTTCAGCCCCGGGCTCTCCTGGTTTCCTGTACCCTGCCTGGCCTACGGAGAACTGGGGCCCTGTGTTATACAGAATGGTCAAAGGCCCTTTCCTCGCCCTGGCCCTCTCTGCTCCGACGTCTCAGTCCATGCCTTCACGTTAAGAAGTCAGTTGGTTCCTTAGGACAGCGGATGCTTTCCTCTGGACAGATGTAGAATCATTTCCAAACAGCTCTCTCGCTCTGCAAGAGTGGAGTGTGGACCGAGAACTTCTGGGTCAGCAAAAGAACTCGGTCAGCAAAAGTCTCCCAGCCCCCAAGGAAATATGTCGGAGCAGATAGATATTGAGATATAAGTCCTCAGATATGCTTAAGAAGATTAGAATGATCCTATACAACAACTTGTGTCTTGTAAGCTCTACAAGGTGGAAATGGAGAATTTCATGTCTAAGGGTTCTTTTGGGAGATTTGGAGGTTCGGAAAGGGTGGAAATGTCAGAGCTGAGGTTGCCACTAATTTCCTGCAAAGGAAGCCCTGTCTTCAGTTAACGGAAAATAGAAATTAGTATCCAGGAACTTTCTGTGTAACTTCATGACTTCATCTTTCTGGGCCTCCGCCTGTTCTCTGATTTGAGATAGACTTCACTCCATGGCCGTGGGTGTTTGAGTTTGAAGAGCGGCAGTCCTCAACCTTCTGAGCCAAGCCAAGGCCCACGCCCTACACCCCAGAGTGATATTTCACTCAGTTCTGTGTGGTTCAGAGTCCGCCTGGGTTAGAAGCGTTTCAGAGGACAAAGGTTTCAGGTACACTTCCATTTTCATAGAGGGTTTCAAAGCTAGTCTGGGTAGGGCCTCAGGGTTTTAGGTGATTCTTTATCTCCATGAAATGGAGACAGAGTCAGCTCTAGCCCAGTTTGCGTGAGTGGCAGAGCAGGGAGCAGGAGCTCAGCAGGGCCCCTTTCTCTCCAATGAGGGTCATTTCTGGCATTTCTCCATTTCCCCAAGCCATCAGCTGACCATGCTATGTCCACAGGCACACCCAGCCAACCTGCCTTGGGATACGTTTCTCCCACTCCCACTGCTGTTCAGGGTCCACTCTGATGAGGTTAGGGAAGGCTAGTAGTAACCCCATAGTATCCTCCATATGCAAACCGTGCTTTAGGGCAAAAATCATCACTCTAATTTCATCTGTAACTGATTTCTCAACCTTGGCACCATTGACATTTGGGATGGGTAGTTCTTTTTTTTTTTTTAATCATTTTATTAGGGGCTCATACAACTCTTATCACAATCCATACATACATCAATTGTGTAAAGCACATTTGTACATTCATTGCCCTCAT
>NW_022105908.1:24603567-24617169 GCF_000313985.2 Echinops telfairi
TGAGCTAGATGGCCGCTTGTTTACCTTGAAGCCTTTAAGACCCCAGACGCTATACCTTTTGATAGCCGGGCACGGGATGGGTAGTTCTTTGTTGTGGGGCTGGCTTATGCATTGTCAGATGTTCAGCAGCCTTCCTGGCCTCTCTGTCCCCTGGACACTTGATAGTACTTCCACCCTTCTCAGTTTGGACAATCAAAAAAACGCCTCCACATTGCTAAACAGACCTAATGGGTTTTACTTTCCTCATGTCCACACTTGTCACTCATAGTGTGCACTGTTTATTTTTCCTCCCTGGCCTCCTATTTCCTCACCTGTAAAAACGGGTGGATGGTACAAATAGTTTGGTGTTCAACTACTAGCCAACAGGTGGCCAGGTTGAACCTAGCCAGAGGCCCTAGGAAGGCAGGTCTGGAAATTTGCTTCTGAAAGGTTGCAGCTTTGTAAAACCCATGGAGTGGGGGCTTGCCGAGAGTCCCAACTGACTCAGGGGCAAGACCACAAAGGCAGGAGGTAGTGTTGTGGGAGGAGGTAGTGACTAAGTTCCTAAAGCACCTTTTAAAAAGCCTACAGCTAAAGCATTTGCTCTGGAGGTAAGATTAGTACCGTGCATCAAAGGATGTCCAAGCTCCACTCCCTGAGCTCCAAATGCAAACTCACTGCCTTCGAGTTGATTCTGACACACAGTGACCCTATAGCACACAGTAGAACTCTCCGTGTGGGTTTTAGAAAACCTGTCTTCTGGGCAGCAGCTGGTGGTTTTGAACCGCTGACCTTGCTGGTCAGCAGCCCAAGACTTCACCGCTATGCCACCAGTGTTCCTCGTGCTCCGAGCACCGGCACCCTTAAAACTAGCTGCTTTATGCTGGAAGCTCTTCTGTACTCTCTTTCCGGCCCTTCCTCCCATCCACACAGCTCACTCTCCCCTGGTCCTTTTCCAAAGGCAGCGCCTTGTCTTGGGATGTGGCATTAGCTCTCCGACCACCATGTGGGACCTCTTGAAACCAGCACTGTTCATTAGAAACGCCACAATTGCTAGCCACATGTCTCGTTTTCCATCTCTAGTCGCTGTATGAAAAAAACAAGAAACAGGCGGCATGTTGATTTTACATGAGGAACCTAATTGCATCTAGACTGATTATCATCTCAGCGTGTAATAAACAGTATAAAAACGACTAGTGAGATAGTATGCATTCTTTTTCTCATAGAAACCCTGATGTCCAGTGCGTCTTTCACACTCAGACTGCATCATCTCAGTGCGGACTGGCCACGGGAGCACCTTCCTCTGCTTCCAGCCTCCGCCCTACAAGTCCCTCTGTCCTTCCCTCAGGAGATCATGCACAGCCACGTGACTCCTGGCTCCCGGTCTTTCACAGCCTTATCAGTTCTGTCCATAAAGACATTCATGTTAACAGTTGCGGCCTCAGGCCTACGCTATGGGTTCCCTCTCCACTCCCTTTCCCTCGCCCTGCTCTTGCCCTTCTTACTGCTCCTTGGTTCGTGTTTCTTGGGCACCAAGAGCTGCCCTGGAGCAAGCTCAGCAGGCGGATGGTGGCCAGCTCCGAGGTGAGGAGGCTGGTGTATTCTTTGCAGGGAAGTGGGGAGCCTGAGGGCTCCATCTGCGGGTGTCCTTCTAGGACCACACGGCTTTCAACATGTTCCAGAAGGCCCACGTAATGGTTGTTCTTGTTGTCCGTTCTGACTCTCAGTTAATCCATGAACAGCAGCAAGGACGCCCCCTCCTTCCCGCACCGTCCTCACAACGATTCTGTTTGAGCTATAACACTAAGAAAACGCATACGCGTGGGTGAACTGGAGTGCTGTTATACGTCTCAAATCTTTGCAGAAATGAATAGGAGAGGGGCTTTGAAAAGTGCGAGGGAAAACTCCATGATCTTCTCATGCCATTTCCCGGGTACTTGAAGAAATCGCTGGTAATCACATATCTAGATCAGCTACTCCACTTTTCAAATTGTGGCGTTATAAAAGTAACCTAGGTCAAGTTCTCTTTAACACATACATTTATTTAAAGTGCCAAAGAGCTGAAGATTCCTTAAGCACAATGATTAATAATATAGGTTTGATTCTTTTAAGGGAACATATATTTGAGTGTCCATTTTCTCACTTTGAAATGCACTTATTCACCAAGAAAATGATGATGGCATTTGGGATGTTGTCCCAAGTGAACATTCTGTGGTGACCTTCTTAGCTCGGAGCTGTGGTGGCATAGCGGTTACTCCGTGGGCTGCTGACTGCAAGGTCAGCAGTTTGAAACCACCAGCTGCTCCACGGGAGAAAGGTAGGGCTGTCTACTCCCCTAAACAGTTACAGTCTTGGAAACGGGCAAGGGCAGTTCTACCTTGCAACTAGTTGGCATCAACTCAATGGCAGTGAGTTTGTTTTTTTTAGTTCTTAGCTTACTTCTTAGCTGACCGAGTTCAACGGCGTCTGCTGGGATCCTGTTTCCATATCTACTATGCCACAGGGCTTTCATAATTGAAAGAGAAATAGGTGGTAACAGATTCCAGATTTGGTAGGTCTGAGTCACACTGGTCCTGAAGGGTTCATCCGCCCTGGATATAGGATTTTTGTGTGTGGTGTTTAAAACACTTTTTTATTATGAATCATTTTACTGGGGGGCTGTTAGACATCTTATAACAATCCATCATTCAGTTGTATTAAGCACACTGGCACCTATGAGTGGACTCAAACCATCAACCTTTCAGTTTGCAGCTGAGTTCATTAACTGCATTACCTAGGGACCCCATGCAGCCTAAACTATTGTCATTGATCTTCTGAAAACACAGCTCTGATGACCACATGCCCTCATTCAGAAAGCCGGAGGAGCCTCACCTTACCTTCTGAAGAACCCCTTCTTCGCGGCTCAGCACCAGTCTTCTTTTCCAGCCTGGTTTTTCGCCAGTCTTCATACATCCCTGCTCTGCTGATTCTGTGCCCTAGGTGTTTCCAGGCCTCCCTCCTTGAGGGTCTCTCTTAGATGGCTCTGCGTGCTTGTTTGTTTCAAGGTCTAGGGCTGGACCCTTATGGAACTCAGCCAGTGTTGGTCAAATCTGAGCTAATGCCCAAGTAGATGAAAGCCCTGGGGCTCAGCCTCCTGGATCAGGAGGCCTTTTGAACAGCTCTCCTGCCAGTGTGCTCCTGCTGTGCACCTGTATCTTCATCGCCCACTCCAGGCCAGGTGCTTTGTGTAAGAAGATCCTTATCTCATTTCCCCTTACAGCGTGGTCTTTCCTGTCCTATCTGCGAGGCTATACATTCCTGCAGGCTTTACTCAGCCCCAGGCCCCCTGCCTCCACCAAATGTGTCAGTAAGTTGATTCGGACTCCTGGAAACTACAGAGTAAAGCTGTGGTCCATAGGATTTTCCATGGCTGTGAGCTTTAGGAAGCAGGTCTCCTGGCCTTTCTTCCGAGGTGCTTCTGCGTGGATTTGAACTGCCAACCTTTTAGTTAGTAGACAAGTACTTCACCATTTGTGCCACACAGGACTGCTTTACGAAGCTCAGACTCACCCAGAATGGAGGACAGGGCCCGGGCTCTTTGCGGAACCTAGGCTGCCATGGTGCCTCCTCTGGGAAGTGAGGGAAAGGCCACCTGCCACACCCCTGCTGTGTAAGAGGTCGTGGAGTTATCTCGGCCTGCACTCACCTCCAAGGCTGGTCAACTGGTTCTGGACGTGACCCCTGTGAAATTAGTGGCATGGTTATTACCCAGAAGATACCTTGAGGCCTCTGTCCTCCTCCACCTGCCTGCCTGCCCCCTGACCAGTGTGCTCTGTTCTTGTTCTTTTAAAAACAGGTGTATTGACATATAATTCACATACCATACAATACGTTGGTTGAAAAGTATCAAAAAGAGTTATGCAGTCATCACCACAATCAGTTTGGGAACATTTTCGTCATTCTTGTCCTCATTCCCCCTTTCCCCTCCTGTCCCCAAACTCCCTTGTTATGATCCTAAGACACTATCTGTTCAGTTACTGTCTCTCTAGATTTACCTATCGTGGATTTCATATAAACAAAAGCATGCAACCCCCCCCCCCATTTCACCTGGCTTCTAGACCCCAGGACCAATATAAAGACAATTGGGCACCACCTCCCCCCCCCCCAAATAAAATAAAGCACAGAAAAACTTCAATCCAAAAGAAAGCAGAAAATAATAAAAATCTAGAACAAAGTTAAAACGGATCAAAAGGGAGAACACATGGTAAGGTTTAATGTTAACCTAACTACATCTGCATGAATCCACTTTCCCGTGCAAGTGGACAGACAGCACGTGTGCGCCCTTCTTTTTCCAGGGGCGGGAGCAGGATGTGAGCCGAATCCTCCAAGCCCTCCATGAGTGCTTGGCTGCCCTTCCCCGGCAGGAGCTCCGGAAAGTCGGGGCCATCGGCGTGTCCGGACAGATGCACGGAGTCGTGTTTTGGAAAACAGGCCAAGGTAGGTTGGGTTCTGGGGATGATTGCATGCTGCTAGCAGTCACGTAGTGGCCTAGAGAGTGCTACAAAGGCTCTCAATGAAGGGCCCAGTATTGTCCCAGGGGACTGGCTTCTCCTGGGGATGGAATGGCCTAGGCTACCTCTTGGATCCCGCATGCATGGTACAAGGGTGTCGTGGTAAGGGACCTATCCATTCATAGATCATTAGCTCATCACCCATGAACCCAGCCTACTGCCATCATGTCGAGTTGTAGCAACCCTAGAAGACAGAGGCTGTGAATCTTGACGGGAGCAGACTGCCTCTTCTTTCTCCCGCGGAGTGGCTGGTGGTGAGGAACAGAAGGATTTCTCTTAAGTTGTCTCCCCAAAATATATGCCAGACTTAGCTTGAGAATGACTGTTCCTTAGGCAGCGAAAATAGGTCAGAGGTTATTCTCCTTAACATCAGCCATCTAGAGCAGCCAGACTGCATAGTCTGACTCACCCCAAATAGGGCCCACTCCTTTCTGTTATTGTTCCCTCGAAGCAGTGCCCAAAGGCAAGCCCAGGACCACTCTAAGATGACTAGGTCATCCCCCTCCTATTGCTTGTATTGCTTATGTTGCAACCCCTCCCTATGATGCAGGTTGTATTGCCCCTTTCTGTGATGCATGATGCTGTGATGTCTCCCCCTAAAGTGATATGATGTGTGGTTAGCTATAAATAAGGAGGCTCCCTGGTTCTCGGGAGGTGGTTAGCAGAGGGTGGCTGGCCGAGGTGGCTGGCCGAGGTGGCTGGCCGGGGTGGCTGGCCGAGGGTGGCTGGCAGAGGGCGGCTGAGGAAGGAGGGCTGCTTCCCGTGAGGGCTGCTCCCATGAGGGCGATGGATGAGAGGGCAGCTCCCGCGAGGGAGGCGGCTCCTGCTCTGGCAGCCAGGTTCCCCCCACGAGGACCACCAAGCGGGGCGGAGGTGAGCAATGTTACCATGTAATATGTCTGACCGTATTATTGTATTATCTCTCATGCTCTCAATGACTTTAATATAATACTTATATATCTCAACCGTACCATTGTGCATTACTGAACCCAGAAGTAGTATTACTGAACTCGTAGAGAGTATTAGCGGTGGGGGCTGTTCCCCCCCTCCGAGTCAACTTTTAATTTAATACTACAGCTGGTGGGTTTGAACCGCCAGCTTGGTGTTTGGCAGCTCAATGTTCAGCCTACTGAAGCACCAGGGCTCCTTATCCATGAACAGGGAGAAGGATGGAAGACTTTTCCAGGACTTACCTGTAGGATTCGTGGGAGCGGCTTTCTACAGCTTCCTCGTTATTTCCCTCATGGTCCCCGAGAATGAGTGCTGCCAACCAGGAGTTAGCCGGAGCTGTGGAAGATGCTGAGACATCTTCCGAATTTGGGTGTAGGATCTGCAGTAGTGCCTCCTCTGTGAAGTGAGGAAGAGGGCCCCGGGGCACCTGCCATATACCTGCTGTGTAGGAGGTTATGGAATCACCTTGCCTGCATTCACCCCCAAGGTTGGTCAGCCGGTCCTGGAAGTTACCCCTGGGGAATCAGCTGCACAGTCATCGCCCAAGAGATCCTTGAGGCCCCTGTGCTCCTCCACCTGCCCGACTGCCCCGGTACTCTGTTCTTTTTGAAACCATTTTATTGGCACATTCACATACCGTACAACTCAATGGTGGGAAGATGTCAAGAAGTTAGGCAGTCATTGCCACAATCAATTTTAGAACATTTTCTTCATTCTTGTCCTCATTATCGTTATTATTAGATCGTCATTTCCTTCTAACCTCCCTTGTCATAATCCTAAGAAACTGAATCCAATTCCTGTGTCTATATATCTATAATCACAGATGCCTGGGATTTAAAAAATTTCCGGCCATGTTTTTTGGATGGGCTCGGTTGCCAACCATTATTTTGCCTGGCTCTTCATATTAGAAGGTCTGTCTGAGCACACAGGTGATGGCCTGCCCTGCTTGGCCCTCGAGAGAGACACAGGTGAATTAAACATCGTCGAGCACATCGCACGCCAGGTGCGGGTCAAGGACGTTTTCCTCCATGATCTCACTGAGCTTAGCCAGCAGCTTCGGGACATGGGGTGCATCCCTGTCCCCACTGTGCAGAAGAGAAGTCCAGGTTCAGGGTCCTAATATGCCCAGGGTCCTCTGACTCCACTTTTGGACCCAGGTCTGTGCAACTTTAGACGGCGAGTCTCCGGAAGGGTCACGGGACAGGGGAGCACAGAGGCTTAGGGAGGAGAGGAACTTCCCACACAACCATCTAAAGAGGGATTCAGTTCCCATAGGAATAATGAGTTCCATGTTGGGACATTTGTTAGAATTCTTTAAAAATTATATGTTATTATATATAAACATATATACACACACCTATATATATATACATGCACACACATATATACATGTACACAGCTATCATATAAGGTAGCTATGAGTTGGAATTGACTTGATGGCCGTGTGCATGGTCTAGTCTTACATCTATAGCTCTTATGTTGTTATATATAATATTATGATATATTTATAGCTATTATATACCATATGCAATATTGTTATCTATAGAGTTATGCTGTTATACATCTATAGCTATTATCAGCCATCTATTATTATAGCTATAGCCATTCTTTTGTCTGGATCTTGATATCTATCGAGAGGGTGAGAGAATTGGCCTGTGCATAGAGAGACAAAAGCAGAGGGCACAGTATCACCAAGTGGCCGCTCCTCCCGGCCCCCGGGTTCAGCAGCGTCAACACGCTGTTGCAGGTGCTTGAGGAAGAGCAGCAGCAAGGGCTACTGTGCTGGATGCAGCTACGAGGGCTGGATGTTGGCCTCACTCCTTTCTGCTGGAGAGTCAGCAGCAAGGCAGAGCCCCCTCAGCGGTGGGATGCCACATCCTTTGAACCCCACTTTCCCCACCGGCTTTTGGAAGCCCACTCAAAAGAAGCTGGAACAGGCTCCTCTTCAGGTGCTCCCTCTTGCCCTGCCCCCATCTGCCTGTTGTCAGGCCAGCCGGGGCCACGGGAACTGCTTGTCTCCAAACCAGGGCCAAGCCGGTAGCCGGTGAGGGAGTTATAATTGCCCTGCTCCGAGGGAGTGGCGGTTGTAAGAGCTTTTACAACTCTTTAATTTTGCATTAACGAGGATAAATATTCTTTTAATACCCAAACCTGCCCAAAGAGGCCAGCCCAGGGCCAATGATTGTGGTCTGCTTACATGTCGTCTTTTCTCCCCGTCTCCTGGACCTTCTAACAACGGCCCACATCGTTGCCCGAGTCGTTTAATAGTTCATGGAGCCGAGCCACAGGCCTGCTTACTGTGCTCTCTGTTTCTGAGAAGGAGAGAGCCACCGTCTGAGGATGATGGTCCGTGCTCCGTGGAGGCGGTGAAATTGTATTTGGGATCAAGTTATGCTGCTCCTAATGGCAGCCTTAATTCAGTTTGGTTTTCGTGTCTGCAGTAGACTCGGCTCTGTGCCGGGTCCTGAGGGAGCTAGAGAAAGGAGGAGGAAGCAGCCGTTAGCTTCCAGGCCCCACGGCTGAGTGGGAGAGACGGCACCGTAACTGCAGTGGTTACTGCAGCTCAGGCCTAAGTGCTTGCACAGGGGCAGGCGGAAGCAACTTGGAGGACAGGGGAGGGAGCGATCAGCGGCGTCTGAGAGGCCTGTGGTTATGGCTCCTTCCCAGTCCATTTTCTTGCTTCCTAAAAGCGGGAGAGAAACTGGGCTCATAAAACAAAGCTAAGAGGCAAGCAGCAGACCTGGAGAAAAGGTTTGCCGCCGACCGACGATGCCTATCAGTCCCTGGGATGAACTCCCCCTCCACCCAAACAAAAGGACACTCATGGGCCAAGAGCAGCATCGGTCAGTTCCTGGAAGAGGAAATGCAGATGACTAATACATTTATGAAAAGATGCTTCCTTCACGTCATTAGTCATTAGGGAGCTGCTGATGGACACAACTCTGGGGGCCCATTTGCTGCTCGCTGGATTATAAAAAAGCGATCAGAAAGTGTGATCGTGCCAAACATTGGCTACAGGGTGGGCAACAGGTTTTCTTCATGACGCTCCTTGTAGCGTAAGTCGACAATAGTGGTTTTGGCGGCCATTTGGCCGGGCCTTTTAAACTAAGGTGGGGGGCTCTCTCCGAGGTTCCCTTGGATCTGTTGCAAAGAAAGTACATGCATGCCCGTGCAGCCTCATGCTTGTTCACTGCCTCCCTGCTTATTGCAGTGCAAATGGTGGCATCTCATGGTCGGGGAGTCGTTGGAGAAGATAAAAGCCGGTCTGTCACGCTGTGGGGCCAGCGTAGTTCCCCTTCTGTGAAGGGGAGCCGGGGTTCGATTCCCAGCCAAAGCACATCTTGCAAGTAGAGGCTTGTGCATTGCTATGGTGATGAACAGGTTTCAGCGCAGCTCCCGGTCTAAGGTAAACTAGGAAGAGTGGTCTCACCACCTGCTTGGGAAAGCCAGTCATTGAAAGCCCTATGGGGTCCATGGTCTCATCCATCTCGCATCATGGGGATGGCCTGCGACCGGGTAGTATTTTGTTCTGTTGGACATGTGGCCATCGAGAGCCAGGAGCTGGCCGGACGGTTGCTTACGACCTATTTGTGCTGCGGAATGAGGCGCAGTCGTTCAAGAATGAGTATGGTCACCAGAGGAACTCCAGGACGTGGTATTCAATGCTGCAACCAACCTCTAGGGCAGCGGTTCTCAACCTTCCTCAGGCCGCGACCCTCTCATACCGTTCCTCCTGTGGTGGGGACCCCCGACGATAACATTATTTTCGTTGCTCCTTCATGACTGTCATTTTGGCACTGTTATGAATCGGGCCACCCATGTGAAAGGGTTATTCTACCCCCAGAGGGGTCGCGAGCCACAGGTTAAAAACCGCTGCTCTAGAGCAATAAAGAGAGCCCAGTACTATTTCCTTTCAAAAAGTAGACAAGGAGACAGATCAACTAGAGAGAGAGAACAAAATTTGTGTCCGCGAGTAAAACCACTGGGTGGGGATTTAACAAGAAGGGTTAACCAGGATGGGAAGAGGGCTGACATGGAAGAAGGGGCTGGCCAAGCAGCCTTGTGCTTTATCTGTTAAGGTTTGAACATCTTATATTGAGACTACAGTCACTTACTACTTGCGTAATTAAAAAAAAATCAAACAATACATCAATTCCTTGCCGAAAAAAGGAAAGAGAGAGAGAGAAAGAAAGAATACATTCCCGAGGCCAAATTTCTGGAGTAGGCCACCTGGATTTTAATTCAGATTTCACCATTAGCTGTGTGGCTTGGAATGCATTTAAAAATGTTCTTGCTGCTTCATTTCCCCCCTCAGGTTAAGTGGGGATGATTACCACACCTACCTCATAAGGGGAAGGGCCCCTGGTGGCGCAGTGGTTAAGCACTCAGCTGCTAACCAAAAAGTTGGTGGTTCAAATCCACCAGCAGCATGGAGGGAGAAGGATGTGGTAGTAGAGGACACATTTGGATACATCATGGAATGCTCTTGGGGGATGAATACAAAGCCATTTCCTTTTCAACGAGGAGTCCTTTTGGGCCTATTAGATCATACCATTATTTGATTAAAAAGGGCCAATACCAGTCCATGTCAGCTCACTCATAGACTGCCCAATATACCAATTTTTATACGTTCCATTTCATTTTTGGTGACTTAAGCTTTTCCTAGATTCATGCTTCAGACAATCTATATTCCAATCATCAGTGAATGTTTGAGGTCACTTCTTCTTTTTGGTTTCTGCAGCGAGTGGAGGTTTTGAAAGCTGTGCTCTACTCATGTCATTAAGGTCAATTCCCTTTGAGGAGGCAGCTCGACTCCAGTCGCATTTAATTTATTCATTATCGGGCTGAAATCAGCATAACATGCGCATCGATAGCTCTGTCATATCAAGAAGAGCTGTGCAGTCATCACCACAATCGACTTTGGAATATTTTCCACCTTCTTGTTGATGTTGACTCCCCATTTCCCTTCCCTCCCCCTCCCGTGTCCCCAAATCATCATCAATTCTGTTACTGTCTTTGTCATTCCACTCCTCCCAGTCTTCCTCTCCAGATAAATCTACAAAACGAGGGCAGACGAAAAACAAGGATCCATTAGCGACGACCATACAAAACCAAGAGCGACCTCAATCTGAGAGAAAAGCAGAGATTTTTAAAAACTTAGGATAATTGGGCCCATAAGGAGATCAAATGATAAGATGTTACATTCCAGTCTAAGTACAATTGCCAAAATCCACTTACAGCGCTCTTTGATATCTGAGCTGTTGATGTTCCTAGCTATGTGTATGTGTTGGGATTACTGGAGGCTCATCTCACGCAGAGACCCTGCTAATGGATTTTAGGCTGCCACTATTGGCCATAACTTTCTGCAAACTGGGTACTTAGGATTTATACACTGATACTGTCCCCTTCTTCGGGTTTGGACCTTATTATTAGCTATCGTTGAGTCATATAGACTGATGTACATCTTCTGTGTGGACTTAGCTGACTTCTCACTTGTTCCGAGATAAGCCTTTAAGACCCCCAGACACTATGATCCCTGGTAGCCAGGCACCCTCTGGTTTCTTCACCACACTCTGCTAGGACAGCCCTGTCTTCTGTGATCTCTTCATGACGGGGAGTGCCAGGCAAGGGCCATGTTGTAAGAGCTACCGAATATACTTGTGTGTCAGCCGAGTTTCCCAGCACATTCTATTTGTCTATTTATTGTTTTATTAGGGGCTCATACAACTCTTATCACAATTCATACATACATCAATTGTGTAAAGCACATTTGTACATTCATTGCCCTCATCATTCTCAAAACATTTGCTCTCCACTTAAGACCCTGGCATCAGCTCCTCATTTTTTCCCCTCCCTCCCTGCTCCCCACTCCCTCTTGAACCCTTGATAATTTATAAATTATTATTTTGTCATATCTTGCCCTGTCTGACGTCTCCCTTCACCCACTTTTCTGTTGTCTGTCTCCCAGGGAGGAGGTCACATGTAGATCCTTGTCATCGGTTCTCCCTTTCCAACCCACCTACTGCACATTTTGAATGTAGTTTTTGTGGTAAAATTAGGTGCCTTGGCTCATAGTCAGGGCAGCTTATACTTGAATATATACGGTAATTGTTCTTATATTAGGGCTATGATCAAGGGAGAGCTCAAAATCCACGCTTGGAAACAGCTATTGTTTCCCTAAGTCCCCGGTTGACTTTTAGGGGTATTATTGTAATTTTGTGCTGTCGTTAGGTGCAGGAGGAAACACTGCCTGGTCCTGCGCCACCCTCACAATTGTTCCCGTGCTTGAGCCCATTGTCGCAGCCAGGGTGTCACTCCATCGCCTTGCAGGCCTGCCTCTTTTTCGTGCCCTTTACTTTACCAAGCATGATGCCCTTCTCCAGGGACTGGTCTCTCCTGACATGTCCAAAGTTCGCAAGATGAAGGCTTTCCATCCTTGTTTCTAAGGAGCACGCTGGCCGTACTTCTTCCGAAACAGAAGTGTTTGGGCAAATCTGCAGATCATTTTATTGCAGCACATCCTAATGAGCCCCGTGGGTTTTAAGGCGGGTTGGTTGATAGTAGCATAGTTTTAGTCAAGGGTATAAAATGGCTGAGCAAAGGATTTCATACACACGTAGAATTTATCCATCGCATGAACAGTTAGCTTGTATATCTTCAAGATGTGGGAGGCTGGGTATGAGTGACCCATGTCGTGGGGGTTGGGGATATGGCAGTATTCTGAGTGCCTTCCAGCCAGAAGAGGTCATGTTCCGGCACTGCATCTGACAATGTCCTGCCTCTAGCCTTAGGTTTTCACTGGCTGGGTTTTTTTTAGAAGTCAGTCGAAAGGTCCTCCTTCCTAGTGTCTGAGTCTGGAAGTGCTGCTGAAACCGGTCCACCTTAGGTGAGTCTGTTGGTATGCAAAACACTGATGGTATAGTTTTCAGTATCATCACAACACACAAGTCACACATTGACAGACGGGTGGAGGGAAATCCTAAATGAGCTACGACAGAAGAAAAGGGGAAAATAGATTTATAATGATCAAAATGAAAAGTTGGGATCTATTTTCCCTTTTCTTTGGTCTAATGGAAAAATGTCAATATTACCAAAATTGCTAATTCAATGCTAATTGAAAAAAGGTCAATATTACCAAAAATACTTTACAAATTCAATGCCATTCTAAACCAGATCCCAGCACAATTCTTCAAAGAAACAAAAACAAAAACAAAAGCCACAACTAACCAACTTTATACATACAGGGAAGAAATGCAGGATAAATAAAAAACAAAACAGAAGGTAGAAGGCCTTTCACTCCCAGACCTTAAAACCTATTTTATAGCCACAGTCATCAAAACAACTTGGGACTGATCCAATGGCAGACAAGAAGACCAAGACCAAGGGGTTAGGACTGAGAATCCAGAAATACAGTCAAGTGCCTACAGACACTTGATTTTTGATGAAGGACTGAAACACATTAAGTGGAGAAGAGATGGCCTTTTCAATAGATGGCGCTGGAAAGATTGGATCTTTACCTGCTAAAGAATGAAACGAGACCCATATGTCACACCACGTACAAAGAGAAACTCAAGAAGGATAAAAGACCTAAAAAGAAAACTCGGAACATGATGACCATTAATGAGAAAAACAAGGACAAAGTTAAGAGCCCTAATACAAGATATAATTATACTCCTGAACATAACGAAACATATCCACACGATAAAGAACTCAAACTCACTGCTTTTGAGCCAATTCCAGTTCCCAGCGACCCCGTAGGACAAGGTAAAACTGTCCCTGCGGGTTTCCAAGACTGTCAATCCCTACAGGAGCAGACAACCACATCCTTCCAGCGAGTAACCAACTACTTCACCAAGGCTCGCATCCACATAATAGAAGACAATTGAGGACCGGGACCTTCTCAAGACATGACATTTATGCACATCAACAGACTTCACCCAGCGTTAAAAGCAAACTCACAGATCAGGAAAAATATCTAGTAACTATACATCAGATGAAGGACTAGATTTCAAAAATCGATAGAAAACTGCACCAGTTGCGATGTAACAACAATGAAAAATACAACTTTCCTCTAGTTCCTAAATGTTTCCTCCCAGCTCCCACTATCATGACATGAATTCTA
>NW_022105908.1:24618415-24619891 GCF_000313985.2 Echinops telfairi
ATGAAGGGAGGGCTGGTAGGAGGGAAAACAAAAAGAAACACATTTATGGGGGTTTAACTCGGTATCTCTGATTGGATGAGATGGATGATGTGCAACTCCACAGAATGTTTCTCTTTAAAAACAGAAAGAAAGAGTAAGAAAGAAAAAAGAAACAAATGAAAAAGACAGCTCCCATAATATCATCACAAGGAGGGTTGGAAGCTAGAGACTTTTGGAAGACAGGGGCTTTTCCAGTATGCTGCAGAGAGGAGATACAATATCAACTGTTATGTATTGAACTGTGCCCCACATCCACCCTTAAATGTGTACTGGCATCTTGACCCTGGTACCAGTGTGATCCTGTGTAGCAACAGAGTTTTCTTTGGTATGCTGCTCCGGTCATGGCTGAGTGGGGTGGGTCCAAAATCTAATCACACCTGAGTTATAAAGGCTGCAGAATAAACACAGAACCTATGCAGGGGGAAGAGAAGATAGATGATGGAGCCAGATGCATCTACAAACCCAGGAATGCCCCTTGGCATTGCTGGAAGTCACTAAAAGCTGAATTTTGACTTCTAGTCTCCTAAACTGTGAAAAGATGGATTTTTTTTGCTCTTTCAAGCCTCCTGTGTGTGTTTCTGTTCTAGCAGCACTTGGTAACTAAGACTTCAACTTAAAGGGTATGCTACAAAGAAACGTAGACAGAGTAGGACAAGTGGAAGAAGTGACTTACCCAGCCGTTACAGGGTGAGGTTAGGTACGAATGCCAGGCCCTCTGATCTCGGATTCATGTGTGTGAGCAGAGCGTCATCCCAGGGTGACACTGCTTGTTGTGAACTCATTAGCAGAGGCGTCTCAGCACCTGCTGGCACCTGGTCAGTTGCTCTGCTCTTCCCTTGTTGGCGATCTGTTTTATTCCAGGCTGTGAATGGACAGAAGGAAGGGCCACACCTGTGTTCGAGTCCAGAACCGTGAGCCACCTGGTCACATGGCAGGATGGCCGGTGTAGCAGTGGCTTCCTGGCTTCTCTACCCCAACCTGAGTCCCATCTCAGCGTGGCCACCGGATTTGGCTGTTCAACCATCTTCTGGCTTTTGAAAAATAGGTAAAGACACCTGGTCGTGACTCAGATGCTGGATTTCCAGGGGAAGGGGAGCAGACAGGAGGCTGTAGCTCCAACTGCTGGACTGACGGAGCCTTATGGAGTGAGGCCTGGCATAGGGTGCATTCATGAGACTTGTTCTTCAACAAGCTTCCCCAAGGGCTTTCTATTGGCCACTGGAGGGTAGTGGGGAGAAGGGGTCAGAGAGGGCATATGATTTGCCAAAGGTCGCATGGTAAGTTCACAGTGGGGTCTGGGCTCAGGGCTGCTAAGAGGCTCCGCATCTTGCTTTCCCAGGCATAGTGAATCGGCCATCAATCCCTCCCCCAGCGCTGCTCCTGCCAGCTCCCAGCACCCAGTGGCTGGGAGAGCCGCATCCCAGGAGGCCCAGCTGC
>NW_022105908.1:24620666-24622126 GCF_000313985.2 Echinops telfairi
TAAAGCAAAGAAACAAACATACCCCCAAACTGCCAGCCTGCTGCCGACCGGTGATTCCCAGCTCCTCGCCATCTTACGTGCTGCCCAGCAGAGTGACTCCACGGGGCTTGCTGGGCTGGAATCTTCAGGGAGCCTATCGCCAGGCCGTCCTCCCGTTCTTTCTGCCCGTGGAACAGTTTCCTTGGCATGTAATTCACGCGCCGTCCGAGCCAATCCTTGAGTATCTTAAAAAGATACTACAATCAATTGTAGACCTTTTTCTTCATTTTTATACCCATTATTAGTCGCTCCCCCTTTCCCTCTAGCGCCCCCTGTCAGAACGCTAAGAAACTATTCATCTAGGGTCTGTAGAGTTGCATAGTCTAGATTTCAGATACAGAGAAACCATACATTCAAAAGGACAAATTAAGAATGGGTTAAAAGGGACAACAAATGATGAAATGTTACATTTTAACCTAATTGTGTGTCCGTTGTTTCACTTTCTGGGCTTTTTGCGTCCCTGCTCAATGGCCCGAGGGAATTCAATGGGGGCTTGGTCCCTGTGGGGTCTCTCTGCAAATGGATTTTGGGCATTCAGTGATTTCTGCAGGCCAGGCCTTTCTTTTGCAGGGCTGCTGGATGCCAACTTTTAGATCAGTAACTGAACACTACCCAGAGACTCCCAAGGACTGCGAGAAGCCAGGGACCAGGCCCAGTGCCCAGTCACTTACCTTGGCCCTGCTGAAATCGAGACCATGGACTGGGGGCCCTACCCACCACCCCCTGCTCTTCTGCTCCTTCTGCACTGTAGCCCAGACTGTGGTGGGCTCCCCACTTCTCGGGGACCTGCACTTTTGGTCATGTTTTACAATAAGGTTAAGAAGTTGCAGTGGTAGGCTGGAAGGACGCCTTCTAAGTTCTTTTGAAACCATGATTTGCCTTTTCAGGTCCAGATGCACGTGCCCTATACGTTTACGCCTTTAGGGCTCAGACTGTGAGCTTTGGGAAGAATAGAACTCAACAGAGCAGCTGGTAGTTGAGGTAAAAGATTTCTAGCCCGTCACATCAAGTTGATAGCTTGGTATTCACTAATCCCGAGGGAGGAACCAATGTGTTTGGCCTTCAGAGGCTGATGGCTCTGAGTTTGGTTTGGGCTTGCCTAACCAACTCTAGCTTTACACTCAAACCCGGGCAGCTTCCCCTTCTAGTCTGTGTTTGCTGCAAACACAGGAGGCTGGAATTCCCATGCTCTTTGGCTTTTATCTAACCTATCTTCACCCTGATATGTACACTAGTTGTTTGGACTCCTTACCTCACCGAAGGTGAATCCCCCCAGCTTTTGAAAACGAGTGTCCACTATTTCCAAAGCCCAAGCGTATGTCTGGCTCATTGTTTTGAAAACCTCCATAGAGACTCTCTGTGAACGCACTCGGCTCTGGTCCCCCTCCTCGTGTGCACATCCTGTAGCTCTCTCCTTTACC
>NW_022105908.1:24622775-24624815 GCF_000313985.2 Echinops telfairi
GGAGTTGGCAAACTTTTTCTGTAGAGGGTTATAGGGCAAATCTTTTAGATTCTCGGGCTTCATAAAAACTCAGCAGCTATAGGGTGAAGGCAGCTATAGACAATAAGCCAACACATGAGTGGGACTGAGTGCCAATAAACCTTTATGGACACGGCCAAGTAACTGCTATTGGCTCTCTAAGACTTGGGGCTCTTCTTTCATCTAATCCCTGCCCATTGCCCCTGAGTTGATGCCAACTCACGAGTGACCTGATGGGACCGAGGAGAAGGGTTTCCACAGGGTTTCCTAGGACTATGCATTTTTACAGAAGCAGACTGACGCTTCGTTCTCCCATGAAGTGGCTGGTGTGTTTGAACTCCAGGCCTTTCAATTAGGAACCGATTCTTTAACCACTGTGCCACCAGGGTTCCTTTCCAACCCCCACTACGTGAGACAATTGAATGCTGACCTCAGATAGTCTGGCTTTCACAGACTGGCCGAGTCTCAAGGGGAATGGAGAAGAGGATGCTGGAACAGGCTCTGTCCTAGGACTCTTGGGACAATTGTCTTCTCTGTGCTGGGTCGAGGAGATGTCTCCTGCTGGTGTGTGTGTGTGAGGGGATAGTGGTGATGAAAAAGAATACCGTTAAAATGCCCCTGGGAAAGGAGAGGGAGATGGCCCTTGGTGTAAATAATGAAGCCGCTCCAGAGCATAGGATACTGGGTGCTCGGGTTTGCTCACTGTATTAGTTATCGATCGCTGTGTAACAAACAACCCTAATACTTTGCAGTTTAAATACAGCCATTGATTACATCGTGTGGTTTCTGAGGGTTAGGACAGACTCTGGGAGTCACTGGGTGGCTCTGGCTCACGCAAGGCTTCTCACGTGCTCGTAATCAAGGCCTCTGAAGGTTACCTGGCTGGAGGCTCTGCTAATAAGCTCGCTCAGAAGGCTGTTGGCAGGAGGCCTCAGTCCTTTGCCAGGTGGGCCTTTCCATAGGGACACTCATGGCCTGGAAGCTTCCTTTGCCCAGAGCAAGTATGTGAGAGAGAACGCAACCAGGACTGGAACTGCAGTGCTCCTACAGGACCTCATCTCGGAAGTCACACACTGTCCTATTCCACTCCACTCCAGTTCATTGCAAGTCAATAAGCCCAGCCCCACCCTCGAGGGAGGGGAGTTAGACGCTGCCTCTTGGAAGGAAGCATAGTCAAGAATTCGTGGACCTGTTTATAACGTCAGCACACTCCACCCCAACCCTGCCCCGACTTGTGACATTCAAGTCAGCTCGCCAGGCCTAACCTCTGCTCTCCCTGGTCCCTAGTTCTCAACATCAGCACTTCGGTTCAGTTGGCAGCCTCCATGCCTTCAGGATTCCAGCCGGTCCAGACTCCAGACCCCTTGGCTCCGGTCGCCTACTTCCCATACTTCAACAGGTCCTACCTGGGCGTGGCAGCATCCCTCAATGGGGGCAACGTGTTGGCCACGTTCGTCCACATGCTGGTTCAGTGGATGGCAGAGCTAGGTAAGGTGGTGCTCACACAGTGAGCGGCTCTTTGCTTGTCCCATCTCTGCCCCTGCCAGGTTCCGGTGGGCTCCTTCCCAAAAGATCTGGCCACACAGCCTCTTTCCCTCCCACCATCGGAAGCAGCCACCAGCAGACAGATATCTCTTTTGTCTCATGGCCTTGGCTGTGGACCATCACAGCCATTTCCCCAGATGTCCCCTGCCTGAGTCTTACTTTCTCTGTCTCTGAACCTGGAAGCAGCAAGTTGATCTACCCCTGCCACCTGGGAAGTCTATGCTGACTCAAGTCTCAGTGAAGGTGTGTGTGTGTGTGTGTGTGTGTGTGTGTGTGTGTTCACATTGGTCTACTCTGCTCTTGACAGGCCTGGGGATTGAAGAATCCACTGTGTATTCCCATATGATCCAGGCAGCGGCTCAGCAGGAAGACACCTGCCTAACTATCACCCCAACTGTGCTGGGAGAGAGGCATCTGCCGGATCAGCTGGCCTCAGTGACCAGAATCTCCTCCTCCGACCTCTCCCTGGGCCACGTG
>NW_022105908.1:24625768-24627655 GCF_000313985.2 Echinops telfairi
CACTGGAGGTACCTTAGATTCTCACAGTGCACCTGCCTGGAAGACAGGTAACAGGGAAGGAAAAGCAGGTGGATGGCACCCAACGAAGGAAGACAGGTGCTGTGTGGGCACCACTGTCCAGGGCCATTGTGCGAAGTCTCTCTGCAGCAGTGTGCGTCTGCCCCTGCACAGCCCAGGAAACCTTCGCTGGGAAGGGGTGCAGCCTGGCTAGCTCCTGCCAGAGGGGCTTGGCCAGCTTAGCCAGAAAGAACCCCTCCCTGGAGGCCCTGGTTCTTCTCTTGCTTGGTGAGGGCCTTGCTGGCTCCTCATGTGCTCCAACTCAAGTCGGCATCCCTGTAAAGATCTGAGAGCACACTACACCTTCCTCATGCAATGGCCATAGCATGGCTTCTGAGGGAGGGCAACCGCCACCGCGTTTCCTGCCAGACTCCCAAAGGGTGATCCCAGTGCAGGCATGCCTGACTCTGAGGCACCCAGGCAACCATGAATTTGGGGAGAAGTTATGCCGTTTCTTTGTAAATGGGATTTTATGAATCATGTAATTGCCTGATACTATCCAACGATTTTGCCTGACTCCGCTGATTGGATTTCAGGTAGTAAAGCTCGTCCTTCCACGGCTGTCCCCTCTCATCAATAGAGCACATACCTCTCTGCCTTGGGAAGACTGTCGCTGCAAAGCACAGCCCTGCGGTTTGGCTTTCCCAACCACTCACTGCTTTTGCTCACATTCCCCAGAGGGACCCAGATGTTTAAGACCAACAGGCCCCTCAAATGAGGGGCTGGACCTCAAATGAGGGGCTGGGTACTGGGACCGCTTCCCAATGCCCTAATTGTGATGGTTAGGTTTTGTGCCAACTTGGCTACACCAGTAACTTCTGATGGATGGGGTTCAACTCATCAACCAAGAGGCCTGGGGACGCCTCTGTGGGGGTGTGCCCGTTTTATAAGAGAGGCTGTGGAGAACTGGTCTCCCTCTCGCCCCTCTTTTATTTCCTGCTTGCTGACTCCTGTGTCTGGCTTCTGGGCTTGGTAGCTCATGTGGCCTGCCGACATTGGGAGCTGTCAGCACTCTGCCATGTTCCTGCCAACCTTGGATCCACAGGACTCTGCACCCTCCGACCTGTGATCTCCCAGCTTCCTGCTTCGAAGTCCTTCTTCCTCAGCCAGCAGCTGTGTACATCTGGAGGGGCTTCCAGCTGGCATCCGACCCACGGACCCGAGTTAGACTGGGCTGAGCTGCTTCATTGATATAAAGATCTTTCTTACACGTTGATGAGTGTCACTGGTTTTGTTTTTCTAGACAGCCCAACCTCACCCACTGACCTTAGGAGCGCATAGTAGGGTTGCACTTTCCCACGTGTGCTGTGGCTGGTGAAACGGAAACAGAGCAGGGCACTTCTGGGCAGAAGCCTTTAGAGTCAACATGTAATTGATACCCCCACCTCCTCCCTGTCCTCTGCCACAAGTCACCTGCCATGTTCCAGAGAGGGGAGGCTCTGTCAGCCCCAGTCCTACAACACAGTGTAGGACCCTCACCAACTAGTGAGGAGCATGCTGTGTGTTTGAGAAGTAAAGCCTTCATGTTTGAATGCACGCAATAGATTCCGTGGCTGAGAAGTTTCAGCCGTACCCAGCCCAAGGCCGCAGGACTCGCATTTACTGAGCATCTACTGAGAGTACTGAGAGCGGGCAGTCTATCCACTACTGCCACGTGCTGAACTCCCATCACTAGAAAAGGAAAATCACGAAGATCCAGGCGGGAGCGACTCATTCCTCATGCAGGTGACGTCGAAGGAAGCCTCAGAGGGTTTTAATCTATTCCTAATGAGCCAACATGCCAAGTGCCCATTTCCTACTAGCAATGGATCTAAACTCTTGTTTGAACTC
>NW_022105908.1:24629827-24630804 GCF_000313985.2 Echinops telfairi
GAAAACAAACAAAGCCTATAAATAGTTCCATGTCTGTTTGTTGACCTTTAGGCGTGTTTTCTGGTTGAGTCTGATGGGGTGCCATGCCCTGACCCCAAAGTCTATTTTTGGGATTCCTCGGGGACTTCATTGCTTTGCTCCCCTTGCTGCTCTGTTGCACGTCTTAGCATTTCGTCCTGGTGCGGTGGAGTCAGATCGGGCACAATTCCTGCACTGTGCTTCCAGTGTTGTCCCTCGAAGTACTATGGATCAGTGAGGGATGTTGTGTCTCGTGGTGGGGCCTTCCCTATGGTCCTCTGTGTGCACTGGCTGCTCTGAGCAGGAATATCATCCTCGGGGCTTGGTGTGCCAGGAAGTGCTCCACTCTCTCTCCTTCCCTCTTGGTTTGCTCCTGTGTGCTCTGATCAGACATGTCCCTCTCCCTGAGCTGTAGCTTCAGTGCTGTCCTCTGTGCATTCTTCTGTAGTTGGGATTGGGGCCGGCTCCCCTAAAGCTATTATTTTAACCCAAGTTCTAAGTCTTGATAGTATTTGAGGCAGAGGGCTTCTTTAGGCAAAGGCATTTGTCTGGAAGTGTTTAGTATATCCAGGGTAGGACCGATTGTCGGGTGACACTTGGTCACAGGGAAATTGAGTGGTAGCTGTAAGAGTAGTGGCAGCAATGCTGGCCAGACTCGGAGGGCTCTTGGATGCCAGGTTGAAGGGCTTGGCCTTTGTCTGACAAGTGCGGCATTTGAGGACAGTAGTGTCATGAGCTTTAGGAATCTATCTGCCAGTGTGGCTGGTGGGTGGGAGAATGGGTGTCACAGAAGGCCCCAAAAGAGGAAGTGACCAAGACACCAGGGGTCCGGGTGGCACTGGTAGTTTGTGATTGGCTGCTAACCAAGCACTTGGCAGTTGACTCATCCAGTGGTGGTGTAGAACAAAGGGTTTAGTCATCTATTTCCATAAAGATGACAACCAAGAAAACCCTTGGGG
>NW_022105908.1:24632379-24633627 GCF_000313985.2 Echinops telfairi
TTGCTGACCTTCCAACTGCCCGCTGCCTCCTGCTTCAGTCACGGCTCTGCTCTGCAGGGCTCCAGCCTTCCAGCGCTCAGTGGAGGCCGGCACTTTGTCCAGTTCCTGCACCAAATGCTTTGCCCGTCTGGAGAATCCTGATCCCCTTCCACTGGAGCTGGTCTTACAGAATCAGGTGGGCACCCAGGGATGCCAACACAAAGGGCAAAAGCAGACAGAAAGGTCATGTTCATCCAGGCTGCTGTTTGCCAGCTGTCCCTGGGACTCGTGTCTGCAGGGGTGCCTTCACCATATTCTCTGGGGCTGGGACTCACTACCTAGTTCCTACAGTTCCCAGTTTGGGTCACCAGGCCTTTTCTGGCCTGACAGCAGAGAAAAATCCAGGACCGTGAATTCAGCTTCTTTTGCCAAGGTGAAGAGCTCAGCTTATGTTAATGTGTCCCCTGGCGACAACACTAGAAGATTACAGAGAACTGTGGGCACTTGTGACATTAGTGACTGCCAGTGGCTTGTCCAGCCACCTGCTGGTGAAGCCTCTTCCTCCAGTGGTGGCACCATGGCAGCCACATTCCCATTGCTGCCCCATCAGCCCCAGCTGCCTTATGTCCCATCAGACCCCAGCTTAGAGAAGTACCCCTTGCTATGAGCCATCATAAGCATGATCTCATTACAAAACGTTTTAATGGGTACATCATTACATAATTTCAAGCACACCACATTTCAAAGTTTTGGCCCAGAAAAGCACACTGATGGCCTGAGGTCTTGTCCCAGTCACCGATGCATGGATTTCAGCAAACCAATTTAAGAATGCAAGGGCTGTTTGGAGAATTCCAAACCAACAACTCAGAACTGTACCTTGCACTACGAGCCCGGGTGGCATAATGGTTAGGAATTGATTTGCCATCGTGTGTCCGCCAGTTTGAAACCACCAGCAGGTCTGCAGGAGAAAGACCGGGATTTCTACTCCGTTACAGTCTCGGAAACTCAGGAGGCAGTTCCACCCTGTCCCACAGGGTCACTATGAGTCCATTGACTCCATAGCAGTGAGAGTATGCATCACACTGGGCAGATTTGCAAAAAGACTTCTTTAAAGTTCTGCATATGATTCAGGTGTGCCTGACCCCAGCCACGGCGGCTTCAATGCCTCATATGCAATCAAGAGGAAAGGCAGAAGAATCGATGCTTTTAAATTGTGTTGGAAAAGAGTATGGAATCTATGCGGTGAATGTTCCAAAGAACGAACACATC
>NW_022105908.1:24636113-24637622 GCF_000313985.2 Echinops telfairi
GAGAAGCTGGCGAGGCTTCGTTTCATGTGCTTTGGACCTGTGATCAGGAAAGGTCAGTCCACTGAAAAGAACACCAGCCCGGGGAAGTGGAAGGGCAGTGAAAAAGAGGATGGCTGTCAAGGGGCTGGATTGAAGAGTGGCTGCGGTAATGGGCTCAAACATAGCAGCCCTTGGGAGGCTGGTGGAGGACCAGCAGTGTGTAGGGTCTCTGTACTCTGGAACCCATTCGATGGCACCTAACATTATTGTAGTTGCCATTGTTATTGTAAGTACCAATTGCCAGAGGAAATGTATAGGGTGTAATCACCACTTCCATTTTCTCATCTATAAAGTGAGTACAGACAAGGGTTGTAAAAACTTTCGGTAACTATCAACTGTCTAAAAGGTCAGTGGTTCAAACCCACCAGCCTCTCTTAAGGAGAAGGATGAGGTTGCCTGCTCCTGTAAAGCTTTATCAGTTTGAAATGTGTTAGTCTGGGTAGACTAGAGAAACAGATTCATTGACACTCATATATGTGTAAGAGAGAATTTTATATCAAAGAGTAATTGTATATTAAGAAAATACCCCAGCCCCGGCCAGATCAAGTCCTTAAGTCCGATATTAGCCCATATGTCCAATACAAGTCTATAATTTCCTTTTCAGACTCATGCAACACATGCAATGATGCCAAATGCAGGAAGATCACTTGCCAGTGGGTGGAAAGTCTTGTGGATTCAGTCGTGGTAGAAGCATCTCAGCACTGGTGTGGGTCTCCATGTGGCCCCTCCAGCTCCAGAGCTCAGGCAGCCATCAGCATGGCTCCATGTGGCTTGTCAGCAGGAAGACAGAGCAGAGAGAGTGTGTCCCACCTCCAAGGAGGAAGAGAGGAGTTCCCAGAATCCTCAGGAGAAAGCCATGCCCACACAGAAGCATGATTGGCTATGACCTGAATGACAGGCTAGATTGCACCCCTTCCCTCAATTTGACAGGAAATGATATAACTGCTACAGAAACCCTAGGTAGAATCTCTATGAGTCAGCATTCATCACTTGTCTGTCATATTATAGTGACTGTGTGTTACTGTGATGCTGGAAGCTATGTCAAATACCAGCAGGGTTACCCAAGGTGAATCATTACATCTGGATTGTGGTGCCAGAGAAGAATATTGAAAGTGCTGTGGGCTGCTGTGTTAGTCTGAGTACTTTAGAGAAACAAATCCACAGAAACTCATGCATAAGAGAGAGTTTTATATAAAGGTTAAGTGCACATCAAGAAAACATCCCAACCCAGTGCTGTCCAAGCCCACAAGTCCAACATTAGCCCATAAATCTGACAACAATCCACAAAGTCCTCCTCCAGCTCACACAACACACACTATGACGCCGACTGTAGGGGGAAAGCCGGATCAATGAACGTGTAAGCATCTCAGCGCTGGCAGGGGTCTGCACACAGCTGCTCCAGCACCCAGGGCTGCATCGGGGTAGGTCCATGCGGCTTCTCCTTGGGGATGTCTTGCAGGAAGTGAGCTT
>NW_022105908.1:24637826-24653621 GCF_000313985.2 Echinops telfairi
GTGTTTATCGGCCAGGTTGGCACAATAAACTACCTCAGCTGCTAAAAGGACGAACAGATCTGTCTTGAAAGAAGTATGGACAAAAAAAAAAAAAAAGAAGAAGTATGGACAGCGTGTTCCTTAGAGGCTGAGATGGCAAGATTTCACCTTCCATACTGTGGACATGTTGTCAGGAGAGACCAGTCTCTGGAGAAGGACATCATGCTTGGTAAAGTGGAGGAGTAGAGAACAGAGGAAGGCTCTCAATGAGATGGATTGATGCCATGGCTGCAACCATGGGGTCAGGCATGGGGACAACTGTGAGGATGGCACAGGACCTGACAGTGTTTCATTTTGTTGGGCAGCAGGTCGCTGTGGGTTGTAGCCGACTCAGTGTCACCTAACAAAAACACACAAGGTCAACAGGCTTCGTGGAGCTTCCAGGTGAAGAACAGACTACAAAGGGAAAATAGGACCCCCACTTTGGGGAATCAGCCATTGAAATCTTAGGGACAGCAGCAGAACACTGTCAAATACAGTGCTGAGCGATGAGCCCCTCAGGTCGAGGGCACTCAAAGTATGACCGAACAAGAGTTGCTTTCTCAAAGTAGAGCCGATCAAAATGACCTGGATAGAGTAAAGCTTCTGGGACCTTCCTTTGCTCACTAAAAATGAGCAAAAACAACTCAAAACATCTAGTAATAATTGGAATAATAAATATACTACCAATAAAATGGAATGTACGAATATGAATCTAGGAAAATTGGAAGCCATCAAAAATGAAGTAGAACACATAAAGACAGATATCCTAGGAATTAGGGAGCTGAAATGACATTGGCCACTTTGAATCAGACAATCATATGGTTTATGATGTTGCGAATGACAAATTCCTGAAAAATGGCATCCCATTCATCATCAAAAAGAGCATTTCAAGATCTACCTTGAATTACAATACCTTCTGTGATAGGATGATATCGATACATATACAAGGACATCCAGTTAATAAAATTATTATTCACCAACCACAAAAACTCATGATCAAGAAACTGAAGATTTTAAAACTTCTTCAGTGTGAAATCGATCAAACATGTGATGAAGATGCATTAATAACTATTGGTGATTGGGATTAAAAAGTTGGAACCAAAGAGGAAAAAACAGTAGTTATACAATATGGTTTTGGTGGCAGAAAAAAGCATGACCGGATTCTGCAATACTAGTGACTTTTTCATTGCTAATACTGTTTTTTTCAACAACATGAATAGTGACTGTACATGCAGATCTTATCAGATGGAATACACGGGAATCAAATTGACTACCTTGGTGGGAAGTGATGATGGAGAAGCTCACTATCAGGAGCCAAGATAGGCCAGGGGCTGACTGTAGAACAAGCCATCGATTTCTCAGGTTGAAGTTCAGGTTGAAGTTGATGAAAATGAAACAAGTCTACAAGAGCCAAATACAACTTTCAATACATCCCACCTGAATGTTGAGACACCTCAAGAATAGATTTGACTCGTTGAACACTAATGACAGGAGACCTGATGAGCTGTGAGATGTCCTCAAGAACATCATCGTACAAGAAGAAAGTGCAGGGTCATTGTGTGAGTACAGGTTGACTAGAAAAACAAATCCGGAGACACTCGTATATATGTAAGAGAGAACTTTATATCAAGAAGTAATTATGCATCAATAAAACATTCCAACCCAGTCCAGATCATGTCCATAAGTTCGATATTAGCCAGTAAGTGCCATATTAGCCCATGAATTCCTCTTCAGACTCATGCAGCACATGCAATGATGCTGAATGCAGGAAGATCACAGGCCGGTGGGTGGAAAGTCCCGTGGGTCCAACAGCAGTGGACACATCTCCAGGGCTCTAGCTGCCATCAGTGTGACTCCATGTGGCTTGTCAACAGGAATGTGAAGTGGAGAGAGAGAGGCTGTGTCCTGCTTCCAGGGCGGAAGAGAGGAAGTCCCAGAATCCTCATAAGAAGGCCACACCCACAAGGGGGGAATCACTAAACTGTGACCTGATTGACAGGCTAGACTCCACCCCTTCATTCTTATTTATCAAGTTGACACGAAATTTTGTCACTACCGCAGTCATAAAAGATACAGGGGGAAAAAAAAAGACCAAAGTGGATGTCAAAAGAGAATCTGAAACTTGCTCTTTATCATAGAGTAGCTTAAATGGAAGAAAGGATTAAGGAAAAGAGCTAAACAGGAAATTCCAAAGGCAACTCAGGAAGTCAAAGTGAAGTATATGATGAAACGTGCTGACATAGAGCTAGCAAACAAGAAAAGGAAGAACACACTCAGTATCTCTCAAGCTGAAAGAACTGAAGAAAAAGTTCAAACCTCGAATTGCAATTTTAAAAGATTTTATGGGAAAAATATTGAGCGATGTAGGAAACATCAAAAGAAGGAATACTCAGGGTTCCAGTACCAAAGAGAACTGCTCAACATTCAACTATTTCAAGAGGTAGCATATGACCAAGAACCAAAGCTTGTGAAGGAAGAAGTCCAAGCTTTACTAAAGGCATTAGCTAAAAACAAGGTTCCAGGAGTTGACAGAATACCAATAGAAACATTTCAACAAGCTGATGAAGCACTGGACATTTTCATTGCTCTGTGCCAAGAAATTTGGAAGACAGATCTCTGGACAGCTCACTGGGAGAGATTCATATTTGAATCTAAAGGAAGATGACCCACCAGAATGTGGAAATTATTGAACACCATCTTTAAGATCACATGTAAGTAAAATTTTGCTGAAGATCATTCAACAATGGTTGCTGCTATACATCAACAGGTGGGAAATTCAGACCAGATCCAGATGAGTAAATGCCATCAGGAATATCACTACTGACATCAGATGAAACAGAGACTGAAAACAGAGGCAATCAGAAAGATGTTTAGTTGTGTTTTATTGACTATGTGTAGGCATTAGTGGTGTGGATCATAACAAACGATGGATAGCAGTGAGAAGAATGGGAATTCCAGAATACTTCATGTAGAAACTGTCCATGGACCAAGAAGCAACTGTTTGAGATGAACAAGGGAATACTGTGTGGTTCAAAATCAGGAAAAGTTTGCACCAGAGTTGTATCTGTTTGCTGGGAAAATAATTGGAGAAACTGGACTATCAATGAAGAAGAACGTGGCATTAGGATTGGAGGAAGGCTTATGAAAACCCTGCAATGTACAGATGACACAACCTTGCTTGTTGAAAGTGAGGAGGACTTGAAGCACTTGCTGACAAACATCAAGGACTGTGGCCTTCAGGATGGATTGCAACTCAATGTGAAGAAAAGCAAAATCTCCACAACTAGACCAGTAGGTAAAATCATGATACATGGGAAGTAGATTGAAGTGTCCAAGGATTTCATTTTGCTTGTACCCATAATCAATGCTCATAGAAGCAGTAGTCAAGAAATCAAACGACGCATCGCATTGGGCAAATCTCCTGCAGGAGACGTTTCAAACTGTTGAAGAGAAAGGATGTCACTTTGAGAACGAAGGTGTGCCTGACCCAAGTCATGATGTTTTCAATCATCTTGTATGCATATGGAAGTTGGATATTGAATAAGGACATCGAAGGGATACTGATGCATCTAACTTATGGTGCTAGTAAAACATATTGAAGGCGCCACGGCTGTCAGAAGAACCAATGCCCGTCTCAGATGAAATACAGCCAGAATAGTCCTTAGAAGTGAGGATGGCCAGACTTTGGGTGTAATATCAGGAGAGACCAATCCTTGGGAAAGGACATCAAGTTTGGTAAACTAGAAGGGCAGTGAAAAAGCGGAAGCCCCTCGAGGAGATGGATGGACACAGCAGCTGCAGCCGTGGGCTGAAACAAGTAACAAGGATGAGGCTGGCACAGAATCCGGCAGTGTTTCAGTGTATCGGGCCGAGGGTCTCTGACTTGATAGCAGCTAACAATAGCACAAGCCAGAGGAGGCTTCGGGGCTGAGGGCTGGGTTAGGAGAATCGAGGGAAACTGGACTCAAATAATTTTCTGTTTCTGAGAAACCCCAGTTGAGAAAGGCTTTGTCTTGGCGGACCCTAGACCCCTCTCCCCCCTGCCCTGCCCCATTCAGTCACCACCCCAGGTCTGGGCACACAGAGAGGCAGGGGCTGGTTCCAGGTCTCAGACCACATAGAGTTGGCGGCAAGTCCAGCACGGAGACCAGCCCAGCACCGTGTGACAGTTGACATGCTTGTTTCTGTTCCTTCTATATGTCGAAAGGGAAGCCTCACCACGGCATTGGTTTCTACATCTCTGACGGTCAAAACGTGTTTGCTGAGCTGACCCCCGGCCCTGCAAGAGTGGCGGGCCTGGGAGCCCTCAGGCAGAGGTCACGGATCCAGCTGGCTGGAGCGGTGCCTGCCTCTGGTAAGTGCACTCCAGGCTGGCATGGTTGGAGGAGGGGCTAGGGCTAAGTGGTTTCTGAAAAAGGGCAAAAATGATGGGCTCCTCTGGGAGTCCAAGTCGAAGCACCAGCAGCAGCTGCCCTCACTGGAAGCATTTTCTTTGTGTGCCAGAGTGTGCCCACAGCCCATCCTTGCCACAACGCAGCAGCCTGGGGAGGGGCTACGGCAGACCTTCAAAGAGGCAGAGGGGCAGGGCAGCTCTGCTCCCCAAACTGACCAGCTCTCCCATCAAGTGGCCACTGCCTGCTAGCTCCCACCTCTTGCTGGGTCCGGGCTGCCTGCAGCTTGCTGGTGAGTCCTTTTTGTTGCTTGCTACCTGACACAGAATCTCAGCTATTAGAATGGCAGAAGCAGGCACCCAAAGCTGGGCCATGGGCACAGGCTGCCTGGGTTTAGCTCCAGCCTTGTGGGCTTTCTAGCTGTGTGACTCTAGTCTGTTTGACTAAACTCTCATGGGCTTAGTTATTCTGTCTGAAAACTGGGGATGCTAACAGTGGCTACTTCAAAGGCTTAAGTGAAGTACTCATTATGGGGAGCTGAGCTGGGCTGATCATTAGCATATAGTGCAAATGGGGATTATTTTCTCTAGAGCCAGTCCTTCTGGGTGGGGATAGGGTTGGCGGGGGAGAGGCTGTGCCTGCTGCTGATGGCGTGGTTTATGGCTACAGGTTCTCAGCGTGTGGCTTTCTGTGGAGGGAAGGAGCGTTGGTTGGGCTGGGAGAAAGGAGCCCGGGTTCTTGTCCAAGTGTCATGGTCTCTTTGTTCTGGGAAGCGCCCCTCTCGTCATTCATCCGTGATTTGGGGAGCCCACTGCTTTCTGGCCCTCTATAGGACGATGCTCGGGTCAGGCTGGGTCCTGGACCAGCATCTCAGGAAACCACAGGCAGTGAGCAGGAAGCTGGACGCAATGGTGCTTTGGGCTGAAAGGCGGTGGGAGAACCACGCCACAGGTGTCTCTCTTGGATTGGGGAAGAGAGCAGGGAAGCCTCTCCCACATGGTGGGCACTCTTTCTCCTGGCCCTGGGGGTTGAGAAAGACCCAGAGGTCAAGCCAGTTCTTTGCTTGGCGTCAGGACCTCCTTGCCGTCCAGACTGGTGCGTTGGTGAATCTTGTGTAAAACAGAACCACCACCTCCATCGGACAACCACTGGTGTCTGCCGAAATCCCTGTTGGCGACGCCCCCCCCCAGCGTAGAACAAGCTGCGATGTCAAGGGCATTGCTGGGGGATCCCATGTCAGACACTCCCTGGTCTGGCAGTGATAGCCTGTCTAGTTCCTGTGCATTGTTCTCGTTGCTGCTGTCAGGTCCTGTTGAGCCGGTTCTACCTCACAACCGCCATTTGTACAACGGAATGAAACACTGCCTGGTCCTGGGCCATCGCACAATCGATGCTCCGTTTGAGCCCATCGTGGCTGCCATTGCATCCGTTCCTCTCCATGAGGGCCTCTCTCTCTTTTGTTCTGACCTTCGACTTGATCAAATGTCCTTCTCCAGGGACTAGCCCTTCCTGATCATATGGCCCAAGTATTTGAGACGAAGTCTCCTTATCCTTGCTTCTAAGGAGCATTCTGGCTGCCCTTCTTCCAAGACAGGTGATGTTTGTTTTTCTGGTGGTCCGTGGTATAGTCAAGCCTCGTCACCGACACCACCATTCCAAACCATCGTTCTCCGGTCTTCCTCCTTCGGCTCTGTCCACAGACGAGGTGGCTCACAATACCATGAGTTGGGTCAGACTTAGTTCTCAATGTCAAGGTGACGTCCTGGTCTTGGACACTTTAGAGAGGTCTTTTTGCAATAGATTGGCCCAGTGCGTGATGTCCTTTGATTTCTTATCGGCTGCTTCCATGAGAATTGGGATTTATTATTAATCCCCATGGAAGGTTAGAGTGAATGATCCCACAGGGCCTGTCCCACCCTCTGCCCCGGGGAGAAGCCTGGTCTCCAGCGGGGAGTCAGGGGTGGCCTGTGCAGTGCTGTCTGTGTTTGCTGACAGGATGAATGGCAAAGCCATGTGGGCTGCGTTGGGTGGACTGGATCTGGCGAGATCTGGGCCAGTCAGAGGAAGAGGGAAACTTGATAAAACAAAACACAACAAAACAACAGAGCTGAATGGTTCATGAGACGCCTGCCAACAACAGGTGCTTTCTCATGAAGCTATTAAGGACCGCTAGGCAGAGAGTGAGCTTGTGGTGGGGTTTGCAGCCAGTTGTGTGCTCATATTCCTGAGGGATGCCAGCCACGGGGTTTGGCCTGGGTCCCATTCATGTTTCTTTTGGGGGCGTTGAGCCTTTTGGGAAGCTTTGGGAGCAGGAGGGCGCTCCTGGTCAGGAAGGCAGAGCCTCCATCTCTCTGGCCTCAGGGGTGGGAGTTGCTTGGTCTGACCAGTTTCCAGGCTCTGCTCCAGGGTCTGGGGCTGAGTTCAGTGTCAATATACCGATGAACAAACCCATAAACAAACCAACAAAACATTCGTGTCCTCCATAGAGGTGGCAGAGCACCAACATGCTCTGGGCTCACACCCACTTTTCACAGTGTGACCTCAGGCAAGCAACTTGATTGTGCTGCCCCTCGCTCGGCCTCCTCATCTGTACAATACATCTAGGACCCCGGGAGAATGAAACGAGTGGCGACGGGTCAGGTGCTCACAACAGTGCCTCGTGTATTGCAGACGCTCAAAACATTCATCATTTTTGTTTTCATTAGCCTCCTGTGCATGGTAGGAAGTTCTCTTCCGACGATGCTGAAGACCAAGTTCCCGCTTCTGAAGCTTCCCGTGGCCTTTCCTGTCCGTTCTGTCCCTTGGCATCCAAGACCAACAGCCATCTGGTTCCAACCCCACCAGGGCCCACCTATCTCTGGACAACCCATTGCTTTCTCTTCTGCTTCTTCCCTGGCCCCACTCTGTCCCCTTCAATGTCAGTTCATCTCGCACCTCTTCCTTGAAGCCTCCGTGAGCAGCCTGGCCCTGCCTGTGATCTCCCAGCCCCAGCTGGGCCCTCATTCCTGTCTCAGATGGAGCCTGACTCCTCTCTGTGCCACATGCACGCATGTGAGTCCTGGGTGATGGGATGAGTCCATGGGTGAGCAGTGGAAAGCGGGGCTTTCTGCAGCAGGGCCCACTTCCTGCCGCCGGGTTTCAGCCTGATGCCCGCTTTAGAGAAAGGCTCGGGTCCTCCAGAAAGCAGAACAACAGGCAGGCAGGGAGAGGCACTAGCAGTCGCTTGTCTGTCCTGTTTACAGGATGTGAAGCCGTGAGGCTGCCCCTTCTTTCCCCTTTCTTCATGGACCTGAGCATCTGGTAGCTGCTTTGTGGCTACGGCTTAGCTTAGCCGTGTGCTTTAGGCTTGCCCTGCCTTGAACTTGCATCTGAACTCTCCGGGCTTGAGAAGCCTCCCTTTCCTTTCGTGGCTGCTTTCCAGATTCCAGCCGCTGCTGGAACATGAGCTCCTCCCGCTTGCTACAGAGGTGGGAGCTGGAAGGGGCTATCTCTGAGCTCTCTCACTTCCTGCACAGTGACGGCTGGCGGCGCTTTTCTCAGGAGGAGCCCTTGATTCTGATCTTGGGAGGGCTGGGGAGCAGAGCAGACACTGGAATCGTCTCTCCCCTGAAGATGAGGCAACTGAGGCCCAGAGAAAAGAACCAATGCATCCAGGTCCCACTGAGCCTGCTGGCTCCCTGTTGGGGCTGACTGCCAGCAGTTACTGTTCACCCAGGTCCTCTGGGGTGGAAGCCCTCCCACCTTATGCACCACCCCTGAAAGCTCCAGTCCTGGGTGGGGGTGGGGGTGGGCCTGGAGGCAACCCAGGGAGAGCAAGACAGCACTTGTCTTTGTGACTGCCCACAGGTTGGCTCTTGGGCCACAGAGGATCTGGTGAGGATGAAGAAATGGGGTAGCTCAGACTCTGGGGAGTCGGAGGACCCACCCCAGGAGGCTACCTTGCCAAACCCTAACTCCAAGTCACCTGCAGTCAAGCTGCCCATCCTCAAGGTCAAGTGTCGGCCCCGGCTCTTTGGGAAGGGTGACTCCGAGGAGGCTTCCCACATGGACAGCTCTTACGAGGAAGGCCAGGGTGCCTTCTGCCCAGCCATCACCGTCAGCTCTGCTGTCCTCCTCCCGGGGCCTGGGGATGGCCCCGCCTGTGTCAGGTAAGTAAGTCTGCTTCGGAGCCCACTCCCTCCCCTCCCAGGAACCTAACGGACTCCGCTGACTGTGGGCAGAGCCGTGGAGGAACCACGCGGTGGGCCAGCTTCTGTGCTGACGACCATCAAGCTGGAGAGGTGGGACATTCAGGGCTGTCTGGTCCAGTAGCTGCACGCAAGCAGATGGTCCTGTGGATCGGGGCTGCTGGCTTATTTCTTGGTGTCCAGATATGGAACATTATGTCTAGAAGCTTGGGTCCAGGCTGGTTTTAGAGAGGACAGAACAAGCCCAGGGAGGGGATAGCTGACTTTCCTCCCCCTCCCAAGCAGGGCAGGCTGACTCCTGGGAGCAGTGATGACCACTGCTTCATGAGCAGGGGGCTTCCCAACCCCCTGCCTCCAGGCGTCTCCATGTAGCTTTTCCCAGAGTCCCAGCTCCAGAGCAGACGGAGAGGCAAGTGGCCTGAGTGTTGGGGGTGTGGTGGTGACTGCAGGGACTTCTAGAGGGCTTACAGTCAGCGTGGGATGGCACAGAGACCGTTGCCCCTGTTACATCAGTGTCCAAGACAGTCGCCTAGACTGAGGGGCGGATATTTATATAATAATTAAAACTTTATTTTTAGAGAAGCCTTAGGTTTACAGAAAAAGTATGCAAAAGCTTCCCATGTATTCCCTTGCCCCCTACATCATGTCTCCTGTTGACAGCTTCCATTCGTGCAGTCTGTTGGTTACAATTCCAACTGACAGCATATCCGGGCTGGGGTCTTTACGGAAGCAGACTGCTGTCTTTCTCCCACTGAGAGCTGCTGGTGGATTTGAACCACAGCCTGTCAGTTAACAGTCGAGCACTCCACCCCTGCTCCACCATGGCTCCTTATCGATACATTACTATTGACTGAAGTTTACAGCTCATACATAGGAATGCTGGTGGTACCGTTGAGTAGGCACTGGACTGCCAAGCACAAGGGCAGCAGTTCGAACCCACGAGCTAGGCTGCAGGAGAAAAGGAGCCTGTCTGCTTTCATAGCTCAGCATGGCCTGGGTTTTGTAGCTCATATTTACAAGCCCTGGTGGCATTGTCAGGGGTCAGCATTGGGCTGCTAGTTGCAAAATCGGGACTTCAAATCCACTAGCTGCTCCTTGTGAATAAGATGAGGCTGTCTGCTCCCATGAAGATTTACAGCCTCGGAAACCCTACATAGTGTGTCGATGGGTCATGATCAACTCACTGACAATGGGTTATCATTCCTATGGAGGGGCCTAGTGGCACAGTTGACCACTAAGCAAGCAGTTTGAACTCACCCATCTCAGGACCCATCTGTAATCTGTTTCTGTAAAGATTCACCGCCTCTGGGCTTAGGGGCTTAGGACCATAGCTTTCGGTGACATCTAGGTCCATCATCCACAAAGATAGTGCTCTACATCCTGCTTTGGCGAGTAACTTCTGGGGTCTTAAGAGCTTGTTAGCAGTCGTCTAAGATGCCACGATGGGTCTTTTCCCGTTCTGAGCAAAGAAGAGTGAAGAAAACCAGAGGCGGAAAGAAGCAACTAGCCCAGAGGACGGATGCTGCTGTTGTGACTAGGTGCCAGGGTGTCCGTTCTGACCCATAGCAGCCCTATGCACAGCGGCACGAACCACTGAATGGTCCTGCACCACCCTCACAATTCTTCCAATGCCCAAGCCCATTGTTTCAGCCATGGTGTCAATCCATCTGGCTGAGGGTCTTCCTCTTTTTCACGGCCCCTCCACTTTGCCAAGTACGATGTCCCAGGAGATTTGCAGCTTTCACTGAGACCAGAAGAGCTGAATGGTGCCCAGCTACCACTACTGACCTCTCGGATTAGGATCATAATAGAGAGCCCTGGACAGTGAGGGAGGGAAAAAAGATAGAGAACAAAGACAAAAACCAAAAAAACAAACACATATGAACAATCAAACTTTCTGGCTTGATAGAGGCTAGTGGAAACCCCCAGACAGTGGGCCTTAGATACCCTTCAAGTCTGGAACTGAACCCACCCCTGGGGATCATCTTTCAGCCAAACCTCAGGCAGGGCTCTGAAGTGAATAACATCAGAGAGGAAGGCACTCAGTACAGCCAACCACACAAGACCAGAAGGGTAAGCTTGTCTCCACGCAAGTCTCAGAACATAGGAAGGGGCAGGACAGAAGTGTCAGAGGAAGCCAGCCTCTAACAACCGAGGGGCCAGTAGGCACAATTGCACGGTGATCATATGTGAAGCTCATAGTAAAGTCACAGAGGATACGAAAGATAGGAGAGGGAGTGCAACGAAGGAGTCAGGCACATTTCATGGTAGCACGCTCACCCCAGCCCCTCTTGATGGGCCACGTGGACCTGGGAGGAGAGAGAGGGAATCTTTACTGCCTTGGGCTATTTATAGGTAGCCATAAGACATGCATATTCAGTGGTTACATACGTCACAAGGTGGGTGGTAACTACAGTAAGGTCCCTGGGCTCACAGGTGAGGGACCTGCACTGGGGGAAGGTAGGAGGGGGGCTGGGTGACATGGGGGGAAGAGTAGTAACAGGATGTCCGCTTCTGTAGGGAGGTGGAATCCACCACGTGCTCACTTGAAGGCAGCAGAGCTGGTAGGGGAGACTCTGTGGAACGATCTTTAAAGCAGGATAACGGACTTGGACTTTAACCAAAGAGGTGGCATTCCTACCGTGGAATACTAGCTTCCCAGAGTCCCTCTGTTATAAGTTAGGGAATATAATCCTCTTCACATTTCCCACACAGAAGGATGAAGGGCAACAGGGAGCCCAGGTCGGATGTAGACAGACTGCTGCTCCCCCAGGGGAGTGCAGCAAAATGCGCATGACTTCTTGGATGGGAACCAAACTTGCTCTGTCAACTGCAGTAAAAAGAAGAAGATAAAACGCCAGTCTCAGAAACTCTATGGGGGCAGTTGCACTCTGTTCTATTGTCGAAGTGGCTGCGGGCACAGTTCTCAGTGGGATTCACTATGCAATGGGCCATCCTGGGGTTTTTGAAAAGAGTATAACATCACCCCCCACCCCCTGCCCCGTTGCAGTATCACCTAGAGCCACTCACTGTCCTAAAAGTGCCCTGTCGTCCCAATTCACCCACCCCAACCCCCAGAGTCTCTGGTCACCAGCCATCTTCTCACCGTCTCTAGTCCTCATGTCTGGCTTGCCCTGTCCAGGTTTGCCTCTGGGCTGACCCGTGTTCCCGTGCTAGCCTCTGCCTGGGCCCAGAGCATGTTTCTGCCTGCCTGCAGGCAGCTCTCTCAGGACCCTGCCCCCGCGGGCCCCGAGAAGGCTCTCTACGATCGCAGGAGGATCTTTGAAGCGGTCGCTCAGAATAACTGTGAGGAGCTGGAGAGCCTGCTGCTCTTCCTGCAGAAGAGCGAGAAGCACCTCATGGACAGCGAGTTCAAAGGTGGGGCCCCATGCCTGCGAGGGGTCAGGTTCCGGGGAGGGAACCCACCACCTGGCTGGCTCCGCCTCTCCCTTTGTCTTGCAGACCCGGAGACAGGGAAGACGTGCTTGTTAAAAGCCATGCTCAACCTCCATGATGGGCACAATGACACCATCCCCCTGCTGCTGGAGATAGCGCGGCAGACCAACAGCCTGAAGGAGCTGGTCAACGCCAGCTACACGGACAGCTACTACAAGGGTGAGGAGGAGGCTGGGGCTCTGCCCACGAGGTGCCTGGAGCCAGCCTCTGAATGCCTTACTCTCTGTGTCAGCCGCTGCAACTGGGGACCCCTGTCTACCCCAACTGCTCACTCGGTGTCTCTCGGTTGCAAGCATCCCTACTGTCCCCATCTGCCATCTTGTCCCCTGTGTCTGCGAGTCACTACCTCTCTGCCTGCTACTGTTCTTTGCTCCTGGGCCATTTTAACCTGGCTGATTCCAGGTTCAGATCCCCCGCTCCCAGGACTCTCTAGCTCTGCCTCTGTGAATTTTCTGGCCCTCTTTGGGGATCCTGGCCTGGTCTTCTTCAATGGGGATTTCAAAGGCTGCCTAGTATTCCTTCCCCCCTGCAGCAGCTGCTGCCCACCCTTGGCCCTTCCCCAACCCCTGTCTGGGCACCCCTGCAGAGTGACTGATGACCACAAAGCCAACAGCTCATCCTCCACAGGCCAGACAGCGCTCCACATTGCCATCGAGAGGCGGAACATGGCGCTAGTGACCCTGCTGGTGGAGAATGGGGCAGATGTCCAGGCAGCGGCCAACGGGGACTTCTTTAAGAAAACCAAAGGACGGCCTGGCTTCTACTTTGGTAGGGAGACTGTGTAGCTTTAAAAAAAAAAATTTTTTTTTTAAAACAATTGCTAAGGGGAGGCCGGCGTCCCTGGGCGGTGTAAATGGTTAGTGCCGTCGACTTACCAGAAACAGTTGGTTCGTCCAGAGGTGCCTCAGAAGAAAGACCTGGTGAGCTACTACCCCCAATCAGCCATTGAGAACCCCCATGGAGCCCAGTTCTACTCTGATACCCATGAGGTTGCCCGAGATTCAGCACTGGCTCTGTCGCCGCTGGCTACAGGTTCAGGGGAGGCTGATGTGGAGACAGGAGCTGGCAGCCTTTCGGTTCAGAGAGCAGCCTGATCCCCTTCCCAAGCCCCCCTGGATCACGTGCCTGGCGCTGTGCCCTGTATTGGCTGCAGGTGAGCTGCCACTCTCCCTGGCTGCATGCACTAACCAGCTGGGCATCGTGAAGTTCCTGCTGCAGAACTCCTGGCAGCCGGCCGACCTCTGCGCTCGGGACTCGGTGGGCAACACCGTGCTGCACGCCCTGGTGGAGGTGGCCGACAACACCGCCGACAACACCAAGTTTGTGACAAGCATGTACAACGAGATCCTCATCCTGGGGGCCAAGCTCCACCCAACGCTGAAGCTGGAGGAGCTCGTCAACAGGAAGGGGCTGACGCCGCTGTCGCTGGCCGCCAGTACCGGGAAGATCGGGGTGGGGAGGGGCTGCCCGGACTCCGGCTGGGGTGGGGGGCATGGGAGAGGATGGCCTGCTAGCTGCTCGTGCGGGCGCCCCACTGTGTGGTGCTCTGATTCGGTAACACCAGAGGGGGCACAGACAGGGACTGGCAGAGTGAGCCAGAGACAGTGCAGAGAGTGGGGAGAAACGTGGAGAAGCAGACATGGACATTTTCGCCTTCCACCCCTGAGCTCACAGACACAGTCAGGGCAGGGATGCTGAGGGTAGAAGCTAGTGACCAATGGAAGCTGGTGTGAAAGCAGCAAAAGTAACAGTGATGCTTTTCCAGGGTTGGAAGGAGTTTTAGGTGATAGAAGAGTCTGGAGTCACCATGCGTTGGGTTCAACTCAACAGCAACTCACAACAATGACCCCCGTCCTCCTGAGAGACTGAGCATGAACAGGGATGTGCTTCCAGAAGGCCGTGGTACTAAGAAGCCCCCTGCCCATCCACTTCCCAACAGCCCAAGTCCTACACCACCATGGTGTCATTGTTAGTTGGTGACTGCAGGCACACCAGAACAAAGGCTGCCCGGTCTGCACCATCCCCATGGCCGGTGGCAGAGGGGACTGCTGTTGTCCATACAGCGAGCGATCATTAGCTAGTTTTGGAACTTGGCGGCCGGATCGTTCTTCAGTTTCTGTTTTAGTCTGGACGCTGCACTGACATCTGTTCAGCACCATAGCAAAGACCAAGCCTTCATGGCAGAGGGGCTGGCTGAGCGTGAACCAAGCCTGGGCCTCCAGTGTGATCGATGAGAATGCTGCCACCAAACCTGAGGACGAGGAGCCTGGCTTTATGAGCTTGGTTCTATTGTGTTGATGGCGTGGCAGCTTTTCCCGAGGGTTTCTAGAACAGGGCCGTCCTAGCTGTGAGATGGGAGAGTTGGGGGGAGCCCGATGTGACCGGCTGATGGTCTGAGGAGGCTGCCGCTGGAGTCTGAGGGAGGGGAAAGGTGGCTGTATCCACCGTGGTCAGGAGGCAGCTGGACGGCAGCCGGTGCTTTTCTTGGGTGTCGCATGCGTGGGGCTGGGCTCGGAAATGGAGTTATTGTGGGAGCAGAGATGGTGGTGTGGGTAGGCCGTGGTCATTGGCAGGGCCAAGTTGACCAGGCCTCTGATGGGCTCTTTACCCGGGGCGGCAGGTATTGGCCTATATTCTGCAGAGGGAGATCCAGGAGCCCGAGTGCAGGCACCTGTCGAGGAAGTTCACGGAATGGGCCTACGGGCCCGTGCACTCTTCACTCTACGACCTGTCCTGCATCGACACCTGTGAGAAGAACTCGGTGCTCGAGGTGATCGCCTACAGCAGCAGTGAGACCCCTGTGAGTGGCCATGGGTCCGCACACAGCCGGGAGGGTGTCAGGCTTCCCTGCTCTCTTATCCATCAGAACCTATGGTTCAAGACCTAGGCTTGGAGTCCCACAGGTTCCTTAGTCCTGTCTGAGTGTTTTCCTTAAGCATGTAAGTAACCTATCCTTATATTAACCGCAAGGTCAGCAGTTCCGACCCACCAGCTGACCACTGTCGAATGACAGCAAGTCTTCACATTGGGTAGCGCCAGTCTTCCATGTCTACTGTTATTTAGCATGGTCTTGACGATTCTGAATCATTTCCCTTTCAAGGTAAACTTTAGAATCAGTCTGTCAATATCCGCAAAGTAACTTCCTGGGATTTTGATTGGGATTATGTGTAAATTGGGGAGAATTGACATTTTAGTAGAATTAAACCTTTTCTCTCTCTTTGCCCCCCCACCCCCAATTTTCTTTATTTTGTTGTTGCTGTTTAGAATCCATGCAGCCAAACCTATACCAGTTCAACACTTTCTGCAGGTGCAACTCAGCGTTACTGCTTGCAGTCTTCGACCTATGCAATCGTTCTCAACCTCACTATATGAGGGAGCTTCAAAAAGCTCCTGGAAAATTTCCATTATCCCTCGATTTCCTTTTCCCAGGAGGTTTTTGAAGCCCCTCCTACTGAGGTTTCGAATCACTCTGGAGGCCGAGATGGGTGGGAAAGCAGATTTGTGCTGGGGTCCGGAAGGCAGGGCCAGGGCACTGCCATTGAGTGGATCCCTGATGTAGACCTTTGGAGGCTGCACATCTTTTATTAAAAATCATTTTATTAGGGGTTCATACAACTCTTATCACCATCCATACACACATCAATTGTGTAAAGCACATTTGTGCATTCATTGCCCTCATCATTCTCAAAACATTTGCTCTCCACTTAAGCCTCTGCCATCAGCTCCTCATTTTTCCCCTC
>NW_022105908.1:24653981-24655332 GCF_000313985.2 Echinops telfairi
TTGCTACACTGCACCCTGACTGGCTCATCTCCTTCCCGAGACCCTTCTGTAAGGGGATGTCCAGTGGCCTACAGATGGGCTTTGGGTCTCCACTCTGTAGTCCCTGCCCCCCATTCACAATGATAGGATTTTTTGTTCTTTGATGCCTAATACCTGATCCCATCGAAACCCCATGATCACACAGGCTGGTGTGCTGCTTCCATGTGGGTTTTGAGGCTGCACATTTAACGAGAGTGGACAGCTTCATTTGTCTCCCTCAGAGAGGCTAGCAAGTTTGAACTGCTGACCTGTCCATCATTCATCCAACAGTGCCACCAGGGCTCCTCAGGATTGCTAGTCAACGCCCCCATCCAAAAACCCAAACCAGCTCTACTCTAAAGCAGTGGTCCTCAACTGTGGGTTGTGACCCATTTGGGGGTCGAACGACCTTTTCACAGGGCTCACCTAAGACCATCGGAAAACACATAAATATTTCACAATATATCATTACATATTGTTTTGTGATTAATCACTATGCTTTAATTATGTTTAATGATGTTCAATTTGTAACAATGAAAATACACCCTGCATATCAGAAATTTACATGACGATTCATAACAGGAGCAAAACTAGTTATGAAGTAGCAACAAAAATAATTTTATGGTTGGGGGTCACCACAACATGAGGAACTGTATGAAAGGGTCGCGGCATCAGGAAGGTTGAGAACCACTGCTCTCCAGAATAGTTCTTGCCCCATTTAGTATTTTCCCAGTGGTGTCTTGAGACAGTAATAAGCTTTGAATCCTCAAAGATATTCAGGAAGATGCTGAACAGAAACTTGTTGGGGAAAATCTGAAGTCTGGCCTGGAACTTGGGCCCAATGGCTTGAGAGAGGCCGGAGGGATCTGGTTTCAGCTTATCTATACTCTGCTGACTTAAACTTTCACAAGGGTTGTCTGGATCCTCGTCTTTTGCCCCAAAGCACACATGTAATCCCATCCACTGCAGTCAAGTTTTCCTCCTTCCCCACACAGAGGTTTGCCTCTCCTGCCTCACTAAGCTTGCCTGGAAAATCAAGCAATGAGGAATCCAGGGGCCTTCCCTCAATCCCTCCCCAAGGGGACCTCTGCCAGGCTTTACTGGCGCCAGCCTTGCATATTGTGGCAATAATAAGGATGTAGGCTCTTAGGAGGGCGTTATTAGAGATAATGGACACAGAACATTGAACAGCATTTAAATATCAGGGGGCATGTAGGTCTAGTCCAAGCGAACTCTTCATTCACGGAACACTTGGGTGAAAGCGGCTGGGAGGATGGGCCCTGTGCAGACCCCGGGCACTCTGTTTTAGTCTGGACGCTGCACTGACATCTGT
>NW_022105908.1:24656348-24658446 GCF_000313985.2 Echinops telfairi
CTCCTTTAAATCCACTCAAGACCAGGATGGACCCTAACCGGAACCCGTGGGCCCATCAGGTCCCTGAAGGGCGTTCTTTCCATTCAATACCCGGGCGCTTCATTGCCGCCTTCGTTTCTAGGGTGGCTGGCTTGCAAATCTGAAGCTAAAAACTCAATTTCATGATTAGGTGAAACCTGATTTCTGTCCACCCATCGAGGCAAGTTCCTGGCTTCACATTAAGAAAAGAGAGAAACATAATAAGACAGGCTAGTGGCCTCTTCACTGCGATTGAGTTGATTCTGTTTCATGCTGATCCCATGTATGTGCCTATAGAACATGGATGATAAGCTGAAAAGGAAAAAAAAAATCCCTCTCCAGAAAAGGGTTGCCGCAAACACAAGGATCACACACACACACACACACACACACACACACACACACACACACTGGACTGTGGGAGACTCTCTCATTTCCTCACTACTGGGAAACGGGGACACTCCTGAGTCTATGAAGTACCTCTTTCCGTCCTGTCCTCCCAGCCACGCAGAGCTCCAGGCCAGGCTCAGTGCCTGGGACCCAGCATTGTAAGGCTGCTCTGTGGGGTTCTCTGGAGGCCACCACTTTGGGGAATCAGGTCCCCCAACATGGGCTCCTTGCAGGCGTCCCCACAACATGTCTTTCCCTATCCTATGTGTCTTTTCCTCCTGTTGGAGGTTGAGTCTCTGGGGGCAGGGCCTGGGTCTTAATGAGTCATAGGCCTTGGTCCCTGGCCAAATGTTTATCTAAGGAATGAATGAATGAATGTATGGACTCACCAACTTCTCTGCATCTTGCAGCCTCCGTTCAAGCTGAATAACACCAAAGACTATTTCCGAGTCACTGGAGAGATTCTGTCTGTGTTCGGGGGTGTCTACTTCTTCTCCCGAGGGGTAAGGATCCCTTCTCGCTCTCTGTGTGTCTGTTATCACCAAAACACAAAGCCAGGAGAATCGCTAATGGCTCCCTTGCACTTTTAGTGATCAGACTCGCCACAGGCCTAGCTGAGGCGCCAAGAGGTGCACGATTAAGACGAGAGTTCTTCAGGCACTCACAGCTGAGGGGAGGTCTGCCCCGTTGGCCCCCACAGGCACTCCCATTTGGAGAGAGGCAGGTGGGGCTTTGAAGGTGGAGTCCCTGCTGTATGCAATAATTCACATGAAAGTTGAGGGAAACCTCTTCATTAATTGGGAGAGTCCAGTAAAGTTCCTAATAAGGAAGCACATCCACATGCATACTGGGACATTGTACTTGAACTTCCAACTCATGGTGGTGGTGAAAGGGGCCATTGAGTTGGTTCTGACTCATAGCGAGCGACCTTGTGCACAACCAAGCAAAACACTGTCCGGTGCGCGCCATCCTCACAATTGTACTTGTGCCCGAGGACCACTGTCGCAGCCAGCCACGGGGTCAATCCATCTTACCCAGGGCCTCCCTCTCTGTCTCTCTGTCTCGCTACTTTACTGAGCATGACCTCATCTCACCAGCCAGGGACTGGGCTCTGCTGACAACACAACACGTCCAAAGTTTGTAAGCTGAAGTCTCACCATCCTTGCCTCGAAGGAGCCTTCTGGCTGCACCTCTCCCAAGATAGATTTGTTCGTTATTTTGTCAGTCCATGGTACTGTCAATGTTCTTCCCCATCACCATCATTCAAATGTGTCCATTCGTTGGTCTTTCCTAGTCAGTGTCCAACTTTCACACGCATGCGTATGTGGCAGCTGTGAATACTCTGGCTTGGGTCAGGCGCACCTTAGTCCTCCAAGCTAACCAGCCTCCTTGCTTTTCAACACTTTAAAGGGGTCTTGCGCAGGAGGTTGACCCAACACAACCCGTCTCTTGATCTCTTGACTGCTGCTTTCCTGAGCACTGATTGTCTGCAGATGCATATCCCTCAGCCAGTCTTTGATAGTATTAGCAGACTTTTCTCTAAATGTGGGGCCACTGTTTGGAGGTCTCCATCATTTTCTTGCCAAAGCCACACCGGTAACATGCATCCCCTAGATGACATCTCTTTCAGGAGGAGCGAGAACTTAGACACAAAGAAATCAGAATGAGAATTTGAGATTGGTGTGATTCC
>NW_022105908.1:24659109-24667851 GCF_000313985.2 Echinops telfairi
TGAGGAGCACTTAAAGCACTTGCTGATGAAGATGGAGGATTGCAGACTTCAGTATGGATTACAACTCAATGTAAAGAAGACCCCAATCCTCATAACTGGATCAATAGGTAACATCATGGTAAATGGAGAAAAGGCTGATGTTGTCAAGGATTTTGTCTTGCTCAGATCCACAATCAATATTCATGGAAGCAGCAGTCAGGAGATCAAAAGACACATTGCATTGGGTCAATCTGCTGCACAAGGCCTCTTTAAAATGCTGAAAAGCAATGATGTCACTTTGAAGACAAAGGTGCACCTGAATCAAGGCACGGTCTTTTCAATTGCCTTATACTCATGTGAAAGTTGGATCTTGAATATGGAAGACAGAAGAAGAATCCATGCATTTGAATTGTGGTGCTAGAGAAGTATCAAAGAACAAACAGCTCAGTCTCGGAAGTAGTACAGCTAGAATGCTCTTTAGCGGCAAGGATGGCAAGACTTCAGCTCATGCACTTTGGACCTGTCCGGAGAGACCAGTCCCTGGAGAAGGACATCGTGTTCAGCAAAGCGGAGGGGCAGCAAAACCAAGGAGGCCCTCCAACAAGATGGGTTCACACTGGCTGCACCGATGTACTCAGACATAAGAACAGCTCTGAGGACCGTGCAGGACTGGGCAGGGCTTGATTCTGTCCTGCACAGGGTCACTGACTTGGAACTGGCTCAATAGCCCCTAACCACCACCACCACCACCACCACCACCAAGGAGTTCCGGTGGTGCTGTGAGCTACCAACTGCAAGGTGAGCAGTTCAAACCCACTAGCTGCTCCACAGGAGAAAGATGAGGCTCTCGGTTCCCATAAAGATTCGCGGTCTGAGAAACCCGATGGAGGGTTGCTGTGAGTCGCAACTGACATGAGGGTAGAGAGTTTGGTTTGAGTTCATGTTTCCTGTGTTGTCTCTGTTTATCTGCAGATTCAGTATTTCCTGCAGAGGCGGCCTTCACTGAAGACCTTGTTTGTGGACAGCTACAGTGAGATGCTTTTGTAAGTGACCCTTGGACCCTTGGGCTCAGGAGCAGGCAGCCTCTGAAGGTTCAAAAGGTAGCCAGGAGCACACTCATTCTCTCCTGCGTGCTGGCCTGCCATCGCGAGGACTACAGTGAGCACGTGGGATGCATGATGGAAGGGACTAAGTAGCATGTCCCTTTAAACCGTGTTTAAAGAATAAAAAGACAGTAACTTTCTTTTGTTGAGCATAGACACAGCCAAACCGCTATCAGTGCAGCTGCTTCCACATGCACCCTTCAGGGAGGGACATGTCCTCAGCATTGTGACCATTCTGACCTCCTTGTCCGAGTTGTGCCTTCCCCTGTCTGCATAAAGTCACGGCTCACCCGAAGGTGCCTGTCTCGTCGTTTGAGTTTCTGTGGTCCGTTGACCCCCCTGGGTTGTTCCTGTTGTTGTTAGGTACGGTCCAGTGGTTCTGATGCATAGGGACCCACGTACGATGCCACGTACGATGGAAACGCCGCCTAGTCTTGGCCACCCTCTCAGTCCGTACTGTGTTTGAGACTATTGCTCCAGCCACTGTGCCGATCCACCTCCCTGAGGGTCTTCTGATTCTTTTTTTGATGCCCTTCTTCGGGATCTGGTCCCCTGCTCCTAACACGTGGATGGTTCTTAAAAGAGTGTGGTGTTCAAGGCAGTTATTTTTTTTACTAGCTAAGGTAGACTAGAGGGTCGCTCTGAGTCAGAACTGACTTGACAGAAGTGGGTTTGAAGTTTGGTTTTTTGGTCAGCTAAATCATTGCTTAGCCTTTAGACATCAGGGAGCATGGGTTTAAGACTTAAGGCGAACTTGGGGCAGTCATTTCAGGGGCTCATCCAACCTTCAGGGCTCCTGGAATCTGGAGTCCGTGAGAATTTGGAGGAGTGCCCACCAGCCTGTGCTCTGAATCTACGCCGCACGCATGACTCGGGCAGCCTGAGCGGTCCTGCTGGTGGGGCCTTGGACGGCCGCCATGCGCCCCTCAGGTAGGGTTTCTTCCTCCTCCCCCCTCAGCTTCGTGCAGTCCGTGTGCATCCTTGGGACGGTGGCGCTGTACTTCTGCCAGCGCAAGGAGTATGTGGCCTCCATGGTGTTCTCCCTCGCCATGGGCTGGACCAACATGCTCTACTACACCCGCGGCTTCCAGCAGATGGGCATCTACGCTGTTATGATTGAGAAGGTGGGTGTCCTGTGCCCAAGCAGGTCCCCCAGGAGGGTGTGAAACCCCAGGCTGCAAACACCACCCTTTCTTTCAAGACCTACGCAATCTAGCCCTGCTCAGGTGTGAGTCCTCCCCGAAAGTTAACCCTCTCTGTCCCAGAGCCTCCTCAAACGGAAGCCCCAAGGGGAGGGGAGGTGACTCCTCCACGCTATCTGGGCTTAGAAACACCAACCCGAACCCTGCATCATGTTCCCCCAATTCCATTTGGGCTCAAGATGAACCCGCGGGCTGTTGGAGTCCTGGCTTGTCCCCTAGTTCCTGCTCCCAGTGCCCATTGGGCCTGGCTGGACTCTGACAAGGCTGCGCTCTCCTGCAGATGATCCTGAGAGACCTGTGTCGCTTCATGTTCGTCTACCTCGTTTTCTTGTTCGGGTTTTCCACAGGTAACGTGCATGGTGGGGGCTGGTGGAAGAGCAGCCTCCTCCTCACCTCAGTTCCCCGACAGCTTTGCGAGGGGCTGGGTTGGGTGGAGTCCTGCTGGGCACCCAGGTGTGAGTCTCTTTGGGGCTGTAGGTGGCCGAAGGTGACAGGGGGGCTGAACAAAGAGCAAACGGAAATGAGTACCACTAGGAAATAGGATTCATTAACTGTCTTAAGTAGGTTTTTTTTAAAGAAAGCTGTTTATTATAAATTGGGTGAAGGTTCCCCAGCAGCCCATTAGTTTGACGTTTAATAATTCACACCCATTTGTGGCAATTCATCCTTGGCAAGCCACTCAGGAAACCGTCACGGGCTCCACTTCTTCCCCGTGTTCCCTGTTACACCCTCCTCCTTTTCCAGCCCTCTGAACGTTGTTCTTTGGAAAATGCTAGCCTTTAGATGTTAACATGGCTGATCATTCTGATATCGGGGGAGTTCAGTTCCTGACCCGAAGGGGGATGAAGGGCCTTAGGCTTCACGGTTCCACCAGTCTCGATCTGACCAGTGAGTCTGATTTGTTTTACAATTTTGGGTTCCATGCCCCCCTTTCCTCCCACTCTCTCCGGGACCTTCCAACGCGATCCTTTTCCGAGCAGCTTTACGTGACGTTGGAGGTATGAAGTGCTGTTGGCCTGGAGTACACAGGCTTGTTGGCTTCGTTTTCTTCTTTTAACTTTGACATGCTCCTAGACTGGCAGAAAAGGCCCAAGAAGGATAGCTTGTCCAGACTCCTGTAACCATGGGAACATGGTGTCATCAGACAGACCTCCTTGTCTCACTTCACAAGGGAATCAAGATTAGTGTCAGCCCCACGCTACTTCCTGGGTGGTAGAGGTTGGCAGGCCTCTCCTCTCTCCGACTCCAGCCATCCCACCCCTGGCCCCCTCTGCCCTTTTTCTGGGTTCTGTAATTTGTTGCAGTGGCCACGCAGAACTCAGACCAAGCACACAGTTAGGGTTACTGTATTGGGAAAGCCCCAGGCTACAACTTGGGATCAGGTCAGGGGTCCTGCAGGCCAAGCCTCCGGTCTTCAGTGCCGAACCACTCTCTCACCATCTCCTGGCAGTGCAGGGCTCCTCTCAGCTCCCTGAGAAGAGGATCTTCTTTGCCCTGTCGGACAGCCTGCTCCCTCAGCCCTCAGCCCCTGCTCCCCCTCTTGGACAAGGGCTGGGAAGCTCTTTTAGCTCTATTGATAAGTGCCCAGAGGCACCCCACTCTGCCAGCAGGCCTCCTGCCTGCAGGCCCTCAGCTCCCTGACTCCGTGGGTTACTCTTCCCCTCAGCCAGCAGTAGCTGCTTCACCAGGTAACCTGGGCAGCTCACTACAGCCATCGTGTGTCAGTGTTTGGATTCTGCCGCTGCTGTGTCTCTGCCATTGCGTTCTGTGGTGCTTGCTGTGGCTTCTCACTCTCTACAGAGCTACGATTCTCTCTTTTGTGGGTCTCCCAAGGTTAGTGCAGGGATTCTGGATCCAAAGGATGTGCTCCGTTCCCAGCTCTTCTTGTTATTAGTGAGATCCATCCTTTTCTGCTGGACTGAGCCTCTTTTAAGCCTAGCAGGATGGCAAAACTGACCAGTCCCCTCGTTAGAGTTCCATACGCATTATGTACACTTTCAGCAATGCTATCCAATCTCCTTGGCGGGCTACAAGAAGTTTATTTGTCTAGCCCCACCTAATCATTTTGTGGGTATCACAAGACAATGTGTTGGCTAGAAGAGCCATCCAGAGTCGTTCATTGCATCACAACTGTGCACTCCAATTTCACCATCATTTTTTCCCAACATTTTTATCGCCGTACAAGTTACATATCATTCAATTGAGTATTTCAATTGTTCAATCATATTAAGGGGACTTGTACAACCAGCACATCTATCTTAGAGCATTCCCCATGCCCTTTGGTTAAATCGCCTTTAAAATGAATTGTGTAATCATGATCAGTTCTAGTGCTCCCTCGACCCTCCCCCTCCCGCCTTCATTCTTTACTCCTCAAACCCCCTTTCCCTCCCTATTGCCCATTCCTCACCCCTGCACTCCCTACAACACCTTGCATCAGTTACTATCATGAAACCTCCACTCCTCCTGTGCTTCACATCTGGGAAACCCAACAGAAGACAATGAAAAACAAATTGTACTAAGGTGGTTTTAAGGATGAGATCATAGTAGCAGAAAGACAAAAATACAAATAATGTGTGAGAGGGAGAAGAGCCCATCAACATTCAAGAAACCAGGCAAACACTTTCTGTCGTGGAACATCTAAGAGATGCTTGCTTGCACCCAGAACAAATTCAGGGCGTGACTGAGGTCAGCAGGCCAAATATTGAGTTTGATCCAGCATAATCAAGATTAAAATGGTCTCTTCCGGATAGTAAGGCTGTTCAGCACTCTTGCCTTTGACTTAGAGGGGACCTGCCAGCGGCTCTGTCTGACTAGACACTCTGCAGGTGAGTTTTGGGCTCCCACTCCCTCCATAGCCTTCTACAAATTGGGCGTTCATCATTTTAACGCTGATACTTTTCCCTTCATTTGCCATGAGTTTTTATCGTCTCACCTTTTAAAATAAATTTCAGACACGATCGACCTTTTAGCCCTAGCTATGTCAGAGTGTGTTTCCTAACAACAAAGATATTCTCCTTTATCACCCTCAGGAAATTAACACCAATTGAATACCATTAGCTAGTTTATATACCTTATTCAAATTTCACCAACTGTCCTAGTGATGTCCTTACAGATGACAAAAATCCTTGGTCATGTACTGCACTACACTACATTGTCTCTTCAGTCTCTCCTAATCTGGAACCCTGGTGGCGTAGGGATTATAGGTGGAGTAACTAACCACAAAGTTAGCAGTTTGAAGCCACCGGCTACTCTGTGAGAGAAAGACAAGGCTCTCTACTTTTGTAAAGAGTTATAGTCTCAGAAACGCACAGGGCCAGTTCTAGTCTGTCCCGTAGGGTGGCTATGGGTCCTGGTTGACTCCAGGGTGGTGAGTTTTGGAGTATAATCTGGAGTAACTCTTCAATCTTCCCTTGTCTTTCATGACCTTAATCGCTTTACAGAGCAGATGCAGTTGTTTCCCACATAGTCCCTCGTTGTGCATGCCTGGTGTTTCCTCATGAATGGATTCGGGCCTGCATTTCTGGCCAGGCTATTCAGGAAGAAATGTGTCCTCCTCAGTGCACGATATCAGTGGTCACAGGAAGGCTCCTCTTCCGTTACCAGTCATGCTCGCTTCGCTCACTTGGTGTTAGTGGGTCTAGAAGCTTTATCTGCTATATAACTACAATCCTTCCCATCTTAATTGACATCTAACCGAGAAGGAGCTACTTTGGGACTGAAGACAAGTCTTATTTTGTCATAAAACTTCTACCTAATAATTTGAGCCTCCACTGGTGGTTCTTACCGGGATGACTTACTTCTGTGATGGTTGCCACATGATTTTCTCCCAACCACATCAATAGTTCTCCGTTTACGAGTCGCACAGTTTAGGGTAAGGAAGCATTCCATTCTCTCACACGTACTTATATCTGTACGGCCTCCTGGATTCTTAATTGCCTAAGATTAGGTCAGTGGGAGTTCCTTTAAGCTGATTCATGGTCCCTCTTAACATGCCCTCATACGCGTTAGAGCTCTTGCCTTGCTTGGATCTTCCTGTGTGCTTTGAAGCTACGTGGACCACACGGTGTGTCCGCCTGGGTTCCCACGGTGTAAACTGTTTTTGAACCCTTGTATGGGCTGGAAGGGCAGCATTAAGGAGGAGGCTCCTGACAGGGACCAGCATTAACTAGGTGGCCCCTGACTTCTGGGTCTGAAGGGGCAGCATCTCAGTGGCTGGGAAGGCATTAGATCAAGGAAGTTCGTAGACACTGCATCTACAGTAACTTGAGCATACTGCTCTTATAGAAGCTCGTAGGTCCCCAGGATGATATTTATCAGAGAAGCGTTCAGTGTGCGGGAGGTCGCCATTCTGCTCTGAGTTGCTCAGCCCCCCTGGTTCAAAGGGGCCTCTGTTCATAATATACAGATCGGTATATTTATTTTCACCTTTCCCCCTAGCAGATGGTGATAAAGTTCATAGTGTAATAACAAAAATATCCTATATATTCTGATAGCTTCTGGTAGTTTCGAAGAAGGAATAGTTTCCCTCCCTAACGTTCTCAAAGGCGCCTCCTAGCCAAACAGTGTTGCTGCTGCAGACCCATCATGGAGGAGGGAGTGTGCATGCCAGGCAGCCTGAGATCTTGGCTTCCAGACAGCCCCACTCTTGCTCCCTGTGCCCTATAGCAATTGTGACGCTGATAGAGGATGGGAAGAATGGCTCTGTGCAGGCTGAGCCCATACCCAACAGGTGGCAGCGACCTGGTTCCCGGGGGACTAACAGCTCTTACAACAACCTGTACTCCACGTGTCTGGAGCTGTTCAAGTTCACCATCGGTATGGGCGACCTGGAGTTCACGGAGAACTACGAATTCAAGCCTGTCTTCATCATGCTGCTGCTGTCCTATGTGATCCTCACCTACATCCTGCTGCTCAACATGCTTATCGCCCTCATGGGCGAGACTGTCAACAAGATCTCGCAGGAGAGCAAGAATATCTGGAAGCTGCAGGTGGGTTGATGGGTGGGGTTGTGTTTCCAGCGAAGGGGCTATCCGTTACGGTGTCGATTGCTTTATACAGCCAGCCATGTGAATCCATGCAGGCTTGGAGGAAAGGCAGCAAGCTCAGCCAGGCCCAGGGATCAGACACCAACATCTCCCCGGTTTATACCTTCTGCCCCTCTCCCTGCTAAGTCTCATCTCTGCTGTGCCACAGTGCCAGATTAGCTCAGCGGCTACTCGGTCTGACCACTGCCTGAGCAATGCTGGAGGGAGACAGAGAACTTTGCTTCCTGGGGTGCCCACCTCAGGGGAACTCAGTCTCCGGTGGACTTCACAGATCAGACTCAAGAGGAACAGCGAATGCGGATTGGGTTACCTGACAAGTTACTTTTCTGACCAGCTGATCTATATCTCTCTCCCCAACTACTACTATGATGATGACAAGTATCATTATTATGAAGCTGTTGGTGTCACTTACTGCTGTTGAGTGGGCTCCATTTCTTGGTGACCCCACGGATAACAGAGCAGAACCTTGACTGGTCCTGTACCATCTTCATGATGGGTGGCTTGCTCACATTCACTGTGGTGGCCACTGTGAAGAGTCGCAGTCTCAGAAACTCACAGGGGCAGTTCTATCCTATCCTATAGGATAGGATCCCATCATTACACGATGGTCACGAGTTTGGATTCTTTTGGTTTGTCTTACTAAGGAATCTCAGCTTAAATTTGTTCACCACGGATGATCTTGCTGGTATTTGAAAGACTGACCACATAGTCTTCAGCAGCAGAGTAACATGTAAGACACTTCAGTGTGACGAACTGTTCTGAGTGTCTTCCACCATCCCGTCTGTTACTCTCAATAATCTTAATGTTAGTCGCCATGGATTTGGCTCTGATTCATCGTGGCAGAATGAATGATTGCCCATGCTGGCGCCACCTTGTTGGCATGCTTTAATCCGTTGCTGGGACTGCTGTTGCGGCAGTCATCTCGTTGAAGATTTCCTTCATGCTTGTTGACGCTCTATTTTACTAGACCGATGTCCTTTGGAAGCAATGGAATCTTATTACTACCTCTATGTTTTGTCCTTAAAAAAAAAAAAGATAAATTAGGCGAGGGCTTACATTTCAGCTCATCAGCAGTTTAAACCACTCATCAAGCCCCCCCAGGCTTACCCCTCGCCCACTTCCTGAACTCTCTCCTCCCTCTTCTCTTCCATTTCACTCCAGGAAACACCCTCCAGTTGTCTAGCCCAGGGGCTGGCAAGCTTTTGAGATGGCAGAGCCAATCCCCTCCCTCACAATAATTTAAAAATTATCCAAGATTCATAAATAGGTTTTGACAAACAAGTGAAATCACCATTATCTAAATAATATCCTTCAAATATTTTCAGTTATACTTCAGAGCCACATGTCGTGAAAGAACTGCATATAGCGTGGGAGCCACAGTTTGCCGACCCCTGGTCTAGCCCATTGCTTTGT
>NW_022105908.1:24668600-24675749 GCF_000313985.2 Echinops telfairi
GTTCTTGAGTCCTCCCATCATCAGGTCTTCTGTCATTAGTGTTCAATATGTCAAATCTGCTCTTGATATGTTCTCAAAATTCAGGTGGGATAGATTCATGATCATATTTGGGCTCCTGTGGATTCATTTGAATTTTCTTCAGCTTTATCCTGAACTTACATATGCGTAATTCATGATCTGTTCCACAGTTGGCCCCTGTCTGGTTTTAGCTGCTGATCATGAGCTTCGCCATCATGTCTTCCCACAGATGTAGTCAACTTGATTTTGGTGCATTTCATCTGAGGAAGTCCATGCACACAGTAACATTTTGTGTGATTGAAAAAATGTATTTTCTATATATTTTCATTGGTTTTGCAAAATTCTATCATGTGATCTCCATCTGAATTTCTATCACCATGTTCATATTTTCCAACTACTTTTCCCTCCTCTTTGTTTCCAACTTTTGTATTCCAATCACAACAGCTCACAATGCATCTTGCTTGCATGCTTGATCAGTGTGTTAGACAGGGTTCTCTAGAGAAACAAAACCAGAATGCTAATAATTTTATGTATATTTATACAGATAGATAGATATATATAACATAAGAAATAAACAGTTAATTAAATTATAAAGCAGTACAAATGGCTCAGTGCAACTCACTCCTGTGAGACAGTTGTGAGACACCGGCAGTCCTTCAAGTCTTGAGGGCCACTGGGTAGTTCTCTATAGAGCAATTCAGGCTATCCGGGCACAGGAAGCAAACAGCAAGGCAGGTCACCAACAGTCAGCCAGATGACAGGGTTCCACAGTTCCCAGCTCAAGAGATGTAAATTCCAATGGTGTGGTGAAGCAGGTCTTGAAGGAGCCTCAATTTACAGCGAAACAGTCCATGGGTTAGGTGTCCCACAGGTAGTTTAGCTTGCAAATTGAGGCAAAGAACAAGCAAGGCAGCCACACACTGGTCCAATGATCAAAGAGCAAGAGACAAAAAAAAGGCGAGGCTCACTGAGCCATTTATCTCTCCGCCCTTCAATTAATCTCACATGTGTTTATCGGCCAGGTTGGCACAATAAACTAACCACTTCAATCAGGAAATTTGGAAGACAGCTACCTGGCCAACTGACTGGAAGAGACCCATATTTGTCCATTCTAAAGAAAGGTGGCCCAATAGAATGCTCAAACTATAGAACAATATTGATATCACACACAAAGAAATTTTTGCATAATATCATCTGACAATAGTTGCAGCAGTACATTGATAGGGAACTGCCAGAAATTCAAGCCAGATTCAGAAGAGGATGATGTAGAACAAGGGATATCATCGATGATATCAGATGGATGTTGGCTCAAAACAGAGAACACCAGAAAGATGCTTACTTGTGTTTCATTGACTATGAAAAGGTATTCGATGGTGTGGACCATAATAAACTGTGGATAACCTTGAGTAGAGTAGGAATTAAAGTACATTTCATTGTGTTCATGTGGAGCTTGTACATGGATCAAGAGTCGGTGTGACAAGAGAACAAGGGGACACAGCATGATTTAAAGTCAAGAAAGGTGTGTGCCAGGGTTGGATCCTACCACCATATCTGTTCAATCTATATGCTGAACAAATCATTAGAGAATCTGGATTATATGAAGAAAAGTATTGTATCAGGACTGGAAGAAGGCTTATTAACAACCTGTGGTGTGCAGATGACACAACCTGGTGTGCTGAAAATGAGGAGTTGAAGCACTCGCTGACAAAAATCAAGGATTCTAGCCTTCAGTTTGGATTACAATTCAATGTAAGGAAGACCAAAATCCTCACAGCTGGACCAATAAGTAGCATCATGATAAGTGGAGAAAAGGCTGAAGTTGTTAAGGATTTTTTCTTGCTTGACTCCACAATCAATGCTCATGGAAACAGCAGTCAAGAGATCCAAAGACATTTTGCTAGGTAAATCTACTGCACAAGGCCTCTGTAGAGTATTGAAGAGCAAGGATGTTACTTTGAGGACTAAGATGTACCTGATCCAAGTCATGGTATTCTGCCTTGCATCGTATGCATGTGAAAGTTGGACACTGAATAAAAATCAATGCATTTGAATTGTGGTGCTGGAGAAGAATATTCAAAGTACCGTGGACTGCTAAAAGGACAAACCAGTCTGCATTGGAAGAAGAAAGGCCAGAGTGCTCCTTAGAGGCAAGGATCACAGGACTTTATCTTACATACTTTGGACATGCTGTCAGGAGAGACCAGTCCCTGGGATAGGACATCATGTTTGGTAAAGTGGAGGGGTGGTGAAGAAGGAGAAGGCCCTTGACTAGATGGATTGGCACATGGGCTCAAACATAGCAACAATTTTGAGGATGGCACAGGACCATGTAGTGTTTCATTCTATTGTGCATAAAGTTACTATGGGTCGGAGCTGACTCGATGGCACCTAACAACAATAGTAGCCTCATATAATATTTATCCTTTGGTGATAGGCTAATTTCACTTAGCATATTGTTCTCCAGGTCCACCCAAGTACCATGAGATACTTCATGGTTTCCTCATTGTTTTTTTTAGGAATGCATAGCATTCTATTGTGTTTACATACCAAAGTTTCTTTATTCATTCTTCTACTGATGGGAATGTAGGTTGTTTCTATCTTCTTGCTGTTGTGAACAGTGCTATGATGAGCATGGGGGTGTATATGGCTACTCATGTTATGACTCTTCCTTCTTGACATTAAAAAATATCATTTTTGGGGGGGCTCTTATCACAATCCATCCATCCATTGTGCCTTCTTGACATTTTTTGATGAAACAGTTGAGGCACAGAGAATTTATTTATCTGTGCCCTAGGCCACACAGCTGGTAAGTAGCAAGGCTGGGATCAAAACCAGGCACTCTCCCTATTGAGGTCCTGCTGTTAACCACTACAATATGATGCTCCTTCATGAATGCCAAGGGAAGGACCCGGGGTTGGGTTAATACCGCATTGCTCATGGGGCTGCCCTGCCCAGCCTGAGTAGGCACTGTCAGTGTCTAGGAAGGTCAGAGGTGGACCTGACTGAGCTCCTTCCTTGGGCTGCACACCAGGTAGGCTTTACGATCACACTTGGAGTAGAAGACCCTGGGACCTGGCTCAGAGGTGCCTGGGCTGGGAGAGACCTTGGAGAAGGTGATCTTGTTAGTGGGCACTGGCAGGCTGAGGACCTCCTGCATAAGCCCGATGCCCCTTTGCTCTTTGTGTGTGTGTATCTCTCTCTCTTCCTCCAGAGAGCCATCACCATCCTGGACACAGAGAAGAGCTTCCTGAAATGTATGAGGAAAGCCTTCCGCTCGGGCAAGCTCCTGCAGGTGGGGTACACACCTGATGGCAAGGATGACTACAGGTGGTGTTTCAGGTAACGTCCAAATAGAGAGGGCACAAGGGGAGCTCTGTGTCTCAGCTTTGGGTATGGGGGTCCCATCCAAAGCCTGATCCAGGGTCTAGCTGTGATTATGGGGATGCACCTGGGGTTAACGATGGGTGAAGGAGCCATTATCGGATTTAGTTGTGAGCTTAAGGGAACCTCCCAAGGCCAGCGGTGGGCACAGGAACTACTGCAGAACGCAGTTGCTGGTAGGGAACCCACTTTCGATCTCAGCTGGTAGGACCCAGGGATAATCAATGGGAAATTCGAAGTATCCAGAAGTCACCCAGCGATCAAGATCAGAGTCTGGAATCTTGCTTTCCAGGCAGAAATAGTTATAGTTCCTGGGTCACATCATGTGGCCAGGGATGGTGTCCAAAAAGCAGGTTCATTGTTGTCCTGCCCCTATAGGCTCTGTCTCCATGTCCATCTATGGGCTTCTTGGGATGGACCTATGGGATCAAGTTCTTGATCTGGGAAGCCAGGCCAGGGACAGCTTCTGGGCTTTCAGCTCTGCCCGGCTCCCCTCTGTCTTGCAGGGTGGATGAAGTGAACTGGACCACATGGAACACCAATGTGGGCATTATCAATGAAGACCCCGGCAACTGTAAAGGCATCAAGCGCACCCTGAGCTTCTCCCTGCGGCCTCACAGAGGTGAGGGGTGAGAAGAGGGACACTGTGCCCTGGCCACGTGGGCCTACTGGGCTGGTGTCCTGATATCGGCCAGGTGAAACCTTGATGCCCCACTCCCCCAATCCTTGCAGGCCTTCCTGACCCTCTTAGAACTTGGGTACTATAACAATTCTGTCTTAGTTGTCTAATGCTGTGTAGGGAAAAGTACCATAAGTAGGTGGCTTTAAAGAACAGAGATTTATTTTCTCACAGTTTTGGAAGGTAGGAATTCAAATTCAGATTGGCAGCAAGTGCTCTTTCTGGACTCTGGGGAATGGTCCTTGTCTCTCAATTTCTGTAGCTTTGGGTGTTCCTCAGCCCTCATTGACTCGGGGAGGAATCCTCACACCTCTTAACCTCACTGCCAGCAAGTTGATCTCAACTCTTTGTGACCATATAGGACAGAGCAGAACTGCCGGTGTGAGTTTCCGAGACTGTAACTCTTTACAGGAGTAGAAAGCCGCATCTTTCTCCTGCAGAGCGACTGGTAGTTTTGAACTGCTGACCTTGAAGATCATAGCCCAACTCATAACCACTGAGCAGCCAGGTGTTACCTGGCATTTCTAAGCAGGGTCTTATTTACAAGTACGGGGAGATAAGACTTTGGCATAACTCTTTGAGAATGCAATTCAATCAATAGGAAACCCCAAATATCAACTATATGCACACACTCTGTCATGGGCATTCTCGTGTTCTCTTACACGTGCCCACACAGCTGACAGTTCTGTGTGCCTGCGCAAACCATCTCTGGCCAGCACCCTGATCCAAACACCTGTTCTCAATGCTCTGGGGGAAGTAGTTTGCCCTACATTCAGTCACCTGGGGCTCACAACCTGGTTGTGGGCTGTGCTGCTTCCTCCTCCTTGTCCCTTATTCCTCATGCCTGTCCTCCTACCTCGGTCAGGCTATACGGTCAGGCTATATGGACACAAAGGTACATGTAAACACTCCCTGGCCACATCCGAGCAGCCAATAGAGGGAGGAAGACTGGGGAGAGCAAGGATTACACCTGAGCAGAAAAACAAAAACAAAAACAACCAACTCTGAGCATCATTACAACTAAGAGGAAAGTCATTTAATAATACACAGTAAATATTTAGGAATAAACAGTAAATTAAAGGTCTACTTGAAGACCTTAAATTTTATCTTGAACATGAAGTTCATACTTAACAGATTTTTTTATTTACAATAACCCTTCATTAATGCTTATAATGAACAAAAATTAATCATGTTACCAGTTCATCTTTCACGTATGATATGATTTCATGAAAGCTCATGTTTTTGTTTTGTGTACTGAAAAACAACTTTATTGAGGTATAATTTATATACCATAAAGCATACATCTTAAATACACAGGTTGATGAGTTTTAATAAATGTAATACTCATGCAACCACCGCCTCAATCAAGACAGAAAACATTTCCACTATGTTTTTTTATAATCCCATTCTCCCAATTGCAGGCAACTGTTTCTCTGATTTTTTTTACTCTAGCTCAGTTTTCCTTCAGCTCTTGTTTGAGGATGTCCTCACATAGGTAATAGCGGCTCTGGATTCTTTGTCTGTTCAACATAATATCGGGCCCACTTAGGAGTTATTTTTCTACTGACTTCTTTCTTTTTACAGAACTTTTCATTGTGAATTAGGAGGGAGTTTACATGTCAGATAATCATTTTTTACCTTCAATAACTTGAACAACTTACCAACCCTGCAATGGCTTGCCCTGTTACCCCCACTGCACCTACTTTTCTCCCTCTCTTCCTCTTGCAGTGTGTTATCTTCCCTTCCACCCAAGTTAATGCCTGTCTACCCTCTAGCTCAGCCGTTCTCAGCCTGTGGTCATGACCCCTTTGGGGGTTGAACGACCCTTTCACAGAGGTCACCCAATCAATTCACAACAGTAGCAAAATTACAGTTATGAAGTAGCCACGGAAATCATTTTATGGTTGGGGGGTCACCTCAACATGAGGAACTGTATTAAAGGGTCATGGCATGAGGAAGGTTGAGAACCACTGTTCTAGCTTATTGCTTCCCCTTTCTCTCTCCCCCTCTTGCCCCTGATGACCATCAAAATCTTTTTCTCTTGCCAGGAAGATATTTTCTTGATTTTAGACAAATAATGGTCTCATACAGTATTTGGCCTTTTGTGATTAGCTGACTTCACTCAGCACAATGTCCTCCCAATCCATCCATGTCATGAAGTGCTTCCCAGCGTCATCATTATTCTTTAATGATATATATCGTGCGTCTGTCCAAAAATTTATCCATAATGCCACCATGGGACACATAGAGTGCGTCTGTCTTCTTGCTATTGTGAATAGTACTGCGATAAACATGGGTGTGCATCTATCTGTTCATGTAACAGTCTTTATTTTTGAGGCTATGTTCCATGTCGCACTGTTGCTGGGTCTTATGGTATTTCAATTCCCAGTGGTCTGAGGCAGCTCTGTACGGCTCCCCACAGTGATGGTACTCTTTTAGGGTTCCACTAGCAGTGTGTGTGAGCAAGTCATCAGAGAACTTGGATTGTGTGAAGAAGAATAAGGCATCAGGATTGGAGGAAGGCTTATTTAACAGCCTGCGATATCCAGATGACACAACCTCGCTTGCTGACAGTGAGGAGGACTTGAAGCACTTGCTGATGAAGACCAGGATTTCAGCCTTCAGTGTGGATTACTGAATTTTACAACTCAATGTAAAACTACAACTCAAAATCCTCACAACCCATAGAGAAAAGATTGAAGTTGTGAAGGATTCTGTCTTGCTAGGATCCACAATCCCTGCTCATGGAAGCAGCAGTCAAGAGCTAAAAAGACACATTGCATTGGGTAAATCTGCTTCACAATACTTCCTTAGAGACGGCGAGATGTTACTTTGAGGACTAAGGTGCACATGGCCCCAGCTATGGTATTCTCCATTGCCGCATGTGCCCACGGAAGTTGGACATTGCATAGGGAAGACAGACGCAGTATAGATGCCTTTGGATTGTGGTGCTGGTGAAGAATACTGAGAGAACCATGGACTGCCCAAAGGACAAACACATCTGTCTTGGGAGAAGTACTGTCAGTTTGCTCCTCAGAGGCAAGGGTGGTGAGCCTTCATCTTACATACTC
>NW_022105908.1:24675990-24688583 GCF_000313985.2 Echinops telfairi
TTTTTATCAGGAACGGGTGCTGGATTTTGTCCAATGTCTTCCCGGCAGCAATTGATTTGATCATGTAACTCTTTACTTTTGTTTTACTTGTATGATGGGTTATATTGACTGTTTTTCTAATGTTGAACTATCCTTTTATACCTGGTATGAATTCCATTTGACCATTTTGTATATATATATATATACAAATCCTGGCCAGTAAAATCCAACAAAATATTATATACATAAATGGAATATATATAATATATTGTTAGATTTTATTGGCCAGGATTTTGTTGAGATTTTTTGCATCTATGATTTTGGTCTATAATTTTCTGTTCTGGGAAGGTCTAGCTTTATTTATTTGTTTATTTTAAAACACAATTTTGTTGACTTTGCTTGGCTTTGGTATCAGGGTTTTACTTGCTTCATGAGATGGATTCTGGACTTTGCCATCCCTTTCTATGTTCTGGAGTGGTTTACTGAGTAGACTTAGTGTCAACTCTTCTTTGACTATCTGGTAGATTTCCTTGATGAAGTCATTTGGTCCTGGGATTTTGTTGTTGTTTTTGTGAGTTTTTTTGGGACCTAATGAATTTATTCTTTTGTTATGGGTATGTTGAAGTTTACTACACAAGTCTATGTTAGAGTAAGTCAGTAGTGTGTTTCTAGAAATATGTTCTGTGTTGTTTTTTCTTCTTCAAATTTTGGGAAGTGCAGGCTTTATTGTGTTATCTTTTTATTTCAGTAGGCTCAAAGTGATGTTGCTCATTTTTTCTTATTCATGATATTTGCATATTCTTTTTGCTTTCCTTTGTTAATTTGTCAGTGGTTTGTCAATTAAAAAAAAATCTTTCAAAGAGCCAACTTCTTGTCCTGTTGATTCTTTTTATCATTTAGAATATTTATCTGCTCTAATATCTATTATTCCTTTCTTCTTGTGACTGCAGATTCATTCTGTTGCTCTTGTTCTAATTGATGAAGATGCTGGGATAAGGTGTTAATTTTGGTTCTTCTTTTTGATGTATGCATTTAATGCTATCAATTGTCCTATGAGTACTGCTTTTGCTGGTAACCCAAATGTTTTGGTATGTTGTATTTTCATTCTTGTTTGTTTCTAGGAATTTAAAAATGACACTGCTTATTTCTTCAATTACCAGTAGTTTTTAACCAGGGTGTTGCTCGATCTCCATGTTTTTGATTTTTCCTCCTTAATCTTCCTATTGTTGACTTCTAGTTTTATAGTGTGTGATCTGAGAAGATGGTTTGTAATATCTCAATGTTTAAAATGTTATTATACTTTCTTTGAGGCCTAACTCATGGGGTATATTTCATATGTGTTTGGAAAGAGTGTAGTGTATATTATGCTCTTGGGTAGAATGTTCTATATAAGACTAAGGTCAAGTTGATTAATTGTGTTGTTAGTTCTGTGCTTTTGTTGAATTTCTTTCTAGTTGCCCTGTCCTTCCTCAAGAGTGGTGTATTGAAGTCTCCTATTATCGTAGTACTATCAATTTCTCTCTTCGGTGTTGTAAAGGTTTGATTAACATATTTTGAAAGACAAGGAAAAACTTTTGAGAGCAGCATGGGAAAATAGAACTTACTTACAAAGAAGAATCAATGAAACTAAGCTTGGGTTTTTCAGTAGGAGTCCTGCAGGAAAGAAGGCAATAAATGGAATGACGTATATAGCTTTAGACCTGTAATGGTAGATCTGTGGGCAACTCAAGATATTTTCCAAGTTCTTTAAACATGTGATACTCAATCTTTACTCTCGATACCCACTGGAGATCTTGTTAGAGCTTGGTTCTGGCCATTGCTAGAGTAGACATAAGAGACCTGGTGGTTCAGTGGGTTAAGCACTGAACTGCTAACTGCAAGGTCAGCTGTTCAAACTCACCAGCCACTCCATGGGAGAAAGATAAGGCAGTCTGTATCTCTAAAGATTCAGCTCAGAAAACAATAGAGCAGTTCTACTCTGTCTTACAGGGTGGGTATGAGTCTGAATTGGCTGCACTGCGGTGGTGGTGGTGGGTAGGATGGGAGTAGAGTAGGCATATTCTAGGGCATAGTCCTGACTCTTAAGTGGAGGTTTTCTGATATCTTGACTGTACCATCAGGATCTTACAAGGATGTTAAGAAAGCCTCGCCATCCTCACTGGGCTGGGCTTCAATATCCTCCAGCACTACTCAACCTCTCTGTACAACTTTCATCTATGTGGCATCCATTTTCTGATCAGCTTTATACAGCCGACCTTGGGTGAGCATGGCCCCATTCTCATTTAAGGACTTGTGGGGACTTCTGCCCAAAGACTTCTGGGTCTCCACCACCACAGCACTCTTCCTCCCTTTCTCCTGTGCTCCGTCCAACAAATTCTAACTGCTTCAGTTTTCTAAAGCTCTGATATCTTTATCCTCAGCTCAGAGAAACTGCCACACTCTTCTTGGTCTCCAGCTCACAGCACTAAGGTCAGGGAAATTATCCCTCAGCATAGAGTCAGTGTGATCACAGGGCTCACCTTGTGAATTTCACTTCTCATTGGGGAGTTGTAAGTTTTCTGTTGTCCTTACACCTGAAAATGTTTGTTACCATTTGTCCAGTTTTCTGGTTGTTTAAAGCAGGATGTCTAGCCCAGAATCAGTAACTTCATAATATTTGGAAGTGGGAATATATTTTATTAGATGATTTGACAACTACTCAAGGGCTTCATCAGTTTTCTGAAGGGAATCCTGCAATCTTAATATTTTCTTCTGTTGCTAGCTGGCATGAGTTTGCTAGAGGATCATTCGAAAAAGGCTTTGTATGTGATTTGAGCAGCTTTCTGACATCATTCTTATTGGTTTCATAAGATTCCTTATCGTTGACAAGATTTGATGCTTCCGGTTGCATGTATTACATTTGCATGCCATTATGTGGGATGTTTATAACACTGTGCACTCACCATGAGATTAAGATGTAAAGACCTTGGCCCTGTTGCAGGGATACACACATTTGTGTTCATTGGGGCTGGAAGGCTCCTGGTTTTATTCTCCTAATTAATTAATCATGTAGCCCTGGTGGTATAGAGGTTACATGTTGGGCTTCAATCCACATGGTCAGCAGTTCAAAACCAGCAGTAGTTCCAGAGGAACCCTGGGCTTTCCACTTCCGTCAACAGTTAAAACCTTGGAAGCCCACAGTGGGTTGCTATGAGTCAACATTGACTTGACGGCAGTGAGAATTAATAAGTCAGTAACTATTTCCTGAAAATTTTTGCCTTCCTACGCAACTTCATAACAGCTTGCATTCCAGTAATAGCTTTTCCTCAATATTAATAAATACCAAATTGTCAAATCATTCTGATACAGACCTTTCCCCACCCACATAGTGCAGGTAATGGGGAGGGGGTGAGGAGATGCGTGTAAGACAGGCTGGGGAGGGAACATGGTCAGTAACGAAGCAAGGGAGTGCAATTGAGGGGGTTTTGACATCGGGACTTGTGGGAAGTGGGTACCGGGAACCTCATACCTCATCAAAGAACCTGGAGCTAGGGCTGGACCAAAGGATACCTAAGTCTAGGTGTCCTCATCACCCAGGCAGCCAGTAGATGGTATCCAGGTGGGCACCTGGCCCGTCTCCCCATCGAGCCTTCCTGTCTCTATGACGTCCAACAATTGGTGTCCAATGTCAAACTGAGTTTGGAGTCAGGCCAATGTTAAAGCTTTGGCCTACTGAAGATCTGCAGACCAGACAGAAATACCAGGACACGGAGAGTTTAGCTGGGGGTAGTTACCATGGTCTAGTCTCTGGCATTCTTGACACCTGTGCCATGTGGCCAATGTTGGAGCCCAGTGGAGGGGACTGGATTGCAACCCGAAGCTGAGCAGTGAAAGCCAGTTTTCCAGAGGCAGCAGACCCAAGATGGCCAACCAGCGGTCTTGTCTGCCCAGGGTTCTAGGAAATGGAAAGAGAGTTCTTCTTGGCTGTTGTTTCTCGGAGGCCGCCAAGGAGCTGGAGGTGGTGGGGAGGACGACAACTGTTTCATCCTCAAGGAGCTTCTTGGGATTCAAGGTCACATCTGAGGCTCCCACTCAAGCTCAGTAGCACATGGTCCCGTTGGTACCGTTCCCAGTCTGCTATGCCGTGCGTGGTTTTTGGGCCCCGATCCCGGTTCTTTGGCTGGTGTTCATCACCCCCGATTTGACTCAGGAACTACTCCTGGGCAGACCCTAGTGTTGCTCTGTGGAGACCTGCTCTCCATCCCATTTGGGCAGAAAGGAAATGGACGGGAGAGAGATAAGCGATGGACTCTTGAGTGAGGTGGGGTCAGACAGAGAAGCTTGAGCATGCCAGAGTGGCTGAGGCTCCTCCAGCAGGGAGAGAAAGAAGAAACCGCATGGACGCTGGCGCCTCAAAAAGCACCCAACCTGCCCGGGCCTCCTTTAACCTTGGGCTGTGTGAGGCTGATAAGTACATCTTTGTTTTACAGCATCGATGGTCATAATGATGTTTCATCCTTCAGTTTCAGGGAGAAATTGGAAGAACTTTGCCTTGGTCCCCCTCTTGAGAGATGCAAGTACTCGAGAAAGGCCTGCCGTCCAGCCGGAGGAGGTTCACCTGAGGCACTTCGCTGGGTCCCTCAAGCCAGAAGATGCTGAGGTCTCCAGGGATTCTGTTGTTTTCAGGCAGAAGTGAGGAGCGCCACACAGGGTGCTCTCAAGGCTGGGCCTTAGGATGGCCACTGTTGCTGGGGGGCTTGTCCGGGAACTTCAGCGTTCTGGTGTCGGCCTGAGCCAGTCTGCACCTGCCCAGGCTCTGAGGGTGGAGGAGCGAGGCTGAGGCTTTATAGTCCTCTCTCTTTGGAAAGTGGTATAGCTGTGCCTCCAATCTCCCAACAGGAAATGAGTTTGTCTTCAAGTTTCTACTGACTTTATTAAACAGGGTGGATGACCCATCTCTACTTTGACATGTTTTCTTTGGCTTTAGATCGCTGGGAGTAAAAGCAAACAAAACCCAGGAAGACACTTTTAAAGCCAAATGCTTCCTTTGATGTAAAACCAGAAAGTTCCTCTCTCTGTATTGCACTTAATAAAATCACTGGCCAGAGTGGTCCTGGGTGATGTCATCGCCTACCTCCCAGAGGTGGTGGGGGAGAAAGGTGGTTCCATGCCCAGCATGGCCACAGTTTATTTCCCCCCAGAGTGACGTCATCCTTCTATGTGATGCCTAATAGCGCCACAAAGATGAACTCCATTGCTATTCAAATAAAAGTACAGAACTGCACTCCAACTCTACAATGCCAAGAATTGTCCAATGAGCATCCATTTGTAACAACCACAGTCCTGCTACTTGGCAGAATTCCTGCCCCCATTTGTCCTGTCATATATAGTGTGTGAACTTTGTAGCAGGCATTGAGCTAGTGTAGCCATTGGCTTTGTGCGGTCTCTGTGTGTGCATAGTTGTACATATGTGTTTGTGTGTGCGTGTGTGCCTTCCCCCTGACCCTGTGGCCGGGAGCCTCTGGTCACTATTTAGTTGTTACCCCTGACTGAGGGCAACCCCTCACATATGCACCTACTGTAGTAAGGACACTATGGCCCGCAGGCCAAATCCAACCTATCCCCTGTATTTGTAAATAAACTTTTATTGGAACACAGCTACTCTCATTTGTTGATGTATTGTCTGCCGTTGCTTTCACCCTACAATGGGAGAGTTGTGTAACTTCAGCAGGGTACAAATGCCCGTCGAAGGCTAAGATGCTATTTCACCCTTTACAGAAAAAATTTCTGACTCCTACTTTATAGACTAGAGCATAAGAAACCAATGATCAAAGTGAGCGATCCGTCCCAGACATTGGCTAGAGAGGGTTCATGTTTGGGGAGGTTGGCATGAGCTGGATAGGTATGCAATGATAGTGGTAGAATGCTAACTGCAAGGTTGGTGGCTCAAACCCACCAGCAGCTCTGCAGAAGAAAAATGAGGCCGAAGGGTTGCTATGAGTCAGAATTTTCTGGATGGCAGTGGGTTTGGGGGTTTGGAACAGATGAGATGACATTAGCCAAGGCTGTGCTTTTGGACCTGCTGTGAGAGGTATACCTGGAGGAAACATCTAGATGCTCCTCCTCCAAATCGGAGGCCCCACAGAGGAGTCTGTGGACTGGTTGATGAGGTGCTCATGTGTAAAGTGAGCCATGGCCACCCTTTGAGGAGCAATACTAACTACCAAAATGTAGACTATTTACAGAAAGTATTGGATGTTTATTGTCACCTTTAGGCGGGGTTCTCTGTCTTAGGCTGGGTTCTCTAGCAAAGCAAAAGCAGTGTAGCCCATGTATGCATGTAGGTATGCACAGAGGTGCATCTCCAGGAATGGCTCACACAGTGGTGGAGGCTGGCACGTTCCATGTCCATGGGTCAAATGTGAGGCTGGAGGCTTCTCCTGATTTATGGAAGCGCAGAGGCGGATGAGCCTAATTAGACCAGCAGGCCAGATGACAGGTTTTAGGATGCAGAGGTTGGGGAATCCAAGGTCAGCACGCAAGATTTCAGGCTATTGATGACAAGCCAGCTATGGGGCGCAGATCCAGCAAACATCAAAGCAAGCTTGCCCGAGCATCCACATATGTAGGAAGCAGGACACCCCCCAAGTAAACTCCCTTTTAATTGATTAGCTGTTCACAGTTGATCTTATCAGGGGGAATGGCTACATCTTAACTGCCACACCAGTTAGAATCCTGGCTCAGTTAAGTTGACACACCACCTTAACTATCACATCCTCATACCCGCCTGATGAGAGAGCTGTCATTAGCTCCTTTTATAGATAAGAGAAACTGGGGCCCAGACAGTTAGGTTACACACCCAGGAAACAGTCCTGCCTGGATCCGACACCAGGCAAAAACCCTGTTCTTTTTCTTGTAATAGTTTTATTGGCACACACTTCACATATTATGCAGTGTAATCATTCATTCGCATGAAGATTTGTGCAATTATCATCACAATCAATTTCAGAGCATTTTCCCCCTCATACTCGTTGTTAGCTCCTCATTTCCCCCATCCTCCTCTTCCATTCTACTAGGCAATTATCAATCCATTTACTTTATAGATTGTCTTTATAGATCTACCCATCCTGGATTTCAGATACAGAAAATCAATAGAGAAAGCAAGCAAGCAAAAAAAACAAAACAAAACCCCAAAAGCACCCCCCAAATGACTAGACAAAACAAATAAAAACCTAAATAAAAAAAGAAAAAGAAAGCAGAAAAATATTAAAAATGGAAAAAACTTTAAAATACACCAAAAGGAAAAAAGTGTAGCTGATACCAAGGGCTCAATAGAAAGGAAATGTCTAGAAAATAATGATGGCCACATATGTACAAATATGCTTGACACAATTGATATGTGGATTGTTAGAATAGCTATAAGATCCCCCCAGTAAAATGATCTTTTAATAAAAATAAAATGGACCAAATAGACAATCACATGATAAGGCATTGCATTTTAACTTAACTACATCTGCCATGATTGATTTTACCATGGACCCTGCCTGGTGGCAAGACTCATATCCCTCAACTATGGTCAGAAAGGATTTATTGGAGACTTAGTCCATGTGGGAACTCAGCAAATGGATGTTGGGCTTCCATGGTCAGTTATGACCTTCTGCAAACCAGGCATTCAGAAAGTAAGCTCTGATACCATTCTCTCCTTTGGATTTGGATATTATTATTTACAACCCTTGGATCACATAGGCTAGTGTGGTTCTTTCATGTGGACTTGGTTGATACCTCACTTAGATGGCTGCTTGTTTGAAGACAAGCTTTTAAGACTCCAGATGCTATTCTTTCTGCTAGCCAGGTCCTGTCTGGCTTCTTCACTACGCTTTGCTATAGCACCCACATCTCCAGTGATGTCTTCATGAGGGCGAGCAACCAGCAGTGCCATGTCATAAGAACTCACTTCTTCTTGACGCAATCACTGAAGACAAAGCGGGTACATAAGAAAATGTGGTGAAGAAAGCTGATGGTGCCCAGTTATCAAAAGATTAGCAACTGGGGTCTTAATGGCTTGAAGATAAACAAGAGGCCATCTGGCTGAGAAGTAACAAAGTCCTCATGGAAGAAGCACACCAGCCTGTGTGATCATGAGGCGTTGATAGGATCAGGTATCAGGCATCAAAGAATGAAAAATTTTATCATTGTGAATGAGGGGGAGTGCAGAATGGAGACCCAAAGCCCATCTGTAGGCAACTGGGCATCCCCTTACAGGGAGAAGATGAGTCAGTCAGGGTACAGTATAGCACTGATGAAACATACAACTTTCCTCTAGTTCTTTAATGCTCCCCCCTCCTGCCCACTATCATGATCCAAATTCTACCTTACAAATCTGGCTAGACTAGATCATGTACACTGGTACAGATAAGAGCTGGAAATAGGGAATCCAGAACAGATAAACCCCTTAGGACCAAGAATGAGATTAGCGATACCAGGAAGGGAAGGTGGGGGAGAAATGGGGAACCGATTCCAATGATCTACATATAACCCCCTCCCTGGGGGACAAACAACAGAAAAGTGGGTGAAGGGAGACATTGGACAGTGTAAGACATGAGAAAAAAAAGACATGAAAAAATTATAAATTATCAAGGGTTTATGAGGGAGGGATGGTAGGGGAGGGAGGGAAAAAATGAGCTGATACCAAGGCCTCAGATAGAAAGAAAATATTTTGAAAATAATGATGGTAACAAATGTACAAATCTGTTTGACACAATGGATGTATGTATGGATTGTGATAAGAATTGTACAAATTGTACAAATCCCCAATAAAATGGTTAAAAAGTTATGGATTAAAATATCTATGGTTTATATATGTCTCTGTTTCACTATAGCATTATCTTTATAATTTTATGATAAAACTCACTTCCAACGAGCTGATGCTGACTCAGTGGCAGGGTAGAATTGTCCCTGTGGGTTTCCATGACTGTAACTCTTTATGGGAGTAGAAAGCCCTATTTTCCTCCTGAGGAGTGGCTGGTGCTTTTGAACTGCTGACCTTATGACTTATGAATAGCAGCCCAATGCCTAACCACTTACACCATCAGGGCTCTGATCATTTTATGATAGAGAATGCTATAAATCATCCTCCTTGGGGCCTAAGGGAATTCTATTGATAGTGTCATGACTTTAGCCAATGGTATAGGATAGAACACATCGAGAAGTGGAAATTATACAGGTATAGGTTGGCTTCAAACCATGATACATGAATTGTTGGCTTGCACAGATTAAACTCTTATGTGAGTGGACACTATTGACACAGACAATGGGGGTTACTGATAGGGCAAAACAAAAGCCCAGTTCTCAACTGCTGGCCAATCTGCCTAGAAGAGGCTAGGCAGGGCATGTCCCTGGGTCAGAGGGAGATGTGAAGACTTCTCAATCCCTATTTTTGACCAGGTGACATGGAGCCCTCTGCTCCCCTGCCATGATCCCCTGTTGGTCACGTGCTTTACCTTAGAAAATTTACCATCCTTAGAAAATGCTATGGAGATGCTAAATAGCTGTAGATTCTGCCAAGAGTTCTCTTCTTAAACTTATTCAGAGCTGAAAAGAATTTTGAGGGTGTTCTTTGGTAAAATGAATAATCACAACCTCTTGTGTAAACCTAAGGTTATTTAGACAAGAACACATGTGTGACTAGCATGTTCATTTTATTTTATTTCCTGTATCTTTCTCCCTATTTCTCTTTTCCATCATGTCCTTCCCTCCATCACCTGGAGGCATGATGAGCCATAACCCAGGGTCCCACATGAGAAGACTGCTCAGCCCCACTAAGCACAGGGATCCCTCTGACCTGCTAGGATGCAGATGGACCCTTTCGTAGGCTGGGACCTATGTAAACAGAGGCAGGGCCAATATGCTGCTCTTCCTGGGTCCCCTTCCCAGACTTCCTCCTGACAGCACTGAAGTCAGGCATTTCCCAGAGCAGGTCTACAGCCAGCTGCCTGCACTCACTGCACAGAGAACCCTTCTCCCTCATCCCCACCTGGAGCAGGACATCTGGACTTCTCTCCTGGACCTGGGTGTTTAAAGCATTTGGGAAGGTGAGAGGGAGAAATGTCTATTGACTGGCCACTTGGTAAGTCCATGTGTGGGGTGTGCATCAGGCAGGGGGACAGCCTCTCTGTCATGCAGATAGACACACTGACTGACCAAGGTTACACCTCTCTGACCTCCAGCTGGTGTGATGGAGCCACACTTGAAGTATGTTTTCTAAGCCAGCATGTCCATCCTGGCTTCCTTCTCTTCCCGTCCATGCAGTCCCAGGCCCCACCTGTCTCCCTTACTGCTTTCCTCCGTACGTATAATTCATTGGACAGGTCCCGTTCTTGGTGCAAGGCGCCCTGGTGGTGTAGTGAGATATATACTGAGATGCTAACCGCAAGGTCAGTAGTTAGAACCCACCAATTACTTCATGGGAGAAAGGTGAGGATGTCTGCTCCTGAAAAGATTTAAAGTCTCAGAACCCCAAAGGGGTGGTCCAACTCTCTCCTGTAGGGTTGCTATTTGTTGGACTCCACCTGATGGCAGTGGATTTGGTTGCTGGGACTGTTGTCTCCTTAGGCCCTCCCTATGTTTATTTAATTCCTGGCTGCTACAAGAGGCCAGGAACCAGAGAAAAAAGGGCAGCCTGTTAGGTCTTCCCAGAACAAGCCGTTGGGAAGCTGTGACTGAGCAGTAATTGTCACTCACACAGTAGCCAGGCCTTTTTAGGGGGAGGTTTGGTGGCGTGGAAACATCCAGATGCTCCTCTTTGCCCTTCCTGTGCATGCCATCTCAGGACACACCTGTGTCCCTTGCTGTTTTCTTCCACATGTGCAATTCATTGGACAGGTCTACACTGGCTCCTGGCCTCTTATAGCAGCCAAGAATGAAACAGACAAAGAGCCTAGCACCATACTCTTGGGACTGTGCTGTGTGGACCTCAAGCACAGAATAATAATTTCACCCAGATAAGAATTAGCAGAATCTGGAGAAGTAGAGACACTTTTTGGGGGAAGGAGAGGATGTTGGGGGTACTGGGCCCCTGCCTGACCACGTTGGAGAGAGCAGCCCTACTTTGGCCTTAGTTCATGCGCCAGGTGTTAGGCTTGCCTGCACAGCCCTTGTAACTAAAGGGTCAGGGCTAGTTCAGTTTTCACAACTCTTTGACATCCAGGACAAAGGCCAATCACCTTAGGCTGGGCCACTTCACAAGCTCTATTCTGGCTTTGTAGTTCCATCCAGTTAATATGCTGTTTCAGGCTTGCCAACACTTTCTTAAGTACTTAAGGTTCCCTTGTTTGTATAGACTTCGCTCCCTTCTCCAAAATCCAGCTTATACGGCCTCTGGTCTTTGAATGCACCTTCCTTCAAAAACAAAACACAGCAAAACCAGTTGTGTTTGACTTGACTCCAACTCAGGGTGACCCAGATGTGTCAAAGTAGAACTGTGTTATACTGTTGGCAACCCATGTGTGTCAAAGTCGAATTGTACTCTACCGGGTTTTCAGTGGCTAATGTTTTTTGTTCATTTCTTTCTGTTTTAATCTTTATTATTTATTTTCTGGCGATGAAGGTTTTTTTTTTTTGCTGCTCTTATTCTAGTTGTTGAAGTTTTGGAAGTGAAGGTGTTGATTTTGGATCTTTTTTTGATGTGTGCATCTATTGCTATAAATTGTCCTGTGAGCACTGCTTTTCTGTGTCCCAAAGGTTTTGGTATGTTTTATTTTCATTCTTATTTGTTTCAAGAACATTTAAAATTTATCCCTAATTTCTTCAATTACTCAGTAGTTTTAAAGTAAGGTGTTGTTTGCTTTTCCTGTATTTGGCTTTCTTTTACTGGAACTTCTTATTGTTAATTTTTAATTTTATAGTATTGTGGTCTTAGATAATGGCCTGGAATATCTCAAGGTTTTACATTTTATTAATGCTTGCTTATGTCACCTAACAAACAGTCTGTTCTGGGGTATGTCCCATGTGTGCCGGAAAAAAATGTATATAGTGCTGTTGAATGGAGTGCTCTATATATGTCAAGCTGGTTAATTGTGTTATTTATTTCTTCTGTGCTTTTGTTAATTTTCTTTCCAGTTCATTTATCCTTCCTTGAAAATGGTGTATTGAGAAGACTTCTGGCAAGATGGCGACCGAGTAACACATACCAGAGGGACTCCACAGGAATCAGTGCAGGAGAGTTACTAAGAGGGAAATTCCACACTGCTGGGTTGCAGGAGCATCATAAAGATAAGTAGGTACAGATACACTAGGTTTTGAGGAGCTGGGGCCTTTTGGATTACCACAGTGGAGGTTGGCTGGGGTCGAACCTTAGCCCCGGTACTGTCTCAGTCGGAGCCAGGATCATTTGGATCCGGTGCAGGGGATTTATCTCAACACAGCCACAGCTTTCTGCCACCTTGGGACAGGCTTTAAACTCCTCCATCCCCACAGTCAGGGATCAGGGTTCAGCTATATTGTTATTTTTCTTTCTCTCTCTTCTCTAGCCTTCCCCCCCACCCCCATAGTCTCAACAGGCTGTGTTTTTCTTTTTTTCTTCCCTTTTATATCACATGCCACTGCTGAACTCCAGGCTACCCCCTTTAGCCTAGGGA
>NW_022105908.1:24690954-24692806 GCF_000313985.2 Echinops telfairi
GTAATGCTCAAGGGAGTGGTAGATAAAGAACCACTAAGCATTTTAAACATATATTCCCCAATGACAGACCTGCTGAATACTTCAACCAAATGCTCCAAAATATGTAAAAAGAAATCACAGGCTGAACAATTATAGTAGATGACTTCAAGACACTGCACTCTGAGAAAGATATATCACAGGGTAAGAAACTCAACAAGGAGGCTAGAGATCTAAACACTACAATGAGACAATTTGAAAGATGTTTACAGAGCTCTTCACACAAATGCATAAAAATTCACACTCTTTTCAAGCCCACATGGCATATATTCAAAGATAGACCAAAAGGTGGGCCATAAGTCAAACCTGCATAAACTTAAGCACATTGGTATCATACATACTTCTCTCTCTGACCACTGTACCATAAGGCTGGAAATCAACAAAAGGAAGATGAAGAAAACAAGGGCAAACAACTGTAGGATGAATAACTCTCTATTGAAAAAGGAGTGTGTACTGGCCCAGATCAGAGATGAAATTAGGAAATTTCTAGAAAGCAATGAGAATGGGACACAGCAAAGGCAGTTTTCAGAGTACATTTAATAGCAATACATGCACACACGAAAAAGGAAGAGAGATTTATGACTGATATGCTGACACAAAATTTACAGCAACTAGAGCAGAGTCAACAGGACAATCCTACTAATAGTAAAAGAAAAGAAATAATAAAAATTGGGGCTGAGATTCAGGAGAGGGAAAATAAGAAAACTGGAAAAAATTAATGCTGCTAAAAGCTGGCTCTTTAAAAGGATAAACAGAATCGACAGAGTGCTGGCAAACCCAATCAAAGGAAAGAGGGAACAAATTTCCATAGCAAAGATGAGGGACGAAAGGGAACATTACAACAGACCCTAATCAAATCAAAAGAATAATTACAATGCAGTACTACAAAGGACTGTACTCCAATGAATTCAACAACTTGGAAGACATGGACAAGTTCTTGGAAAAACAATTCCTCCCTAGACTATCCCTGATGGATGTCAAGAATCTCAACCGACCCATACCAATAGAAGAAATAGACAATGTTACCAAGGGATTATCAACAAAAAAATCCCTTGAACCAGATGGCTTCACATGAGAATTCCACCAAGCATCCAGGGAAGAACTGACGCCAATTGTATACAAACTCCTCCAGAACATAGAAAAAGACAGCAAACTCCCAAGCTCCTTCCATGAAGCTAGTATAACTCTGATACTGAAACTGGGCAAGGATCCCACAAGAATTGAGAACTACAGACCAATATCCTTAATGAACATCAGTGGAAAAATCCTTAACAAAATACTGTCCAATAGAATACAAAAGTATATAAAACAGATAATTCACCATGACCAAGTGAGATTCATACCAGGGATGCAGGGATGGTCCAACATATGAAAGAACATTAGTTTCATTGGCCACATTGACATGGAAAACTATAAGAACCACATGATAATATTGATAGATGCGGAAAAAACATTTGGCAACATCCAACCCCAATTCCTGTTTAAGACACTCAAGAAGATAGGAATGGAAGGAAAATTCCTTAAGATAATACAAGCTATATATGAAAAACCAACAACCAACGTGGTATTCAATGGAGAAAAGATGAAAACAATCTCACAGAAAAAAGGGACCAGACAAGGATGCCCCTCTTCCCCACTCTTATTTAATATCGTGCTGGAGGTTTTAGCTAACAGCATAAAGCAGAGACATCAAAGGTATTCGTCTGGGGAAGGAAGAGGTGAAACTATTATTATTTGCAGATGATATGATTTTATATATGGAAAATCCCAAAAGTTCCACAAGGGGAGTACTGGAAGCAATAGAGGAGTTTGGCAG
>NW_022105908.1:24694708-24695754 GCF_000313985.2 Echinops telfairi
AGGTCTGAGGGGCCGGCCCCAATCCCAACTACGTGGACAGCTCCCCCTCCCCACAGAAGAATTCACTTTAGAGGACAGCACTGAAGCTATAGTTCAGGGAGAGGGACATGTCTGATTAGAGCACACAGGAGCAAATGAAGGGGGAGGACGAGAGAGTGGAACACATCCAGGCCCACCAAGCCCTGAGGATGATATTCCCTCTAAGAGCAGCTAAAGTACAGAGAAGACCATAGGGCCGGCCCCACTACGAGACATGACATCCCCCACTGACCCATAGCACTATGGGGACAACACTGGAGACACAGTGCAGAAATTGTATCTGATCTGACCCTATCATGCTGAGGCAAAACACTAAGGACGTGCAACAGAACATCAAGGGGAACAGAGCAATGAATTCCCCAGGGAATACCAAAAATAGACTGTGGGGCCAGGGTGTGGCGCTCCATCAGAGTCAAGGGGAAACACTCCTAAAGGTCAACAAAGAGACCTTGAACTATTTACAGGCTTTTCTTTTTTTGTGTGTCGTTGGTTTTTGTTGTTCGTGTTGTTGTTTTGTTGCTTTGTTTTGCTCCATCTCGTTTTTGTGCATATTATTATCTCTGCAGGTCTATCTAGATAAGATAGGCAGGATAAACAATCTAGAGGAGAAAACAACGAGATGGTTCAGGGAGGACATGGGAGATGGGGAGGTGGGGAAAGAAGTGGGTGTTAACAACCCCAGGGACAAGGGAACAACAAGTGATCCAAAATCGATGGTGATGAGGGTGTAGGAGGCATGATAGGGCTTGATCTAGGGCAATGTAACAGAGGAATTACTGAAATCCAAATGATGGCTAAACATGATAGTGGGACAAGAGGAAAGTAAAAGAAAATAGAGGAAGGAACCAGGAGAAAAAGGGCATGCACATATGTAAACCTATTTATATATGACAGTGGGGAAATCGATCTATGTGCATATATTTATAGGTTTAGTATTAAGGTAGCAGATAGACATTGGGCCTCTTCTTAAGTACTCCCTCAATGCAAGAACACTTTGTTCTATTAAA
>NW_022105908.1:24697687-24700262 GCF_000313985.2 Echinops telfairi
TTTTTTGGGAAGCAGATTGTCATGCCTGTCTTTTGAAGTGCCTCTGGGTGGGTTTGAACCCTTCACGCTGTTGTCTAGTTGTCAAGCACGTCACCATTTGGACTACCCGGGACACATTATATCCTCCTGTTATTGTTGTTAGTTGACGTAGAATCCATTCCAACCTTCCCTGCCCTTGCCACCACTAAAGTGACTGATGGTCTGAGCCTGCCTGGTGGGTCCCTATGAGTCAGAATCTACTCAATGCCAGTGAATTTTATTTTGTGGGGTTGTTGGGGTCACAGCCACTCCCTGAGCTGTTCTCCTCTCAGGCAAACAAGTACCTTGAGGGTAAAGACTCGTTTCACATCTCTCACTGCTCTGTTGGTTCTCTGTGAGCTCTCAGGACATGCTGGATTAAGTGGAATTGAATCTTGGCCAACCCTAGGGACCGGAGTGTTGTTTCCATAGGCGTTAGTAGCTGTCACTCGATTCTGTTGAGTGCACTGGCCTATGTTTCTACTCAAAGAAGAGGGGTACTCCCTTTGCCTTGTGCTGGACTCAGTTCATGCCTTTGGGTGGGAGGCCAAGAATTTTTAAACCAGTCCCAGCCTCCCCGCTGAGAAACATGATTTAAACACAAGGCAAAAGTTAAATGCTGAAATTTAGCAGCAGGGTCAGCTTCAGCCTCTGCCCAAGCCTCTGGCTCAGCTTCTGTCTGAACCTCAGCTACAATGAGAAGAAAGGTAGGAGGGATTAGGGGCTGAGTTAGGAGGGGGCAATGGAATAAGAGAGGAAAGACTGGTCTTCACCCAAGGCTGGGCTTTCCTGATAAAGTTTAAGGGAGAGTGACGAATTTTGGATTATGTGAGTGGGAATTGTTCAACCCCCTTGACTTGAACAGCAGTCTCCTACTCCCCCCCTGCCTGGGGTCTTTTGGACTCAAAACCTGCTTTTCTTCCCTCTTGCGCCCTAGGTCCTGTTCTCCCAGGCCTAGAAGCCTGACCCAGCATCGTGTTTCCTCCTTGGTGCTGAGGAGCTATTGAGATGAGGGATAGAGGGGCCTAATCTGGGGGAATCCCTGCGCCCTGGGATTGTCTTTGCACTGTCCCTGTCAGCAGTGTCACCAGCACTGTCCCTGTCAGCGGTGACTTCCTTGCCCGCAGGAGCAAATGTGCAATCCCTGAATGATACCAAGGCAGGCGGGACTGTAGCGGCCTGGCTCTACCCGGTTCCTCTCTGCAGGAGGGAGGACCCAGAGGCTCCTTAGGGCACTCTGGCCTGAGCAGCAGGTGGCTGGGGCAGTTGCTCGGAGGGTGAATTGGAGTGACAAAACCAATAATAGCTAAGAGCTATCACCACTTAGTGGACTGGGCCTAGTCCTAGCCCTTAAGTACCTTCTCTCCTTTAAGTTCTTTGCAACCCTACAAATCTGTTGCCGTCAAATTGGTGCAAGCCCCTGGTGCCCCTGTAGTGTGGCATACGGGCTACACTATACATGGCTCCCAAGGTTGTAAGCCTTTATAGAAGCAGGTTGGTATATTTTTCTCTGGTGGGGTGGCTGGTGGATTTGAACTGCCGGTCTTTGGGCTAACAACCAAGTGCTTAACCACGGAGCCGCCAGGGTTCCAATCCTACCCACTGGGTGTGATTATGCCCATTTTGCTTGTCTAAGGTCATCCACTCAGGAGGGGTGTGGTGACCTGACACCAAGGTCAGCGGTGGGAAGTACAGAAAAGGACCTGATCTCAAGGGCAGACCTTGAAGGGCAGACGCTACATCACAGGGCTGGCTACCCCAAAGTCAGCCAGGCCAGCCCTCAGCTGTGATCCTGCTCTCAAGCTTCAAGGCAGATCGTCTGACCTTTCATTGAGTCTCCCCACAACCAGGCTCTCCTGGGATCCTCATGGCATCCTCCAAAAGTCAGTGGTTTGATTCCCAATCCACGGTTGGGGAAACGGAGGACCCCGTCAAGGGGAACTGAGTATGTCCCTTGTGGCCTTGGCACCTGCTGCCTGCCTTGTCTCTTCTCCAGCCAGGGTGAGGCTGCTGTGTGGGTGCCCGTGGTGACTCACGGAGGGCACGTGGGCGGGCGGACTGGCTGCTGGGACCAGTGGGCGTGACCTGCCTGGCGCCACGGGCAGGTGGCCCAGCCAGTTCTGCCTCTGACGCCTCATTCCAGCCATCCCTCTGCCTGCGATGAGAGTCTCCGGGTGGCTGTTCGTTCTAGGCAGTAGTCCTACCGGGGAGCCACCGGCTCCAGATATGCGGTGAGCTTAGAGCAAGGGCTTCTGCCACCAGAGCCTCGCCAAGGTGAGTCTTCTCGCAGCACGGGCGGCAGTGCCTTTCATGGCCCGGGGGAGCCAGAGCCTGGAGCGCCAGGATCTCCTGGGTCCCCACTCTCCTTTGCTGATGGGCCTTGTGAGTAGCTTGGGAGAGAGCTTGGGTTGTGTCCCAGGGGACAGCAAATGAGATGTGTGCTCTTGCCTTTGAGAGCATTGGTTGTGTTGGGCTCAGGATGTTCCCTGAGGTTTGAGAATCCTGGGGAGGGGGAGGGTCTCCCAGTTGTCAGGGGCCGAGGTGAGACTTCTCCCCA
>NW_022105908.1:24700920-24720271 GCF_000313985.2 Echinops telfairi
GTCATCCTACTGTGACTGTGGGTATGGACAGGGACCTGAGCCATTCACCAGTGGGGCCTTGAGACCTCCCTCCTCAAGATGTCTACCCTCCTTTGAATGACCTCCCTCCCAGGTGACTCACTTTTACTGGGAGAAAGAGACTCTTCCCCATCTCCAAGGCTTCCTCAACTCTTTGATGACAGCAACTTGGGATATTTCCTCTAGGAAGCTTTCGAATTTGGGGCAGGAGGCCCTGAGGCCCCGCCTCCACCTCATCCAGCTGGGCTCTTACAACAACTCATTTCTCCACGGCCACTCCCATGTCTCTGAGGTAGCTCCCTGGGGATGACACACGCTGGGGATGACCACCATTAACTGCCGAGTCACCTGTCCACGTAACCCTCCTTCTGCCCATCTCATCGTGCACGGCCAACTTGGCTCTGCTCCACCCCAAAGGCTTCTCCTTCCGGTCCCTTCCCCTCTGGTTGGTTACAAGGAGATTCAGGCTCTAAAATGGCCATTTTCCATGTAACCGTAGCTCCCCCTGCTCCCCAACACCCTCAGGATAAACCCCAGCTCCTCCCTAGTGTTTGAAGCCCTTGCAGCGTGGCCTTAGCCTGTTCCCAAGCCTCTTGCTGGCTGTACACCCTACCTTAGCCATACCAGCTCCCTGACACTCACCGACCTTTCTTGACTTCCGTCCTTATCTAGGGAGCCCCTGTGCCTGGACCCTCCACACCAAACAAACAAACAAACAAACCCCCACAAAACTCACTCCTATCAAGTCAGTGCTGACTCAGAGCTACTCTAAAGGGCATGGTAGAACTGGCCGGGTAGGTTTCTCAGACTGTCACTGTTTATGGGAGTAGAAAGCCCTGTCTTTCTCCTATGGAGCAGCTGGTGGTTTCAAATGTCAGACCTTCCTTATTATAGCCCCACGAGTAACCGCCGCACCACCCGGGCGCCTCTGGACCCTCCACACGGGAGTCTTTCAATCAAGTCCTCTTCCCATTCTCCTCAGGAGATGTATCTGGCCTATCCCCCCCCAGCATCTCTGTACTCCTCCAGGCTCAGCACAGGACCCAAACCGAGCATCAAAGCCAGTCTAGAGCAGTGGTTCTCCACCTTCCTCATGCCGCGACCCTTTCATACAGTTCCTCCTGTGGTGGTGACCCCCAACCATAACATCACTTTTGTTGCTACTTCATCACTGTCATTTTGCTACTGTTATGAATTGGGCGACCCCTGTGAAAGGGTCGTTTGAGCCCCAAAGGGGTTGTGACCCACAGGTTGAGAACCACTGATCTAGAGATTGAGAGGGGGCTGCTTCTTGCACCTTGGAGGGGAGTGCTTACCTGGTGGGGAGGTAGACGGCAGCCACAATATCTGTTGCCTGGGGATAGTCTCACAGGCTCTTGGATCCCAGGCAGAGAAGGGAATCTGGCAGGCAGTTTTGAATGGGCAAGAAAGGAGAGTGTGCTAGTTGCCGAGATGACTAGGGTAGTCCACAGCCTTGACACCAGAGGGACTGGAAGATGCATTACAGGGACCGGGTTATCTAGAGCAAAGAAGATGACAGTCTATCTCTGTCAAGATCAAACCTTTGAGGACAGTTCTGAATGTGAGAGGGTATGGAGAAAGCAAAGCTAATACTCAGGAGTCGTGGAGCAGCGATACTGACTGGTGATGGGGTCTTGTCTTGAGACCATCCAGGGGCAGGAGGATTTACTTGGAAGCTCTGAGAGCTTCTCCTGTGGGATCACAGGAGCAGGGCTGCCGAAGAAGGGAGAGAGGAAAACTGGAAACGGTCTCCTCATCCCTGAGAGGGACTGGCTGCCCGGGAAAATGAAGTAAGCCCCCGCTTTCAGGGAGCGTGGCAGGAGCCAGAGGGTGCCTGAAGTCCTTGGTGATCACCTTCACCCTCTCAACCTGAGCATCTGCCCTGTGATTGTGTTTCAGCCATGAATACCAACCCCAAAGAGATGGTGCCCCTCTTGGGCAGGAGAACCGTGGTCCCCAGCGGGAATCCTGCCGTCCTGCAGGAGAAGAGGGCAACCGAGCTCACTCCCACCAAGAAGAGGTAGGGCATGCAGGCTGGGGCCTGAGCTCTGTGCTGTAGGGACACAGGAGGTATCCCTGGCTTGGGGGATGGGCGCGAGATTCTCATTCTGAACTAGGGTGCTGCGTGCCTGTGGCAGGAGAGCACTGTATTCTTAAGGGGGCTGCTTGGAGGTGTCAGGGGTCAGTTAGATGGGAGTGGTCAGAGAGGCCCTTGGTGGAGGTAAGACGTCGGTGGACCATGTCTGAGATGAGCAGCACAAAGGTAGGTGGAAGATCCAGGTGGCCTGGAGCTCCCAGGGGTAGGCTTTCCCTCCACTGTAGTACCTCCCATTGCTGTGCTCATGGGCAGGTTACTCAGCGCTTTAACTGCACCTGTGGAACGAGGGCACCAAGGATGGAAAATAATTGGGATCACGTTGACCGAGTGCTCAGCATGTGTCAGCATCATTGTTGTTTCTGTTGTATCATCACCAATCATCCCACAGGGCCCCCTGGGGACTGGGTACAGCTGGGATGGCGATTGCCACTTTACAACTGGAAGGCAGAGCAGGGCCTTCTTTGGGCTCACAGTTTTTGAGACCATAGTCTCTTCCATTGGAGATGCCTTATACCTCGGTCGATTTTGTGCCCCTCCATTCGAAGCCCTTCCTACCCCAGCTCTTGATGTGCTTGACTTGGGTTGGGGCCCTGATGCATTTTGGTTCATTTTCCCAGTCTCCCCTGCTTCTGGCCTAGGCCCCTTCTCGAATCAGAAGCAAGCTCGGTGTTTCCTTGTCTGCTGTTTGAGTAAGAATCACCCGAATCTCTCAAGCACCAGGCCTGAGGCTGGGTCTATAGTAGGAGGACTGGGACAGAGAGAACGATATCCATCGTTGCTTACAGTCTGGCAAGAGGGACATCAAGAAGACAGTCGGAAGTGCCCGGAAAGAGGGTGATCTGGGAGGGCGGGTGGCTGAGGAGAAGTTGGCTAGCTCATGGGCAATATGGAGGCACTTCCTGGAGGATGTGGTATTAGAGTGGGTGTTGGCAGCTGGAGAGGAAGGGAAGGGTCTCCTGCAAAGAGGGACATGGGAGCAAATGCTCAGGGCAAAGACCAGTGTGGCTGGAGATGGAAAGGTCTGTCTGGGGCGAGGTTGTAGGGGGTCACTAAAGGAGCTTGAACAATCCCAAGGGCAGTGGGAGCGGTGGAAGGATTTTCTACATAAGGAAGGGCATCATAGGTTTGTATTTTGGAAAAGTTGCTTTGGGGGATCTGTGTGGATGATGGTTTGGAGGCAAGGCTTGGGAAGAGGGATTTTTGTGGAGGCTCTTGGGAAGCCCAGGTGATGAGGTCTGAGGCCAGGTGGTCAGAAATGAAGAGGAAGGGATCTAGCTGCGAAGTGTTCGTATTAGAAAATCTTCAGGATCACTAAGGGAGGGAAAGAAAAAGGAGGAGCCAAGAGATACCATCTTTTCAGGTGGAGGAAGCGGAGGGGAGGGCTCTGACAGGCACCTCAGAGGGGAAGGAGTAAGGTCAGGAGAAAGGCGTCCAGTTCACATGTTGGTGGAGAGGTGCCCGAGGCACATCCAGGAGGAGACGTTCAGAAGGCACTGGCTGGAGCTTAGGAGGGAAACCTGGATGGAGGTGGAGATCAGACAGGCCAGCCTGGGTCTGAGGGACATGCCCAGGTAAGAGCTGAGATACCCCTGAGCTAAGCCAGCAAGAAGAGCCTTTCCTGTCTTCCTCATTCCTCACTCCTTCCCTTCCTGCTCTCCCAGGGGAGGTTTGGGTCTTATTGAAGACAGGATTCTAGTAAAATCCTAAATTCTTCCCATAGCAGGATCAGTTAGATTGCCTTCCTTCTTTGAGCCAAAGATGATAAGTTGTGACCTTGTCTCAGAGCTTCACTTTCCAAAAGGTGGCCTCCTCCTTCAAAAAGGAGCCATCTTGCTAAGATTTTTGGCATCTCCGTAAGAACTGAGCACAGTACTCATCCTGGGGAAGAGAGAAATTCGTACATAAAGAAAAGAGAACCCATTATACGTAACAAAAGAGAGCAACATTGGACATTCAGGAAATATGCACTAATGGTGGAAGTGGAGACTCTAGGAGTCTGCCTTGGGAAGAGATATTTGGACCTGGGAGCTTTTCCTGAGCCATCAGGTTATTCCATGTGACTATGTCCAAGGACAGAAACACAGCTTAATGATGGCTGTGGAGAAGCTGGAACTATAGAGCTCTGGACCCTAGGGCATGTCTTGGGACAAAGCTGCTGGCCAAATAGACTTCCTCTTGGGGGTGGGGGCTTCTTAGGGATTGGTTTTTTTTGCCTTTGCAGGAACAGAAATTCAGAAGATATGATACAGAGCTAACTGCTCACATGAATTAACAATACTGAGGAGGTGTCCTCTGGTCTGGGTCAAAGATAGGAACAAGCAAATAGCATCTGTTCCCTGTCAGGAGACAGGATGTCATGTCACCAAGACCTTGCCAGGTGCTCATGATGGTGGATGGAGTGCAGAGTTTGTGGTGGCAAGTAGGACAGGTATAAGGTGGAGACCTCATGGCCTAGCAGCTCCCCAGTCCCAGAGTTAGGTCCTTGTTCAGCAATTGAAGGTCTCCCCAGCCCAGCTTTCACCATGTTTTATTCCACCCTGTGAGAAGATCATCTTCCTCCTTTTTTCCAACACTACCTTGACCTTCCTACTTCAGGGATGTTTTCCACGCTGCCCTCTCAGTATCCAGTGCTTTCCCACAAATCAATTTCTATACCCAGACCAAATAGCACCCGACAGAGCCTTGGCTGATCCCTACCCTTGACTGGAAGTACTTCACTTTCCCTTGGGCTCCCATAGTTCAACTTGGCTCTGAAGAGATTGGCCCAGTTGGGACTATGGCTAAGCTAAAGTTGAAATCTCTCATTAGGACCCTAGAAGGGTCACCTCTTCCCTCCCTACTGTGTGGTTTTCTACAGGGCATTTTAGTCATTTTTGAGCAAGTGGGTGAGTCAATGAATAATGAAATGAATGAGTGTAAGAATATGCACACCATGGCTCATTTTGAATGAGGATAGGTTGCATGGTGATGTGAGGAAGTGCTCCTTAGCCCTCACTTGCCCTGGCCCTCAGTCTCCAGGCCTAGCATGAAGAGTTGTCCTCATGACCTTGTTTTCTAAAGTTTCCTTGAGGCTTTGGGCAGAGAGAAAATTATATGTAAAGAAAAGAGAAACAATCACATGTAAAGAATGAGTGCAATACTACACACTAAGGAAGTATGTACTGCACTAGTAGGAGAAGTCTGGATTGGGGAGGGCTATTTGGACTTCTTGGGGTAGGAAGATGAAGAAGAGTCATAGGACCCACCCTCGGCTTCTTATGCAAGGCTGGGAAGAGGATGGTATACTTAAGAATAGTGAGGGTCTTGGGAAGTCCCTTGAAGGAGATAACCTACTCAATATCTCAAGTTTAAAATTGTGCTGGTCTTTCTGCTTATTCCTTTCTGCTTATTCTCTTCCTCTAGCCACCTATCTATGTGCCCAGTGACGTACTCCCTATCCATCTATTCATCCATCCATCCATCCATTCATGCACTCATCTGCCCATATAGCCAACAGTCATTCTTACTTCCATTAGTTTATCTTTTCACTCAGCACCTCTTTATCCTTTTGCTTTCCCATTTGGTGAGGTCTTCCGAGTGTCAGAACCAGCGTTGGGTTCTGGGGCATCAAAGACGATGCATATGCAGTTACTGCTATTATTGAAATGCTCACAGTGAGCAGTCCAGAGGAAAGGAAGGGCTGGCTGTGCTGCATTTGCCCTGGTCTGACCCTTGGGACCAACTCACTGGAATAGCAGTTCTATGAGGATAGGGAGTTTTGCTTACTTGTTCACCACTGTAGCCCCAGCTCCTGGAACAGTATCTGGCAGTAAAATTGCACCCAGTAAATAGTTGTTGAATAGATAGTATACTGAGGATATTCGGATAGGATGAGGGGCAGGAGAAGGGCAGGACCCACAGCAGATATGGGGATTGGGACTGAGCCAGCAGATGTGTTTAAAGCCCTGGTGCCAGAGCTGTATGGTAGAGCACGGATCACGTTGAGATGGAAGTTCTGGTGTGCTGTGGGGGTGCAGAGGTATGGTGATCGAACTGGAAGAGCTCTGATAATCCTTTTGGGTGGCCAGCCTGTAAATGGATGTTTCTGGAGTGGTCCTGTCTCCAGAGTTCAAGCCTTAGAGATCATCTAGTAGTCCAACCATTCTCCATTCATGTGATGACACTTGACCCAGAGATTGTAAGTGATCACTTGGGGTCACACAGGAGCCAGAGGCCAAGTCAGACTAACTAGAACCCAGGATATGAGTTCCCAGTCTAGGGTTTACTCCTTCCTTTACCTTCACTTTTGGAAGAAGGATTTGATTTGTAGGCCAGGTCAGAAGATTCCCTTTAATGGGCAAGAAGGGAAGGGCCAATGAGATACCAGCAGCGTCCCGTGTCCCATTTTTGGAAGAGCTCTGAGCCTCTTGGGCCTTCTATAAGCCTGAAAAAGAGGGATTTCCCCAGGCAAGCCTCAGGCTTCCTTACCTCCTGCCCCACCTTGGGAAGTGGCTGCATGGGGTGGCCTCCTTCTGCGGTGAACCCCTAAATCTTGGCTGACTGGAAGCGGACCCAGAAGGTTGAGGTGAGAGAGAACAGCCTGGATGGTATTGTAAGCTGTGAGCCTGGACATCCGGGTTACTGCCTCACGTTGTTTTGTCCCTGTGGGGCGACTGTGGATGAGCTGCTTCCTCACTGAGCCTTCCATTTCTTCCCCCATCTGTAGAATGGAGCCATAGTCCCTCCTTGTTTCCTTCCCTTCAACTCTGAAGATCCAATGTTTTAAGGTTGGGACTGCCCTTTGGGGGCTACTCTTTGGCACTGTGAGGTGGGGACTGTGGTTGCTGGCCCATCTGGGTCTGGAACGGAAGCAGGGGAAAGGTGCTGAGGTAGTTAGTTTATCATGCCAACCTGGTCGATAAACACAGGTGGGGTTAATTGAAGGGCGGAGGGATAAACGGCTTGGTAAGCCTCGCCTTTCGCGTTCTCGGGTCTCTTGCTTTCTGATGGTCCAACCAGGCTGCAGCTGCCTTAGGCCGTTCCCTGCTTTAGCTGGCAAGGCTCGCTTCCTGCAAGACATCCCTGAGGAGAAGCCACATTGGACCTACCCCAGTGCAGCCCTGGGTGCTGGAGCACCCATATGGAGACCACCACCAGCGCTGAGATGCTTACATGTTCCCTGACTCGGCTTTCCTCCTGCAGTCAGCATCATTCCATCTGTGAGATGGAGGAGGACTTTGTGGATTAGTGTTGGACATATGGGTTAATGGGTAATGTTGGACTTGTGGGCTTGGGCAGCACTGGGTTGGGATGTTTTCTTGATGCACACTTAACCTTTACATAAAACTCTCTCTTATATATGAGTTTCTGTGGATTTGTTTCTCTAAAGTACCCAGACTAACACAGGTGGCTAGGGGCCCTTTGCTCCAGAAGAGAGGCCTGGCTGGTTAGGAGGCCTTGATCCCAGGGCCTGGCCCTCAGGGTCAGAAGTTGTGCTGCAGCAGCTGTGAGAAGTGGGTGTTGGTGAGGCTGAAGTCACCCTCGGCAGAGTGCTTACCACCGGGGCCTCTATGTGTGTGTCTGTAGTTTATGAAGGCAGGTGTGTCTGCTTTTGTGGGTGTGTCTGAGTGAGCCTGGTCTTTCCTTGAAGTTGGTGCTGGGGCCACTGCAGAGGTGGGGTGGAAATCCTGCTCAGGGTGTCAGGCCAGCTCTGCTAGAGTCTTGGTTTCATCCTTCCAGAATTCCTAGGGCAAGAGCCTCCCAAGCCCAGCTTTGGATTCAGGCTCTGCCATTTGTCAGCTGTGTGACCTTGTCAAGGTGCTTCTCTGGGCCTCCAAATGCTCACCTGGGAATGTGAGTGATGCTGGCTTGATCCACCCCAGAGAGTGCTGCAAAGATGGGGCTGGCCCCGTGGGCGAGTCCCTCGAGGACTCAGTTCGGCACTGCAGGGGTCCCAACCCAGGGTTGCAGGCCACCAAGGTCGACAGGTCCTGCCTAATGACCGGCTCTAATGACCTTGCTTGGGTGTTCCCTCAGCGCACACTTCTTCCTGGAGATAGAAGGCTTTGAGCCCAACCCCATCGTCTCTAAGACCTCACCCCCCATCTTCTCCAAGCCCATGGATTCCAACATCCGCCAGTGGTGAGTACTAGCCCAGGGTTCAGCCCCAAGCTCCAGGATGAGGAGGAGGCTGAGTTCCCAGGTGGGTGGTTAGTGACCCATCCTGGGCACCACGGCCCAACCTGACTGTGGCTTGCTGGCACAGTTCACTTCTAAATGTGTCCCTCTCTCCTTTTGCTCTTCACCTGCGAAACCCCCCCCCAGCATCTCTGGCAACTGTGATGACATGGACTCCCCTCAGTCTCCCCAGGATGATGTGACAGAGACCCCATCCAATCCCAACAGCCCGAGGTAAGCAGGGCTCTACCTGGCCTCCCGATGACCCCCCTCCCCCAAGGGCAGATGTCAGAGGGACAGGCATCAGAACCTTGCAAGAAAGAGAAAGAACCCATCATCCCTGGGAGGTTAGGACAAATGTCTGGGGGCCTTGGTCCATTACTGTGACATGCAGGGCATTTTATAAAGTCCTAAAGCCATTAAACGTAAACACATAAACAACTGTTAGAGAGAGAATAAGAATTACACCATTTACACAGGCACTGAGTTTAATTTACAGAACAATGTACATTAAAAATACATGTTTATTGGCCGAGGACAAAGTTTAGAAGGGCTAGGGAAGAATGAAGAACGAAAACAGGAAGCAGGGGTGGGTGGGAGAAGTGATGTTATAGTGTGAGGATTGCCTCCACGAGATGAACCAAAATGCTCACTGAATGGAAAGGCTATTGAATGGAAAACTGATCAGCTCTGTAAACTTTCAGCCAGCCTACAATGCAAAAGTTTTTAAGTGTGTAGAACACGAGCATGGATTTTGTAAGCATACCTACAAACACATCCACACTTTACAATGGTTATACATTGCAAACAAAAGATAACCATCGACACTTTTACCATAGGTCACCAGGTGGAGCCTGGAAGTAGAGATTGATCTATTTTGAAAATTCAGAACACAAAAAGTAGAAACATGAACTGTCCCTTTGCCCACTTCCACACTCAGTTACCACCAATGACTAGTCAGTTTTCCTCGCCGATTGCTACTATGCGCATCCAAATGCACAATGTGATGCAATGTAATCATATGTATTAGAAAAGGGCAGCACATAGCCTGGGACCTGGAGCTCTGAAATCTGCAGTGTCAGACTTGCAAGATGGGGCAGGGTGGGGTGAGGGTGAATTGGTGCAGCCCCTGCCAGGTGCAGTAGTTCTCATGGGGAAGAGGTCAGACTGGGAGTGGTGGGGCCCGGGTGATGAGAGGGGGCATGCTTCCCAGCCTTAGTGCACACCTGGCCAAGGAAGAGCAGAGGCGAAACAAGAAGCGGCTGAAGAAGCGACTCTTTGCTGCTGTGTCAGAGGGCTGCGCGGAGGAGGTGGTGGAGCTGCTGATGGAGCTGCAGGAGCGGTGTCGGCGGCGCCGTGGCCTGGATGTGCCTGGTCAGTGCTGTGGAGACAATCCCTCTCTCCCTCCCAACCCCAGGAGTGGGAGCATGGCAAGTCGTGGATACAGGGCTAAGAATTTGCTGTTGACTCGGAGGACAACGGGGGATTAACCTTGAGAGGGTTCTGGCAGGCAAGGGCCATGGTCTGGCTACTCTGTGCAGGATGAGGGCAGAGCTGAAGCCTGTGAGAGGACCACTGGGGGCAGGATTTGGGGGCTGTGTGGGTGTGAGGGGATGGGGGTGGTGTGCTTCTAGGGGCATCATTTGGACTCAGTGGATAGTAGCCTCAGAGGTTCTGAGACCAGGAGAACGAGCCGGTTAGGGAGAGGTGAGTTCGAGTTCAGAGATGAGGGTTTCAGGGTGTCAGCACCCAGGTGGGCAGTGATATGATTGCCCCTGCGCCAGGTAAGGGTGCAGAGGGACCACGGCCTCCGTTAAGGCCTGCAGGGGGCGGAGAGCGACAGCGAGGGGGTCAGGAAGGCCAACTGGCCCAGAGGCGGGTGGAGAGGTCTGAGGCTGCCTAGAGGGCACTGCCAGGGGGCCCCTCCTGTGGCTCCAGCCTGCGGCCTGTCCACAGACTTCCTCATGCACAAGCTGACGGCCTCCGACACCGGGAAGACCTGCCTGATGAAGGCCTTGTTAAACATCAACCCCAACACCAAGGAGATCGTGCGCATCCTGCTCACCTTTGCCGAGGAGAACGACATCCTGGACTGGCTCATCAACGCCGAGTACACCGAGGAGGCCTACGAAGGTACGGGCCTGCACGAGGGGCAGTGTGGAACAGGCCTAGGTGGCTGGATGGGGGACGGCTGTGCCCACAGAGACACTGCTGCGTTTGATAAGCCCTGGCTTATTCACGCAGGCCAGAGAGGCGAAAGGGGTCCGAGTGAGCCCCGGCTTCTGAGCAACCCCTTTGCCCCCATGCCCCGACCACAGGGCAGACAGCGCTCAACATCGCCATCGAGCGGCGGCAGGGGGACATCACCGCGGAGCTCATCGCGGCCGGTGCAGACGTCAACGCCCACGCCAAGGGGTTCTTCTTCAACCCCAAGTCCCAGCATGAAGGCTTCTACTTCGGTGGGTGTCGCCCTGAGTCTGGCCAGGCTCAGGCGGGTGAGGTGGGGGTAGGGCTTGAGGAGGGAGATGCTGGCCTGTCCAGCTCTGCCTTCAGACTGACCTTGACCCTCAAGGCGCTGGAAGCATCCCATTCTTGTCCCCGTCCCCCCTCCCCCACCTCCTGTTCAGGATGAAGACCCCACTGTGAATCTCTGCAGGCTGAGCCTGGAGACACATGCATGCCAGACCTTGGGGGTAGAGCTGGGGCAGGGAGGCGGCAGGACAGCCAGAGCTGACCAGAGAGGGAAGGGGTGTGTGGGGTGTGTGTGTGTGTGTGTGTGTGTAAATCTATGGAGCCCAAAGGCAATCCGGGTAGGAAGCTCTGGGTGAGAATTTTGGTGGTGTTGCAAGTATCACTCAGATACAGTGAAATTCATTCAGCTGTCAGTGTATAGCAATTATTTTTATTTTCACAAATGCAGAGAATTGGAGAAGCCTGCCACAGTCAGGTGCTCCTCTATGCCAACCCCACCCCCACCCCAACCCCCACACAACTTGAGAGTCAACCCTTCCTTGAACTCCATGCCCTGTCCACCCCAGATCTGCTTTCTGTCTTTGGCGGTTGTGTTCAATGCAGGATTCGGTAGGTTTTCCCCTTCTCCCGAAGACAGGATAAATCCGTCTGTGTCCCCTATTGCCCAGCAAAGGGTCTGGCTGGAGCAGATGCTGGGAACTATGAGGGAGGCTTCAAAAGCGCAGTGGGTCCACTGCAAGGTCAGCAGTTTGAAGCCACCAGAGGCTTCTTGGGACAGAGATGGGGCTTTCGACTCCGTGAAGAGTGACAGCTTTGGAACCTTGCAGGGGCCAGTTCTACGTGCCCTGTAGGTGTCGCTGGGTCGTCATCGACTCGGTGGCAGTGCGTTTGGTTTGACTTTTGGTCAAAGAAGTGTGGGACCATTCCAGCAACTTTTAAGTCCATTTTTCCATGAACATTTTGACCTGCCCTTGTGTTTGCTGACTGGGATGGAGAGAGGGGGCAGATGGGGGATGATGAGAGGGGAAGGGGGAAGGCCAGAGTCTGAGAGCCCAAGGCTGGCTTCAGAGACTTGGTGTCCAGTCCTGCTGCTGTCCTGAACTTGCTGTGGGACCGCGTGTGAGTCATCTGGCCCCTCCCCCCTTCCCAGTCCTTTACTGAACAACTGATGCAGACGACAGAGATGACAAGTAGCACCTATATCCGGCTTGAGCTGGACCACTGAGCAAAATAAAGCTCAGGAAAGAGGTAAATCTAGCGATAGGACTGAGAAGAGCTACTCCCTTGGGTTTCTGAGGCTTCTGGTCTTGTTGGGAACAGACAGCTCCACTTTCTCCAGAAGAACGGCCGGAAGGTTCAAACTGTTGACCTAGCCCAGTAACTGACCTGCAGCACCACGGGGGCTTCCAGAGTTTAAGTGATGTTGAAAAAAAAAAAAAGGGAAAGCCGAGAAAGGGGGATCCGGAGTTCTAGGCTGTGGGAGGCAAGTTTACATTTTTACAGCGTCCTGGACAATGATCAGGATGGTGCAGGACTGAGCAGTGTTGAGTTCTGTTGTCCATTGATTGGGTCGCTATGGGTCAGACCCAACTCGATGGCTCCTGGCAACAACAACAATAGCAACAACACAGAGAGGGTGGGTCTGATGGAAAAGGTGCCATTTGAGCAGATGGAGAGGAGGGAGGGGGTGTAGCCACCATCTGGGGAGAACATGACAGGACAGGGAAACAGCCTGCCCAGAAGCCCTGGGGTTGGCCGGAAAGTGCCCGAGTGTTTGGGAAAGAAGACCCTTGTGGCTGCTAGGGAGTGAGTGAGAGGGAGAGGAGGAGATCAGGGCCAATACTTAAGGCTTTGTGGTCCATTGGGGAAACCTGAGCCTTTCTTCCAGCTGAGCAGGCGCAGTCTGGCTGCCGTGTTGGGTGCAGAGGGCGGAGAGCCAGGGGCAAGCAGGGAAGCTAGCAAGGAGGAGCATCCATTTCCTCTCCTGTACAAGGAAGAGAAAGAAGGAACTTTGTGACCCATCCTGCTGCTATGATCCGGATTCGGGCGCAGGTTCTGGTCCAGGTGAGAACTGACTCCAGGTACTTCCTTTCCCCCAGGCGAGACACCCCTGGCCCTGGCAGCGTGCACCAACCAGCCCGAGATTGTGCAGCTGCTGATGGAGAACGAGCAGACGGACATCACCTCCCAGGACTCACGGGGCAACAACATCCTGCATGCACTGGTGACGGTGTCCGAGGACTTCAAGACGCAGAATGATTTTGTGAAGCGCATGTACGACATGATCCTGCTCCGGAGCGGCAACTGGGAGCTGGAGACCACATGCAACAATGACGGCCTCAACCCATTGCAGCTGGCCGCCAAGATGGGCAAGGCTGAGGTGGGCACTGCGGGGATGGTGGATGGGCAGGGAAATGGGGGCACAGCTGTCATTGCCAGCCCTGGGATCTGACGGGTCTCAGCTCTGGCACGGGGAGGGGTCTGGGAGTGCAGCTGTGTTGCACAGGAACCGCACAGGGACAGGGGGATCTTGCCCTGGGCTTCAGTCCCTGACATTCCATGGCTCCCTCTCTTGCCCTGGGACCCTCTCCTTCCTGGGCCAGTGTGGGGGGAACTGTGGGGCCAAGGGAACAGTTTCTTGCATGCTTCGCAGCTAAGGACTCCTGTGTGGTAAAGGAAGTAGCAAGGATTCCCCGGGTGAAGGATTCCCCCTGGGGCACGAATGGTGGAGCACTTGGCTGTTGGCTCAAAGTTTGTAGTTCAAACCCACCCAGAAATACCTTGGAAGACCAGGCCTCAAATAATCCTATGGCCCAGCTCTGTTCTGCCCCCATGGGGCCACCACAAGTCAAAATGGACTTGAAAGCGACTCACATGAACAAAGGCGTCCTGTTGGAGGCTGTCAGTCTCCTCAGAGGTCAGAAGTTCCAGCTGATGGCTGGCTGGAGGAGGGATCTCTGGTGAGATCGGGCCTGCTTGTCAGGTTGGGCTCTGAGCCAAGTCCCCAGCAGAGTATGAAGTGCTTGGGCTCTTTGTGACGGCTGTAACTTCAGGCTTGGCCTGGAGTCCTGGTGAACTCAGACCGGGGCGTGTCCAGACCTCTGTCTGTTGGGAGATGGAGATCCCCATCTCCATCTCAGAACAACTGGCTTGTTCTGAGATCCAGGTTAAGACACAGGTTAGGGTTGGAGTCACGGTCCAGCTTAGCTTCTTAGGAGAAAGCTCTTTGGGGTCTAAGCCTGTGCTTCGCCTTTTCTGATCCCTGGGAGCTGATTGTGGCTCCCGAGAGGTAAGCGTCGTTCTTGGGAGGCAGCAGGAGGAGTCTGGGGGTGGGTGGGGGGCTGTGAAGCCCAGTCCCCAGCTGTGCCAGCCTCAGCGCAGCTGATGGGTAGGCAGGGCCCTAAGTCCCTTGGGTCTTGTCCCAGTGGCCAGGGTTGGAGCCCACAAAGGACGTTTTTATTCTCTTTCCTGGGGAGGAGGCCACAGGAAATGGTTTCAACAGAGAAGGAATTGTGTGCCTGCCCTCCCATCTCTGGTCTCCCCTAGGGCCACACTCTTAGGGAGAATCAGATTGTGGTTGCAGTTTCGGCCTCTTCCCTACATGTCATTGTGGCTTGTACTTTCCTTGCCCTGTCTCCTCCTCCCTCCCCGCCCTGCCAGCCCAGGAATGAAGCCCCCGGCAGGGAGCATGGCATCAGGAGCTCCTTGTTTGCCAGAGGCTAACCTGCTCCATGGTCAGTCATGGAGAGGTGCCCAACCCATCCCCTGACTTTCTCTTCTTCATTCCATGTCACTTGGAAACTCCCTGTTTCTGAATGCTAGCCTGCTGGGAATGGAGGGTCTAGACCTGTTTAAGAGGCACAGACCTACACTTGTCCCCGCTGCCCCCGCCCCCACCCCGGGCCAGCCTCAATATGGGAATCCCATTGGCCAGCACTGCCCTCCCCAACAGGACTATCCTCTTGGGTCTTGTGCTAAGTGTCTCCGGAAGCCGTGGCCCTCATGCTAGGATTATTCATGACTCAGCTTTGGGGAAGGAGGAGGCTGGAGGGCAGTGGCTCTTGATCTTGCCTGCCCTTTGGAATCACCCGGGGAGCTATTCCGAAGCTGATGGTTGTTCCTCTTCCTGCCCCAGATCCTGAAGTACATCCTCAGTCGGGAGATCAAGGAGAAGCCCCTCCGGAGCCTGTCCAGGAAGTTCACCGACTGGGCGTACGGGCCTGTGTCGTCTTCCCTCTATGACCTCACCAACGTGGACACCACAACAGACAACTCTGTGCTGGAGATCATTGTCTACAACACCAACATCGATGTAGGTCTCCCAGCTGGGCTGTGGACAGGGCAGCGGCCCATGGGCTAGATCTCAGATCAGGGGCCGAGAGCAATAGGAAGATCTTGTGCCACCAGCGTGGCTGTGTCTGGAGTCTCCCACTGAGCCCTCATTCCCTTGCCTCCATGGGTAAAGTCCAGCGCAGAAGGTCAAGGCTTAGAATGGGCGCTGGGCTCAGTTGTTCCTAGTTAACCTTCAGTGGTAGATCCGGGCGATGAGCGGCCTCTTGGTCCCATTTGAACGTGGGGATGGTTGCTGTCGATCTTGTCATCTTGTTTACCTTCCTCTCCGCTGCTGGTTCTGTATAGCCAGGCCTAGAACCCACTCTCTCCCTGTGACATGAACTTATGTGAGGGTCATGTAGTACAGAGCTGGAGCAGTCTGGGAGGCCTCCCTGGAGGAAGTGAGAGCGGGAGCTCAGTAAAACTGGAGGGGGAGAGAGAGGCTTACCAGTGAGAAGGCAGCAGACTGGGTCTTTGCATTCTACTGAGAGGTAAGCTCTCCAGGACCCGCCTGCCCTGATCTCTGCATCCTTAGTAGCCTGTAAGGTCGGTAGGGCAGGAGCTGTTTGTCATCAATCTAGTAGACAAGGAGATTGAGGCCCAGAGAAGGCCAGGGCTGCCCTAAGGTCACACAAGATGAGAACCAATTTGGGGAGAGATTCAGTCACCCTACACTTCTAGCTCTTGCTCCCTTTTGTATCCGATCTCACTGGGAGTGCCAGGCTCCTCTGGTGTTTGGCTGCTTCCTGAATATAATGGGGCAACCGGAAGTTACCCTCCCAGCATTTCCAGCCAAACCAGTCCAGGGGACGTCTCCATTCACCACTGTTCCCTTCTGCCTGGAGGTGGTGCTGACTCAGGGCTGCCTGTGGGCCCTTTGGAAACGATTCCCTCCTTCCCTCTTCTCCGAGGTGACTGGTGTTGTCTCACCCCCAGAACCGACATGAGATGCTGACGCTGGAGCCCCTGCACACGCTGCTGCGTATGAAGTGGAAGAAGTTTGCCAAGTACATGTTCTTCCTGTCCTTCTGTTTTTATTTCTTCTACAACATCACCCTGACGTTAGTCTCATACTACCGCCCCCGGGAGGACGAGGTGAGTGCCCCTTTGTGGGGGCCCCTGGGCGTGGGATGGTGAAAGCTGGAGGGGCCTGAAGCTGATCCAAGTGCACATGGGGAAACTGAGACCCTGAGGAGCCAAGAGACTTGCATCGGGTTCCCCCAAATGGCATCTGCCACAATTTCCAGGGAAGCAGAATGCGTTCATTCCCAGTGCTTAGTCGGGCTCAGCCCCAGATGCCCAGCCTTGGCTGGCCCCTTTTAGGAAGAAGCTGGAGGAGAGAGAGATCCTGCCTGGCTTGCTGTCTGAATCCAGAGCTGAGCGGGCTTTTCTGCTGTGGGGGCCATTGAGGCAGGCAGGTCACATGCTCTGCCTCAGTCATTTGAACAAGTTTCCCCCAAATGACTCTGGTCCTTGGTTTGCCACCCATCACTTGGACACAGAGCCTCCACTTTGTTTACAGAAACCCTGTGGGTGTCTGGGCATGGATGAGCTGGGAAGGACACATGCCACGAGGTGTGAGGGGATGTCAGGTGTGAGGGAATTTTGCTCCTTGCCACAGTTTGGGGTGCCCACCGAGCGTGAGGAAGGCAAGGGCAGGATGATGGCAGTGCTTCTTTGACCGCTGGCTCTGTTCAAAGGTTCTCATGCTTCTGCGCTTGGTCCCTCCAAAGCTGGTGCTCCTCTCAGACTCCTGACACTCCATCCTGACTACCCCTTTCTTTCCCTGCCAGGCACTCCCACACCCCTTAGCCCTGACACACAAGATGGGGTGGCTGCAGCTCTTAGGAAGGATGTTTGTGCTTATTTGGGCCATGTGCATCTCGGTGAAAGAGGTGAGTGGGCCACCAAGCCCTTTGGGACTACTCCAAGGGGCAGGCAGGGCGAGAGCAGTCTAGGTGCCAGGCCCCTTCTGCTCTGCCATTCCTGCTGGGCTGCTGGGGGCCTTTGGGGCTGCCCTTTCTTCCTAAGCCTTAAATACACTTAATCACTTAAATACAAGTGAGAATAAAGACAGACCCATCTTATCAATGCCATCTGTTTTTCTGTCCGTCTGTGTTAGTTTGGGTGAACTAGAGAAACGAATTTATAGACACTCCTGTGTGTGTAAGAAAGAGCTTTATATAAAAGAGCAATTTTATATTGAGAAAACATCCCAGTCCAGTCCAGATCAAGTCCATAAGTCTGATATTAGCTCATATGTGCGATAGCCGGCTATAAATTCCTCCTCAGACTCATGTAACACATGCAATGAAGCTGAGTGCAGGAAGATCACAGGCCAGTGGGTGGAAAGTCTTGTGGATCCAGTGGCGGTGGAAGCATCTCAGCACTGGTGTGGGTCTCAACATGGCTCCTCCAGCTCCAGGGCCCTGGCTGTACCAGCGTTGTTCCATCAGACTTGTCAGCAGGAAGACAAAGTTGAGAGAGTCTCCCTCCTCCAGGGAGGAAGACAGGAGTTCCCAGAATCCTCAGGAGAAGGTCATGCCCACATGGAGGCCTCCTTGGCTGTGGCCTGATTGACAGGTTAGACTCCACCCCTTGGCAAGTTGACAGGAGATTATGTAACTGCCACACGATCCAGCTGTCATTTATCTACACCCCAGTCGCTCCATAACCAATCCTCCTTCCTCCCTACCATTTACTCATTCAATCAGCTACCCTCTCTCCTTCACCCAGCCACCTAACTACTTATCTGCACCCCAACTTCCACCGACCAATCCACATACTTCTTCATCCATTTAAATATCCACTGACACTTATCCACTCATCTTCCCATCCCTCATCCAACTAACCATCTTCAATCAGTTTAGTCATCCATTCCACTAATCCACATAGATACTCTGAATGCTTTCTAATATGGGTGAGTATGAGGGGGTTTCAAAAATTTTGTGGAAAAATTCTACTGTATTTTAATTAAAATTTTCCATGAGCTTTCTGAAGTCCTTTTATCTCTCTCTAGACACACACACATATGACATGTGTGATATACACATATGTATAGCATATATAGAGGTAGATGCATATATAGAGGTATATATGTTTTATATAAACACACATACAAGATAGAGGGAGTTGGCTGCCACTGAGCTCACAGTCTGGTAGGGGATTTAAGACATGGATTCAGACATGCAGACTTTGAGGTAGACTGTGGAAATGGCCCTCTCTAAGTTGGGTTGCAGTCAGCTCTTGGAGGAAGAGAGGGATTCCAGAAGGCTTGCAGGCTTAGTCCTTGGGAAACAGCTTCTCAGGCTCTCCCATGAGCGGCACGAAGGGTCACCCTCGGAGGGCACAGCTCTACCTCCTCCTCCGGCTTTAGGGCATCGCCATCTTCCTGCTGCGGCCCTCGGATCTGCAGTCCATCCTGTCCGATGCCTGGTTTCACTTTGTCTTGTAAGTAGAACTGTCCTCCTCCTACCAACTCCTAGGCCAGGCTAAAATCCTGTGCTGTGACTGTTGTGGCCTCCTGTGGCCTCTTGCCATGTCGTCACCCAAGTCCATTTCATTCTGCCATAGTCACAAGGCCAGAGCCTCCCTTCCCCTTCCAGTGAGAGGCTTCCCAGGTGAATTCCCATGGTGAGGGACAGAGGAAACCATGGAAGGACAGCCCTCTGATTGCCCTCTGTCCCATAGCTCTGATCGCAGGCTGCGTGGAGAAGGCACACGAGACCTCACAGTCCTGTTTGCTTTGTTGCAGGGGGATGTGCCAGGGCAGCCCCTTGTATTTTACTTTACCTTTTTGAGTTTTCTTTCTTTTATTTAAAAAAAGCATTTTATTGGGCACTCTTACAGCTCCTTTAACATTCCACACACCAATTGTGTCAAGCATATTTGTACGTAGGTTGCCATCATCATTTCCAAAAGACATTTTCGACTTGAGCCTTTGGTCTCTGCTCCTCTCTTTTTTTCTTTTTTCTGAAGCGAAAGGACCAGTTCCAGGCTTTACTCAGAGACGTGAGCCACGGAACTTTGTCAGAAGGGAAGGGAAAAGGGAAGGGCGGGAAGCAGCTAGTTGCTGACCCCAGGGAGGGGTAGCTAAGAAAACCGCAAACCTAAGAGAAAGTGATGGGTCTAGGGAGGGCGCCAGAAAGCAAAGAGCCCAGGCAGGGAGAAAGGGGCCAGAAATCGAAAGCAGGAGCCAGAGTTAGCGAGCAGGGGCGAGAGAGAACGAAAATCCCAGCGCCTCTCTTCCTTTTC
>NW_022105908.1:24721692-24723689 GCF_000313985.2 Echinops telfairi
TTATCATGGAGATTGCCTGATGTTATAACTGAGAAGTTTTTATTCAGATGTCTGAATGATTCACAGTGTACAGATTTTGATCTTTTATGTTTGTATATAGTGGACCTGTTTTAAAAAAAATTAAAAATGAAGTCGATTTGAGGGATTTATTAATATAGATATTGTACACATATCAGCTTATTAGTATAGATATTAACAGCTTTGCCATGTGGTTAAAAAGTTACCATTGGCCACATGTTTGGTCTAGTGGCTGACTTGCAAAGTATATCATATCTTGGGCTGTACCCCAGACTTCTTGGGGCCCAGGGGACGGTGTCTATACCTTTAACAAGTCTCCATCAGCTGCAGCCAGCCCACGGCTGACTCCGGTTTGCATGTGGTGACATGCTCTACCAGGCTGGGTTTTAGTTGCAGCTGAGTGGATCCGAAGCCACTTTGTCTCTTTAGCCACCGAGGCCACGAACCAGTTCACGAGGCTTCAGGGGGGTCTGGGGAGTTGACTCTTTCTGCCCTGCTGCTGAGGAGAAGTAAGTAAGGCCCTTGTCTCCTGTGTTTCCTAAACAGTTTTGTCCAAGCTGTGCTTGTGATACTCTCTGTCTTCTTGTACTTGTTTGCCTACAAAGAGTACCTCGCCTGCCTTGTGCTGGCCATGGCCCTGGGCTGGGCGAACATGCTCTACTACACGCGGGGCTTCCAGTCCATGGGCATGTACAGCGTCATGATCCAGAAGGTGCGTTGGGAGTGGCTGTGGGTCAGAGATGTGCAGGCGGGAGGACCCTCAGGGAACGTCAGATGGAGAAACGGAGGTCTGGAGAAGAGAAAGGGTTTTGCCCCACGGGAAGACCACTGCATTTCCTCACTGATGCATGGTCTCCCTTCACCTTGGGTTAAGCTTTCGATGCCCACCCAGCATCTCCTGAACATTGGGAAGAGGACAGCTTTCTGAAGGACTGCTGTGACCCTCAGGCAGTGGTGTGCTGGTAGATACCTCGGAACTGGTTCTCTGGGAAAATCTATAGGCATAGAGATATGTGTATGGGTGTGCATGGAGTCCTTGGGTGGTACAGGGCTTAACACACTCAACTGTTAACTGAGAGGTCGGAAAACCAGCCTTCGATGCACAACTTTATCCTGACACACCTGGGGCTGCCATGAATAGGAGCTGGCTCGATGAAAACAATGTTTAATGTAAATGTTTATCACACATGTTACAATATAAAAGCTGTGCTGCATTCAAGGTATGAAAAGTAATACGATACACACTACTTTTTACTGGAAATTCCACATAGCCAACTGAATGATCGTTGGTCTTCGTTGAACTCGCATGCCTGTTGCCAACCCATGGCTACAGCTGACAGAAGGGAGGTGGTCTAGTCCAAACGTGGGGTGATAGTTTCCTTTACTCTGAGGAATCAGATGAAAGGGAAACAGCGGAGACGAATGTCGCCATATCACTCATTGGTCAAGGATGTGAGTAATAGTTGTGAATCAATAATTTTGCTCTATTTGCATGAAATGAGTGCACAAATGTTCCCAAGAAATCGTGGTGTCGGCATGACACCTGAGGCTCAAAGCAGGAAAGTAAGTCACATGCATGTGGAGTTGGTGACATTGAACCTAGTCTCCAACCTCCCAGTCGTTTTCACTCCAGGCTCAACCCAGGCTGGCTACTCTAGAGCACTAGCCAGAAAGCCCAGCTTGGCAGCCTATGTGAATGAGGTCAGAGGCAGCTGACCGGGAAGGCTGTGTGAGCCCCGTCTTTAAACGAACAAAGGCCAATTCAGCATTGTTGCCACATGAAGCAATGAAGGCAACAGAAGCTGCTGCTTAGGACAAATGATCCTGGGCTCTGCGGCTCTGCAGACCCCATCTAAGTTCCTCCTGTGAGCCCCGGAAAGACTTGGGCCTATAGGATGTTGCATCTAAGTTTCATGGCTCTAAATACCTAGATGCTTCACTACTTAAGTGCCTGCCCTTGACTGGCTTGAGGCACGAGC
>NW_022105908.1:24724237-24730755 GCF_000313985.2 Echinops telfairi
AAAATGTATCAGTCAGCTGATGTGGGCTGGTGGAAGCTCGATCCAGCACACCACTGCCCCCAGGAAGAGTGAGGCCCTAGGAAGATAGGGACCCAAGCAAAGGGTGAACCAGCAAGGACAGAGACAGATCCTGGTCTTTGAGGATGGAGGGAGGAGGGAGAGAACGTGGGGCTGGAGCAGGCAAGGCACAGAAAGCTTCTTGGAGGAGGGGGAGCCCAGAGCTGAGCCCTGGAGAGCTGGAGGTGCTCCATGGGGAGAAAGGGAGCATGACTTGAGTGAAGGCCTGGGCGGAGGGGGACTAGGAGAATCTGGGACGGAGTAAGGGGCCAGCGTGGGGTGAACATGCACTCAAACTTACACTTGTATCATCTGTTCTTCTTTTCAGGTCATTTTGCATGATGTTCTGAAGTTCTTGTTTGTATATATTGTGTTCCTACTTGGATTTGGAGTAGGTAATTGATTTATTAAAGAATTGTAGCTGCCACATTGATAGAGCACTTTCTACAGTTATCGCAACGAGAAAGGATATAGAGGCTTCAGGAGCAACTATACCTTGCTGCATGCCAGGGGGCATTTTGCAAGCCTTATCTCACTCACTTGATCATCATCGTGCCCATGCACATATATGGGTAGGGAGCTCCTGCCGGGTGTCACTTATGCACAGATTCAAGCCAGGTCTGTCACAGCGATCTCCTCTGTGCCATGCCATGCCCCGCCCCCACCCTCCACTTTCACAGTGTAGAGACATTTGTACAGAGAGGGAAGCTGAAGCTTGTAGAAATTGGATGGATGGTCTTTGAAAAACGGAAGCCAAGTCTGCCTTTGGTCCCGCCCTTCCACATCCCGTCCTTCCCGCAGTTTGCTTCACATTTCTCGGTGGACTTGCAAAAGTTTCTGGCAGAGTGGGGTGAAAAGATCATGGACCTTCCCCATGAATTGTTTCGAAACCCTCTTGTCGTTGTGATACCCTCTGGTCTGCTGGGAGCCTGGGGTGCGGAACCCCTCTCGAACACTCTCCATTTACAGCAAAGGAAAGGGCACCATCCAAGTGCATTTCTAGGTCTTGAATAGAGAATGATAGCTTTATTTCCCCCTGCCAGATTAAAAAAAAAAGCCATCATTGACATTTATAGATCGCTCTTTCCATCTGTCTAGCTTTCCTGGGTCAGAATTTCCCTGCGTATTGGCTTCATTGGCTGCTCTTTAATTCACCTGTTAGTTTGCTCATCCATCCATTCATTCAGTCAATCAGCAATGAGTAACTACAGGGGTGTGTGGGAAAGGAGAGAGGAGCGAGCCCTGGGCCTTGCCCATAAGGAACTTAAGATGAAGAGACTTGGGATTTTGCAGTCTTAGGGAAAGAGGGGGAGGACGCCCAGGTTACAGGTATTTGCTGGGGGAGCCAAGGACACACACAATGATTAGTGATCGTGGGCTGCACTGCAGGGTAGAAGAGGAAGATAGGAGTACTGCCTTTGTTAGCAGAGGCTCTTTCTGCAGGGAATCAGAGTAGAGAAAGCAGCCTGATGTGGCTTCCAGAGAGGCTAAGGCTGACGATGGGGTTAAAGGAGCCAGGGAGAGGGAAGCAGCAGGCGTTCTGTGTGTACGTGCAAGTAGTCACGCACTGGTTGGGTAATTAGCCAGGCGGAGTGGCTGAAGGGAACCCCCGTTGTGTCGTCCCAGCCCTGGCCTCGCTGATTGAGAAGTGTCCCGAGGACAGCGGGGACTGCAGCTCCTATGGCAGCTTCAGCGACGCCGTGCTGGAGCTCTTCAAGCTCACCATTGGCCTGGGGGACCTGAACATCCAGCAGAACTCCAAGTACCCCATCCTCTTTCTGATCCTGCTCATCACCTACGTCATCCTCACCTTTGTCCTCCTCCTCAACATGCTCATTGCCCTCATGGGAGAGACCGTGGAGAAGATCTCTCAGGAGAGTGAGCGCATCTGGCGCCTACAGGTGAGTCGGGGCTGCCGGGGGGCCGGATGGAGGACTCTGCTGAGTTCATGGTCACTGAAACCATCAGCTCCAGTGGGTCTGGGTTGGACCCTGGCGACTGCATTGGCTCGCCTGGTGACTGACCGGGTTGGCCGAAGCCTTCATCGAGGTTCCTTGAGGGCAGGGTCTAGGGTTCCCATGACAGCACAGGCGAGGAGAAACATGGAAGCTTATGGGAGGACTTGGTTGAGAATTCCAAGTGTGATGTGGATGTTGAGTTATGACCTTGGGCTGCTTTGGGAGCAGTAGAGTCTAAGACAAAAGAGGGAACATCCTGCTCTAGCCCAGCTTGGGCTCAATACTCCTCATAGGCAGTGAGACCCACACACTGAAGGATATTAACCCACAGGATGAGTCCAGGGGTAGGGGTCACGTTGAAGAGAGGCCGCGAAACCATACCTCATGAGGAATGGTTGTTGGAACCAGCGAGAGCTCCTTCAGCCATACCTGGGAAAGTATGGAGCGTTGGTGGTATCAAGTGTGTGTTGGGCTCCTACCTGTGGCAGTGAGTTTGAATAACTCCCTTTGGAGAACCCAAGAGAACCAAAGCAATGTGCCGGGGGAACCATAGAGAGAAAAGCTTTCGTTTGACATAAGACATTTCTAGCGATTCAGGTCTCCTTAATGAGACAGTGTGTCTCTTGCTGATAACAGTCAGGAGAGATTTGACAGATCGTTTCCAGGAAAACTGCCAAGGGGATTCCAAGACTGGCACAAGGGTAGGACGACATGCCTTTAAAACCTTCCTTGTTTCTGGGGTTCCAGCTCAGACTAGTTGGACTTCCAGAAACATTCATATCACACTTAAAATGATTTGAACACCTTGCTGGGTTTTTTCTTTCACTTTTGAATTCTGTAGATTAGTAGATCCCTCAGGCTCTGTGTATGCATTAGGCATCCAGTGGAAGTTCAGTAGGCTGTGTGCGCGCACGCACCGCATGCATGTGCACGTGTCTGCATGCCCTCGGAGGGTGTCGTCCTCCCCGGGCTAGAGTTGAATCACGGCTCCTCGGCAGCATGCTTTGTCTTGTTTATTTCCCCAGAGAGCCAGAACGATCTTGGAGTTTGAGAAAATGTTACCAGAATGGCTGAGAAGCAGATTCCGGATGGGAGAATTGTGTAAAGTAGCAGAGGAGGATTTCCGGCTGTGCTTGAGGTAAGAGAGAGAAAGGCCCCTTCCTTGGGGGCTGTCTTGGGGCTGGAGAAAGAGAGAGGAGTTTGCGGGGTGGGGGGCGGGGGCGGGATGGTAGAGCAACAGCGTTTGCCTTAAACACTGCCGCTGTCTGTCCTGGTCTCTTCAGAAGGTGGAGTTTGCTTTGGGGGTGTGTTAGGCAGGGTTCTCTAGAGAGATAAAACCAAATTCCTGATAATATAATATATTTATTTATAAAGATAATTAGATATATAACGAGAAATGAACTGTTAAATCATATACAGATAAATATACAATACAAGAAACAAACAGTTAAATTAGAAAGCACTATAAATGGCTTAGTGCAACTCAAATCCGTGAGAGAAAATTGAGAGACTAGCAGTCCTTCAAGTCTCTATCTGATGCCAGATCTTCCTCTATTTGTAGAGAGAGCTAGGCTATGTCAGCACAGCAGCCAATCACAAGGCAGGTCACCAACTGCCAGTCCCCAGCTCCAGAGAAGTCTTAAAGGGACCTCAACTTACAGCGACACAGTCCACAGGCTAGGCGTCCCACAGGCAGTGTAGCCTTTAAATTGAGGCACAGAACAAGCAAGGCAGCTGCACACTGGCCCGATGATCACAGAGCGAGAGACAAGAAAGGCAAGGCTCACCAAGCCATCCATCTCTCCGCCCCTCAGTCAATCCCACCTGCGTTTATCAGCCAGGCTGGCACAATAAACTATCTCAGGGGGGTTGCTGGATGAGGGCTCCCCAGTTTCAGGAGCGGGAAGGATGGAGACTCTGCTACCAGCAGTCTCCCTCTCTGCCTGCTTGGCTTAGAAAGGACTGGCCTACATGGTTCGCTCGTCGACTCTGAGTGGGCTCCTGTAACACCAGGAATTGGTGGCACATTTTATCACTGGCAGAACTGAAATCGAGATGGTAACTCTGGACAGTTTTCAAGCTTTTTGCCTTTTGCAAAAAAGCACTCACACAGTCCGGTGCCATGTTTTTGGACCATCTCCATCTCTTCCTGTGCCCCCACCAGACTAGCTGGCCCTACAGTGCACCTTCTTGGAGTATAACCTTCTCTTCACCTACTTCTTTGACTGAAAGCCCTGTTCCCGGGAAGTTATCATTTCTGACTGTACTTGTTGGCCTCACAAATGTGGCTGACTTGGACAGCCTCCTTCTGAAAGTGAACGTAAGGCACCCCGAGGCCTCTTGCTGTAATCCCACCCGCCGGACACTGCCTATTGGACCAGGGGCTTGGACTCTCTTAGCAGCTGTCCAGTTCACCCTATGTGCTATCAAGTAGAAGTGTTCTGTCGGGTCTTAGCTATGACCTTTATGGAAGTTGTCACCAGGACATTCTTTAGTGACATCACTGGGTGGGTTTGAATCACTAGCCTTTAGACATCTGGTTTGAACAGTAACCTCTTTAGTGCAACCTTATTCTAGTTGTCCGTCTATGAGTTTCACTCACATCTTCTCAGCCGGGCCTGCCTGACTGCCTTCCTCTTTTTCCCAGGGGGCACCCTTTGACTTCCCAGGCCAGCTCCTGGTGTCTGAAGATGCGCCTTTGACATCTCTCTGAGAAACTTGCAGTCTTTCCACTGTAGGCAGAGAATGATCTCTTGAGACCGGGGAAAATGGGCACTCCGGGCAGCTTTCAAACCCTAGTCATGCTGCTTCGACCAGGTGGGGCAGGGGGAGTCTGGATCCCTGGGTTGGTCAGAAGGAGGCTGGGGAGTCTGTCCAGAAATAGGACCCTCCCAACATGGTACTGCTTGTTTGCATTTAATGAGGTGCCCTTGTGAAGTAATGAGAACAATTATCACACTCTCAGGATCAATGAGGTCAAGTGGACGGAATGGAAAACACACGTCTCCTTCCTTAATGAGGACCCGGGACCTGGAAGGCGGACAGGTACTCCTGCTGTGAGGCAGTGTGTGGGCCACACCTGTCTGATTGCATGACCTTGGGCAAATCAACTCCCAGGGCCCTGATTTCTCCATCTGTGAAATGGGAAGGCTGAGTTAAAATTGGTTCCTAGGTCCCTCCCCCACTCTGATATTTTCTCACCTTAGTTGGGTTAAGTTTTAAAAACCAGGTGATGCACCTAAGATATGGCGGGCACCCAGGGTAAAGGGCTGAATTTCTAGAAATTTCCTTCTTTTGTTCATAGCAGACTTAAACAAAGTCCAAAATTCGTCCAGAAGCAACAGCAAAACCACTCTCTACGCATTTGATGAAATAGATGACTTTCCAGAAACGTCGGTGTAGAAGCAGAACCCGAACCCAGAGCTCGTGTGAGCCGGAGCTAGCTGATACCTCAGGCCGGACCCTGGACGCCACTTGCCCGAGAGCGGAATACACCCTCATGCTGGGTGGGTGATGAACTGAGCTCAGAGGCAGGTGTCTGTTGGTCTGAATGGGGAACATCCTGGAATTTGTTACGCTGCAAAGGGTCTGTGTAACCCCACGGCCAGCAGTCCTAAGGTCCCTGATTTCACCAAATGCAGATCTGCCTGGCTAGAAGAGAGGGGTGCTGGGGATTGGGCAGGGGCATAGGGGGAGCAGGAAAGGAGTCTTTCCTCCCACAATCTCTCCTTGACAGCCCCCGGCACCACCTCCACTGCAGCCCATGCTTCCCTCCTATGAGTAGGTCTGATTTTGTGGGAATCTCTCTATTCCCTCCCAGAATGTTCTAGAATGTTCAAGAGGCTGAGCTAAGATGAACATCCTAGGGAAGGGGGTAGTGAGTTATGGAAATGCTCTTTGGACACCTTCAGGGAACAGGGCATGGCCCTTGGAATGAGAGTGTCCTTGGTACCCCAAGGCTCGAACTGTCTCACAAAGAGTCATTTTTCCATAGCATCATTCAGGCGGAATGCTTATTTTCAAAGTAGGAAGGACATTTCAAGTTTTGAATGAAAATTACTTCAAGTGAAGTGTGTGCCTTTTAGAAGCTGAGACACAGAGTTTGGGCTTCTGGGCTAGATGTAAGTGTTATGTACTTGGCCTCAGGTTGGCCACAAGGACAAAAAGCTTTTCTTTACACACACAAAGGTCCTCACGGGACACGCCAAGCTGGTCCCAATGGGACTGCTGTGATCTGGGTGAAAGGGCTTGGCTCCTTTCCTGGTCCCAGTTCTGCAATAGCGCATGCCTCCGAGCAGCGACAGTGGCTTAATCTGAAACAGAAGTAGCAACTGCTCTATTTATAAGGCTTAAGATCCCAGAAGTTACTATTACACACAAGTGTTTCTCACTGAGGGGAATTGAACAAAATACCTAACATGCTCTAGGTACATGATCTTTTTAAACTGTGAAATTTAAAGTTGAAACGGGGAAGGCTTGTGAGAAAAAAAAAATGTTTGCCAA